>NC_057863.1:112021700-112329825 GCF_019393635.1 Dromiciops gliroides | reverse complement strand
GATATCCTATGTCTATTAGTTCTGCTATACCTCAGAACTCCCAAACTAAAGTGATTCACTGCCATTGTGGAGTATAAGTACCTGATAAATAGCTAGATTAAATTGAAAACTTTGTTGCAAAATTTATCAATAGAAGTTTTTTTTTCCTAAGATATGTAACGATTGGAATAACGCCACCTGCTGGATACTTACTGTAGAAGAGTTCTGCCCATGAAGCGAAGGTCTTTGAGGGCAAGACCAGGCATCAGGAAGTGACGCAGACTAGTGGGAGGAGGAAGGAAGAGACTGGCGCTCAGTCTCAGTCTTTTTCCTGAGGACGCTGGCGGAGAAGGGAGCTAGAAATGTGCTCTCCCTTTAATAGATAGGAATCTAGGCCTTTCTCTCTCTCTTTACCAAATTCTTATTCTCCTTAATAAATGCTTAAAAACCTAACTCTTGCTAAAGCTTATAATTTATTGGCGACCACTCATTAGATATTTTAGACAGACTAGCTAGAATTTTAGCCCTTAACAGATGGCTGACCACGAAGAGGAAAGCTAAACCTCAGTCTTCTTCTGATCTTCTGGTTGGGTAAGAAATTTTCTCTACCCTCTCCCTTTATCTGCTACGTACTGGCGTACTGGCTGTGTTTTCCCTTTAAATTTTTTCAAATGGACCTTTTAAACTCCCTAATTACCCTATTTTTGATTTTAGTCTGTTTAACCAGACAAATGGGAGATAAGATCATGTTAATGCTTTGTTTTTGTGGATTTTCTATTTTTCTTTTTATTTTTGTTAAAAGAGCCAGCAACTTACTCACACAAGGAAATATCTCTCCCTCTCCCAACCATGCTTTTTCAGAGAAACCTGAAGAGATTCCCGCAGCTTTTCCCAGTTCTAACAGTAATTGTTGCTTTAATTTTGCATGCCTGGAGGCAATGACCCACCCTCTAGAAGCTTTTAATCCCCTAGCACCTGGAGGCAAAGTGGGGGAAGAGGAATCCAGGCCTGAGTTCAAAATCAAGTCTGATTCAAATTGCTCTGGTCCCTCCCCTCCTCTCCAGACCCCACCCTCTATTCCTCCTATGGCCAAGCCCATTGCTTCCCCTGCCTGGAAAGTCCAGAGATCTAATGCTCATGCGCAACTTTCTCTAACTACATTTGCAGCTTCAGCCTCAGCCCTTCCCCAGCCTGGCTGTGCTTCTGAGACAACCTTAGAAAGCCCTTTAAATTCCAGATATGCTCGTTTTGTTCATAATTTTGCTAACCTGCTTTTGTCTTTAATTAGTAATCTTATAAAGCATTTGTATGGTGAAAAGACTGACAGACAATATAGAGGGGTTAAAGAAGAAAAACTTAAGCTGAATAAGAATGACAATCATCACCATAGTTCAAGACTCCGCTTCTTTTGCCATGGAAGGGTATATATTGTACAGAAATGTAGAAGTAAGCAGCAAGGTATTGATATGAGTATTGGGGATTTTAGATACTGGAATCAAAAGTGTTCTGAATTCATTCAGAGTATTAATGTCAGTTCAGAGGTTACATAGGATTTCTATGCTATTACATATACATTTTGAAATTAATGGTATGGGTTTATTTTTGTAGAGATTTTCCTGCTTTTGAGATTGTGTTTTATACTTAGTTTTTAAAACAAGGAGAATATTTGTAAAAGCTTTTTATAGTCATGTGATCAGGTTTATATTTTATAATACTCTTCTTAATATTAAGTTCATATTCATTTAGATTTCCTTAGTTTGAATTTCATTGTCTTTTATTGTTCCATGTGTATTTTCTTCTATTCATTTGTCTATCTAATTTTGAAACATTGCAAGATGGTTTTGATTTTATTATACAATGTTAATTCTAGGAGTATTGTGCTCCCATATTCTGAGTTATTTGTTTTTGTTATTTTTTTTTCTCAACTGATTATTTGATCAAACTCTTTAAAGCATTTCCCTGGCAAATTGGTTGCCATGGCAAGTGTAAAGAAGTATTATTTTTGATAAGCATATTCCAAAAAAAAAAAGAGAGAGAGAGGAACATTTGTAAAAGTTTTCTATTTTCAAAAAAAAAAAAGTTTTCTTTGAGATTGTGTTGTGCTTTAACTTGTATTTAAATGTTTCAATTTTTCACAAAAGTAATTGTATACTAAGTAAAAAAAAAGATATTATTTGAAATTGTTGCATAACTATATATTGTGTTCTGAGTCAAGATGTATTCACATTTTTTGCAATCATTTATTATCCTCAATTTTTAAATCCATATGAGAGTTGGATTATGGGAACTTATCATTTAAGACACTAATTACCTTTATTCTGAGTTATCAGATGCCAGTTGGCCAAGATGCCATCCAATCACAAGAGGAATACATGCAAGAGCAGACACTGAACTGTCACATGAGGGGAGACATGCATGAAGTCAAGGTATGGCCGAAGGAACGGCTTTTGACAAATGTTGAGGTTGGATTCTCTTGGTTTAATATTTTATTTTATTTTTCCCCACAATATTGTACAGATGGCTGGAAGTATTGATCACACCCATCTCCCTTCTACACCTGGCTTCTATGCTCCCTCCTATATGCCTGATGCCATGGACCATCTCAATCCCATGCATCTGATTAAGTCTGACTCAGTTTCTTCCAATATGTTCGGTGGCATGGACATATATTCCATCCACCTATTTTAAGCCTGGCATACTGTATGGGCAGTACATATTGCTCAAGTGTGGGAATGCTCATATCCCATCATTTCTCTGTTCTTTTATGGTAACCCCCATAATTATCTCAGGTGTCATGATAAATACAGTGTTGAATTTGGCCTTGACACCTGTTACCAATTATATTAGAGTTTTTAATTTCTCATAATGGCATGAGGATAATTAGGCAGATGATGCAAAAAGTGATGAAACAAAGATAAAAAATTATTTTTAATAATTAATATCGCAGCAATTGTCTTCTCAATTACCCTCCATAAGGGGGGGACTATAGTAATATTATAATTTTAAAGAATGGTTCAATTTTTGTTTTATTATATGTTTCATGTGTAACAACTAAGATTCTGAATTCCCTTAGACATGTTTTTGAGAACTTTCATTGTTGGATTTGATTATTGACAAAGCTATTTTAAAGTTGTGTTAAGCTCAATTTTGTAGGAAATTTCCTGGCTGATTACCAGTATCCACACATCAACCCCTGAAAAGACTTCCATTCCACGACTACACCTAGAGGACATCTGAGAAAAGACTTTCAGAGACTTTAAATGAACAGTTTTGATTTGTTGTTTTTGTTGTTTTTTTCTCTTTCTGTTATAATATACACCATCTGTAACATGTATTCTCTGCAGAGGCCCTCCCTTTGCAAGACTAATGTCAAAGCGTCGGTTCATGAGGACAAAAAAAATCGCTCCTCTGGACAAAACTTTCCTCTCTTCCTTTTCTATATTGTTGTTCACATATTATTAGTTAGCAATAGTTATCATATTGTTTTTACTGTTCCGTCAAGGAAACATTTTGTTTCTTGAGGAACAACAGGGGGGACTGTAACGATTGGAATAACGCCACCTGCTGGATACTTACTGTAGAAGAGTTCTGCCCATGAAGCGAAGGTCTTTGAGGGCAAGACCAGGCATCAGGAAGTGACGCAGACTAGTGGGAGGAGGAAGGAAGAGACTGGCGCTCAGTCTCGGTCTTTTTCCTGAGGACGCTGGCGGAGAAGGGAGCTAGAAATGTGCTCTCCCTTTAATAGATAGGAATCTAGGCCTTTCTCTCTCTCTTTACCAAATTCTTATTCTCCTTAATAAATGCTTAAAAACCTAACTCTTGCTAAAGCTTATAATTTATTGGCGACCACTCATTAGATATTTTAGACAGACTAGCTAGAATTTTAGCCCTTAACAAAATATTTATTCATATTTAGCAATAGCCAGCTTTCTAAGACAAATAGTTGCAGAGTAGGTGTGGTGCATATCCATATTGATTGAAGGATTTTTCTTTCCAGGAGTTTCCTATACCAAAAAAGTCACAGATAAAGTCTTCTAAATGTGCCTTCTACTCCCAAACAACATAGTAAAATGTTTTAAAAGTAGTGGAAAAGAGGGATAATTTTTAGCAATCCTGAAGGTAAAAAACCTTTTATCTATCATAAAAAGGGAGTGTGTTTTTATTGACTACACATATTTGTTGTTATTGTGATTGTTCAGTGACATGGCTTGTTTGTTTTGAGTGTGGTGGTATTACCTATACTGAATGAAATAAAATAAAATTTTCCTACTTGACTGCATCCATAGTGTCTCTTTGACATTGCCAGCTGATCAATAGCTATTTGCATATTAGTTAGGGTCTTTGAATTAATAATGTTAATTAATTTATCATAAATTTAACAACTTCCTAATGTATTCCGGACAGTGCTAATGACTAATGACAATCATGGAAGACCTACTCCATGTTGTTTTCCACAGCTTCATTGATGTTTATCCAAGTGAGTTGAAAGATATTCCAAGAGTATTTTGAGTTACTTAAGTCAATTAACCCTGTTCATCTCAGTTTCCTCATCTGTAAAATGAACTATAGAAGGTAATGACAAACCACTCCAGTATCTTTGCCAAGAAAACCCAAAATAGTGTCATGAAGAATCAGATATGACTGAAAAATGACTGAATGGTGACAACAACAAATGATTTCATTATAGTCAATTCCAACTGTATCTCCTACAACATCTCCCTATTGTTCCTTATTTTACTATCCGGGGACAAGTAGGACTAATCTAATGCTTCCTCCACATGACAGCTCTTCAAAAACTTGATGAGTTATCAAATGCTTCCTTACTTCCTTCACAAATTCTCCCTTCTTCATTCTAAATGCCCTCAGCTTCTTCAACCTATCTTTTTAAATGGTGTGGTTTTGAGTCCTTCAATGTGTAGGGTTGCCTTCCTCTATACACCATCAAATTTAACAACATCCTTCTTAAATTGTGGCATCAGAACAGAGTATAGCCCCAGGGATCTAGTATAAATCAGATCAGAATTCAGCATAGTTGTTATCTACTGTGTCATAGAAAACTAGCAGGGGACTGAAGAGAGAGAACTTCAAATTCCTATGTTGGAGATTCAAATGACAGCATACAACTGCAACAGCAAACAGTTGTGTGAGAGGTGAAAAAAAAATCAGAATTTTAGTGGGTTGTCAGTTTTGTAACAATCAATAGTAAAACAGGGTAGCCATAGAAGTTAATGTGAATTTAGGCTGAATCGAGAAAGGAATGATCAGGCAAGGCATAATTGGGGTATTCCTGATAATTCCTGCTACCAGGAAGTCTGAGATGGGTGGATTGTTTGAGCTCAGGAGTTCTGAGCTGCAATGAACTTATCTGTTCCTGTGTCTGCATTAAATCTAGTCGCAATATGGTAAGTCCATGGAGCTGGGAAGCCATCTGGCTATCTAAGGAAGGTTAAATCAGCCTAGGTCAGAAATGAACCAGAAAAAAAGTCCTGTATTTTTCAGTATTGAAATTGAGACTGTGAAAGGCCAATGCAGTTCCAGCCTTGGAGAGATAGAAATTCTGAATCTTAAAAAGAAAGAAAGAAACAAAGGAAGGAAGGAAGGAAGGAAGGAAGGAAGGAAGGAAGGAAGGAAGGAAGGAAGGAAGGAAGGAAGGAAGGAAGGAAGGAAGAAAGGATGGAAGGAAGGAAGGAAGGAAGGAAGGAAGGAAGGAAGGAAGGAAGGAAGGAAGGAAGGAAGGAAGGAAGGAAGGAAGAAAGAAAAGCATAATGTTTAGAATATTTAAGGTCATTTATGTACTCTGTCCTTGTCATATTCTGCTTTGGTACTGTGGGAAAAGCATTGAACCAGGGCTTGATTTCTAACTTGGCCATTTATTACCTGTGTAACTTGAAACAATTTGCTTATCCTCTCTAGGCCTTGTTTTCCTAATCAGTAAATCAGATGACCTCTAAAGTCCTTTCTAACTCTTAAGTTAGGTGATTTGGGACACTGAGAATTGGCCCATATTTTTCCCCTGTCTTGGTAATTTTGGATCTTGACAGTCTTATCCAATCTGTTTAGTGTTCCCTTCCAGATTTACTATTCTGATAACATAAGCAGGTAATCTATGCCTATGTTCAGGTCAGTAATACAAATGTCCATTTACAAAGGGCCAAGGGCAGGTCCCTATGACATGCCACTCATCCCTCCAGGTTTACATTGAGCCATTAATGATCACCCTTTGGGTCAGCTCATCAAATCTGGCCTTAGATACTTACTAGCTATGCAAATCACTTAACCCTGTTTACCTCATTTTCTAGATTTGTAAAGTGGGCTGCAAAAGTAAATGGCAAACCTTATCAGTATCTTTATAAAAAAAACCATAGATGTGGTCACAAAGAGTCAGACACTACTGAAAAAGACTGAAATATGTATCTGATCATGTTAGCATTGTACTACTATGATGCAGACATCTTTGTGTTGTTCGTGAAACCATATCATGAAAATCTTGGTTAAATGATTTGTTTTAACCTAGGTAAGTTTGTTTGTGACATTCCTTTCATCCTACTGCATAGTTAGTTATTCTGGCAAAAACAAAACGAAGTAATTCTGACACAACCTGTTCGGTGTGAGGACTTTCAGGCTTTGTGATCAACATTCCCTTTTTTCCTCTGCTACATTTTCCACAAACCATCCTATTAATAATCTGGTCTAGATTTTTATAGGAATTGAATTCAATCTCACTGCCGTATGCTTTGCAGTTAGACCTTCAAACTTCTAAAATACAAACCCAAACCCTCCTTCTGCCACCACAGATCTGTTTGGCAACTAATCCAATAGTTTTAGGAGTTGTGTAGGGACCCTAAGAGGTTAAATAGTTTTCCAGGATATTAAGAAGAAGGACCTGAACCTAGATCATTCTGAGAATAAGGCCAACTCTGTATTCACTACACCCTGGTGTCTCTCATATTTGAATTACTATAGCTGTAAAAAAGTCTACATAACTAAGCTAAAAGACTGAAGCTTGAATAAATACTTTGATACTTTGCCCTTTTGCATACTGGCAAAACCATTCAGCATTCCTTTACAATGGCACTGAGATAAAATGAAAAGCAATGGGTATTTAAGGTCGTGAGAAATTTGCAAGTAAAGAAGACACTACCTGGGGATAAAGAGAACTATACCTCTGCTCCCTATTCTGCAGAATATTCTAAATGATTACTATGATGACATAATCATATGCTTTAAGGAAACTATCTTAAAAGATGTGAAGACACAGAAATGGAGCAGTGAGAACTATTGAGGTCGGCTGTTAAGATAGAATAGCTCATGTAAAATATGAATTTTTGGTACCTAGAGGCAAGGTCAAATCTACTGTACTACACTTAACCAAAAGAAGTTCTCAGCTTGCAGCCTATCGGCCATGACTGCATCTCTGTCAGATTTTTCATTGGAACCTACTGTTCCTGCTGCTACACTTTGTCAGCAAGATGACCTCTGGTTATTACGCTATGTTGTTTTCAGATCAGATAACAGTGTGCACTCATTTTAAGTTTCTCTGCTATAGGGATGCATCAGAGAAAAACCGACTATATCTTGGCTTCTAATCAAAGCCCACTAACATTCTCATGTGGCATGCTGTTTGGTACAATGTACAGATTTTTACAACACTGAAGGATGACTCTGTAGAGGACTTTCGATATGTGAAAAGACAGAATGTAATGGAATTTCTTGTACTTTATGATTATATCATATCATTAAAATTAAAAATAAATATAGAGTAATCAAACATATGTTTAGAATTTTATAATTGTCTATACCATATGTTTTAATCCCTTTCTTTGGGTATATATTTTATGTAGTTATGTGTATATATGTGTATACACATTTTTTTGAGAAGCAGCAGTGTAATAGTAAATGGAGAATTGGCTTTAGAATCAGGAAAATGGAATTCAGATTTCTCCTTTTCATAGTTATTAACCATGTAAATTCTCAGGGTATCAGGAAATTTTTAAAAACTATACATTGCAAAAAAGTTGCGCTTTACATTGGTAAGGGGAATTCCTCATTGGAAGCTTCTATATTGTTTTAAACAAACTTGCATTTTATATAATGCTTTAGGTTTGCAAAATGCTTTACAGATATTATCTAATTTTAGAAAAATGCCCTATATAATTGGGATTATATATTATTATAATATCCTATGCTACACACATATATAGGACAGACAGAAACAGAGACAGAAAGAGACAGGACAGAGGGGAGAGAGAGAGAGAGAGAGAGAGAGAGAGAGAGAGAGAGAGAGAGAGAGAGAGAGAGAGAGAGAGAGAGAATGAGAACTTTATTTTTTTAACATCCCAATGTAATCCTTTGCATAATAAATTTCTGCTGTATTTATATACCAAAAGCAATAACCTATGAGTACAGTTATCTAGATTCTGGTACTTACTAGCCATGAAACATAGAGTAAGTCACCCAGGTTTTCTGAGTCTCAGTTTCCTTGTGTGTAAAATAGGGTGTTAACTGTGGATGGTCTATTTCAGAAGACTACTGTTTTAAAGATTGAATCAGATGATTATGTAAGTGCTTTGAAAGTCATAAAGTACTCTATAAACAAGATATTTTTATATTGTTCAGTCTGTTAGTCATCTCAAACTCTTTGTGATCCCATTTGGGATTTTCTTGGCAAAGATACTGGAGTTGTTATTTGTTTTTCCAGCTCATTTTACAGATGAGGAGCTGAGGCAAAGAGGGTTAAGTGACTTGCCCAAGGTCACAGTGCTAGTAAGTGTCTGAGGCTGGATTTGATCTATTGTCCTCCTGACTACAAGGCTGACAGTCTATTCACTTTGCCATGTAGCTGCCCCATCTTTATAAATGATACATGCTTAATATCTTTGTAATATATGTGTGTGCCACTGAAAACAATCTGGAAGGTATTTTAGAAGTCCTGTAGTCTAAGATCTGTACTTTAAAATGAGGAAATTAAAATACAGAGAAGGGGAACGATTTGTTTTAGGTCAGACAACAATTCATTGTAGAGATTGGATTTAAATATCAGTTCAGGTCAGTGTTCTCTATCCTTTATGTATTCAGCCAATCTTTATACATAAACTCAAAATTTTAAAGTTTAATGCAATTAAATATAGAATGTCTCACTTAACAGAAATTAATTTGAAATTATTTCCCAAAGTAAGGAATTAATGGAATATCATAAGCAAATGTTAAGAATTCCAGTTCTCTATCTTATAATTGGAAAAATTAGGAAAGTAATTCACTGTTGGTGGAACTGTTCCATCTTGTCCTCTTTACCTTTTGTTTTATTTTGTTTATTTTATTCTGAACTTAATAAATAAAAGAAACATTTCTATAACATATTGGAACAGAAAAATGATTATATATGAAACTGCAAATCTATTATGTAAAATTTGCTATTACTTTTAAATATATAATAAAGTTATCATGTAATTTTTCACCCTCTGCTTCCTCCCCAATATAGCTTCCATTAGACACAAATATGCATGTATGTACATATATATGCATTTAAAACACATGTGTATATGTGTTAAACCATTCTACATATACTTCTATTTATCAATTATTTCTCTGGATGCAGCTAGCATCTTCCCTTTGTATATGCCCTTTGTAGTTAATTTGAGCATTTATAATAGTCAAAATGACTACATCACTCAAAGTTGTTCTTAAAACAATATTGTTGTTACTTTCTACAATGTTCTCTTGCTTCTGCTAATTTTGCTCTTCATTATTTCATACGTCTATCTCTGTTTTTCTGAGATCATTATGCTCATCATTTCTTATAGCACAATAATATTCCATCACAGTCATATACCACAACTTATTCATCAGTTTCTTCAATTGATGAGCATACCTGTAATTTCCAGTTCTTTGCCACCTTAAAGTGTTGTTATAAATATTTTAGAACATATAGGTTCTTTCCCTATTCCCTTAATCATTTCTGGAAATAGACAGTACTGGTACTACAGGATCAAAGGGTATAGGCAGTTTAATAACTCTTTGGGCATAATTCCATGATGTTTTCCAAAATGGTTGGATCAGTTCACAGTTCCACCAACAGTGTATTAGTGTCCTAATTTTTCCACATCCCCTCTAACATTTGTTGCATTCCCCTTTAATAATTTTAGCCAATCTGATACATGTATAATAATATGGCAAGGTTGTTGTGATTTGTATTTTTCTAATCAATAATGATTTAGAGCCTTTTTGCATGTGACCATAAATTGTTTTAATTTCTCCATTGGAAAACTGCCTAGTCATATCCTTTGACAATTTATCAATTGGGGGATTGACTCATATTCGTAAAGATTTTGAAAAATTCTTTATATATTTGAGATATGAGACCTTTATCTGACAATTTCTATAATATTTCCCCAATTTTCTGCTTTCCTTCTGATCTTAGTTATTTTTTTTATTTGCACACCTTTTCAATTTAATACAATCACCATTATCCATTATTATTCCTTAAACTGTTCTCTATCTCTTATTTATTCATAAATTGTTTGCCTATCCATAAGCTTGATAAATAATATATTCTATGTTATTAAAATTTTCTTATAATATCTATTTTTATATCTAGGTCATGTATCCATTTTCATCTTACCTTGGTAAATGGTATAAGATATTGTTCTTTGTCCAATTTCTTTTAGGCTATTTGTCAGTTTTACCAATTTTTTTTTACCATATAATGAATTATTATCCTCAAAACTTAAGTCTTTACACTTGTCAAATACAAGATTACTTTATTGATTTGCTGTTGTGAAATGTCTACTCTATTCTACTGATCTACCTTTCGATTTCTTATCCAGTATCAGATAATTTTTATAATCGCAATGTTATAATGTAGTTTAAGATCTACTAATGTTAAACCTCCTACCTATACATTTTTTCATTAGTTCCTTTGATAGACCTGACTTTTTATTCTTCTAAATGAATTTTGTTATTTCTTTCTAATTTAGTAAAATATTTTTTGGTCATTTAATTGGGATGGCATTGACTACATAAATTAATTTAAGTAAAATTGTCATTTCTATTATATTGGCCCTGCCTACCCATGAACAATTAATATTTCTCTGGTTATTTAAATCTAATTTTATTTATTTAAAGTTTCTTGGGGCAGCTAGGTGGCACACTGGATAGAGTACCGGCCCTGGAGTCAGGAGTACCTGGGTTCAAATTCAGCCTCAGACACTTAACACTTACTAGCTGTGTGACCCTGGGCAAGTCACTTAAACCCAATTGCCTCAATGAAAAAAAAATAAAGTTTCTTATAATTTTGTTCATATAGTTCCTGGATTTATTTTGGCAGGTAGACTCCTAGGTATTTTATACTGTCCAGAGTTATTTTAAATGGGTATCTCTTACTATCTCTACTTGCAGGGTTTTGTTTGTGATGTATAGGAATGCTGATATATGTGGATTTACTTTTTATCCTGCCACTTTGCTAAAACTATTGTCTCACCTAACTTTTTACTTGAGTCTTTAGGATTTTCCAAGTATATTGATATATCATCTGCAAAAAGAGATAGTTTTGTTATCTCATTCCCTATTCTGATTCCTTTTATTTCTTTTTCTTCTTTTATTGGCATTGCTAAGATTTTTGTATTCTTTATCTTTTTGCCACTTCTACCTCCATGGTTTCTCTGCTGTTTGTTACTAAACTATGGCAATGAGCTATCAGTGCACTATCATGACCAGAAAATTCCAACTCAACAAACAGATTTGACCCTCTGAAAAATTGTGGAATAAAATATATTTGTTTGTGCTCCCCAACCACTAAACATTCCTCCCTTATCTTTTCATTCTCTTTTCTCTCCTTTAGGAACCTGGGCATTTCATTTCATTTTTTAATCTGATATCAACAAGTATTTAAATCTTAGAAGATGTGTACTGCACCAGATGCTCAAAGACATGTAAAGAACAATTAGTCATTAAAGTAAAGAACATTAGCCCTACAGTCAAGGAATCAACAATTGAGTTAACGTTATAGCCCCAAACTTAGAGTCAGAAGACATAGGTTCAAATTCCAGCTCTGCCACTTATTAGCTATTTGACTTTTGGCAACTCACTTTTTGGACTTCAGTTTTCTTATCTGTGAAATTAAGAGTTTAGTATAAATTATTTCAATGATTCTTTGATCTCCAATACTTTGTGAGTCACTATGCGAAAATGTCTACACAGATCATGGCAAATGCCTAAGAGAAACATTCAGCATTTGAAAATAATTGCTGCCAGCTGAGTCTTGAAGATTGGGGAGGAGAGCAAGTGGTGATGAGTGGTAGAGGTAAATGGACTTATAGGCATGCGGATCCAGTTAAACAAAGGCATGGAAACAGAACATTGTGGTCTGTGATCAGGAAAAAGCCAAAAAATCCAATTTTACTAGTGCAAAGTATGTGAGAAAGAAGTATATGAGTCAGAGCTAGAAAGGTAGTTGGATTCTAGATTTTTAAGATATTGAATTATAACATAATATAGTAAATGGCTTCCCAGAGTCATCTTATTTTGCTCTCCCATTCATACCCAAGGACTCATTCTACAAAATTAACTTTCTGCAAAAAAATTCAATGAAACAAAACTGTTATTCCCTAAGCATAGTTTTTTGGGATTAGGGATTCCTTTTGAGTCATCTCCTAAGCATACAGATAGCTGTTTTTTTAAATTGAGAATTAAATTTAAATAATATCCCTTTTTTTTTTTACATAACCACCTACTTCCCTCTTTCATACTGTGAGTTAATATCTTTTCCCTTATGCCTACATGTTGAGCCATTCCTATCACAGATTAGTTACTCTAATGAGGGCCACAGTTATCAGTTATCTAAATCATGAGGCCAAGAACAAACCGTAAACCAAGATAGCACCTACTAATCTGCTGAACGTGGCTTGGCAACATATATCTGCCAGATAATTCTATATCCCAACCAACATCAGGTCAAGCTCCATTGCTTAGGAGGATTGGGACAGTCCCATTCTTAGCTTCATGACTTGAGTTCACTGTATAGAATTCATAGAAGCAATGTAGAAGGAGAATGGTCTCTTCAAGACATGAGAATGGTTTAGAAACACTGAAAAGAATAATCTTGGTTATACATTCAGAACTATTGAGATGGTTTGAAGTGGGTATAAAACAAAGCCATATCCTTCAAACTTTTAGGATTGCTGTATTCCCAATGGGAATAATACATAAAGCACATAGAAAGAAGGTTGAGGTGACTTCTTCCTTTAAGCAACACCCTCAGTATTGTTATCTCAAGAGTTATTTGGCTTTAATAGAATAGCACTCTTTTTTTTTTAATATGGTTAATGTTTTGTTAGAAAGTATTTCCCCCTTAAGTGGACAAATTTTAAAAGGTTTGTTATATTCATTTAGAACTGGCATCAAATTGCCATGCTTCCCCTTTTCATTTATAAAATTAGAACATATTATAAGTTTAAAAATGCTGGCTAATATCTCATTGAAATCATACTAATTTATCATGATTAATTTTAAATTACCTTAGGAGACAAAAGATGAACAAATAATTATTGCTTAATAGCTTATAATGATAAGCCACACAATACTAGGTAACACTCAAAAGTATATTAAATTCTAAATAGATTATAATATTCCTGGGTAATGCTGGAAAGAACTGTGGTGAAAGAGAACATTCAGGAATAACAAGTAATAGGGTCAAGAAAAGGAGAATAATTTTCAGTATTTGTTGAGGCATGTATTCTTTCTTACTTAATTCCTGGACTTTGATTCAAGGTTGAAATATATGATGTTCCAGCAGATTTTCAATATATGACAAATTTACTGATATGTATATCAATGAATGCTGATGGAAAAATGTAATAAAATAAAATCAATATTTTAAAAATCACTTTATAGCAACATTAAGCAGAATAACAATGATACATCATTTTTACCTAGTTCTTTATGTACAAACCATTTTCCGTGCAACTACTCTTTGAGTATAAATTGTAATACTTTTAAAATTGTAATATTCTTACCTTACAGACCAAAAAACTACAATTAGCATAACATCTTGCTTATATATTATTCCGTTGTTCTGATTCTTCATTACCCGGTTTGGGGTTTTCTTGGCAAAGATACCGGAGTGGTTTGTGATTTCCTTTTCCAATTCATTTTACAGATGAGGAAACTGAGGCAAACAGGATTAAGTGACTTGACCATGGTCACCAAGTTAAGTATCTGAGGCCAAATTTGAACTCAAGTATACTCCAGGCCTAGTGCTCTATCTGCTGCACCACCTAGCTGCCTCAACCCATAATACGTACATAACTCTAGTTTTCAGTTGTTCTTTCTTCAACCCGTTGTTTTCAAAAGGTACAAAAACAATGAAAAAAAAGTGGAAAGAGAAACTGATTATGGAAAATGGCTTTATGACTAACTTTGTTTAGTATTTTCCTAAACATATTCCCGTGCATTTGTCCATTTGCTTTTAAGTATTTATATATATGAATAAATAAATTATATAAAGTTGCGGCCATCCTACATTATCACAGAAAACCAAGGTCTACTTCATCTCCTTTCCATCTGCTTTGCATCTCTGTCTTTGACGTAGAATAGTCACCCTCTTGAGAAGATCCCCAGATCCCAAATAAAATACTGAGATTTGGAACTCTATCTTCAGGCTGAATTTTCATATTTGGTAACAAGTTCAAAATCACGTAATGAACTATGTTTAGCTGTCCTTAAATACTGTTTCTTATCCCCTCCAGTGGCAGGAAACCAGGCACTGTGCAGACATCTTATGATCTCTGCTGCCCCCAGACACATTACCCACTTCTGTTCCTTTTCACTTCTTGTTCTTGTGTTGGCAAAAGTAATCAAATCAATAGTACCAGATCTGTTTCTATCCAATGGATCCCCTCACAGTTCTTGTAACTCTCTAAACCATATGGTGATGTGTATTAGTGCCTCTGATTAGAGAGGAAGCTTATTGAAGGCAGGTACTGTTTTACCTTAATATTTTTAACCTTTGGCACCTAGAACAGTGACTGGCACATAGTGGGTGCTTCATTCATTTTGCCCTTTTGGCTCTCCAGAACACAATAGTGTATTTTTCCAAATCCCCTGGGGGAGGAAACCTCTGTCTTTCATTCCTGTATTGCCCAACCACCTTAAACTTGTGCAGATAATCTATGGTTAAAATATTCCAAGACAGTTGTGGAGGCAGTTGCTGTATAGGTTACTACCTATGGACACTATAACTCTCCATTCAAACCAGTCAAGGTCTCAATAACCAATTGAAAATGCTTGTTTGTTTATTTTAGGAGTATGGTTGGAGATAATGAAATTTAGAGTCACAGACAAAATGGCTTTATGGTAAAGTCAGGATGGGGGATAAAGGCAAAAAATGGCAACGTTTTATGCATTACTTCCTTTGTCTACTGTGAAGAATTACAGTCTAGAGTCGTACAATATTTAGTACCACATATCATGACATCTTCAACAGGATAGAGACACACATGGGCAAAGGAAATTGGATGTGGTGGGGTTGTGGGCCGGGGAATTATATGGAAATCGAAAACAAAAGCATTAGAAAAGATAGAGATAATGCTAGGGCACAGGGGCTGGGGTGGGGGTGGGGATGGGAAGTGACTGACTAATTTGTTTTTTGGACGTCTAGAAGCAGAGTCCTTCAAGGCAGTGAATGGGTCCATTGCACATAAACTGCTTGTCTTTAGTTTCTGTAAAGTACTGTGGTCATGAGCCAAGAACAAATGACTTTTACATCATAGCCAATAAAGAGAGCTTAGTTCTATCCTTCACATCTGGAAAGACTTCAGTTTTGTGCGCTAAAGGCACAAATTAGAAGAGTTTTCTCCTTTTCTCCTATATTTTCATGTGCACTAGCTTAGGTCTATTTCAACCTTTCTAGATTCCTGGTAATATGAACAGGGAGCCTATTAATCACATTATGGATTTTAAAACCACACATATTAATTAAGTACCCACTGTCTTCTAGGCATATTAGACTGCATCTAACTGAGCCAAGCAGGGTTAAGTGGCTTGTCTTGGGTCTTACAGCTAGCTAGTTAAATGTCGTAGGCCCAATTTGAACTCAGGTCTTTCTGACTGCAAGCCTGAAATTCTATCCACTGCACCCCTTAGCTGTCCCTCTCAAATCATTAGGGTTCATTGTAGTTGTTGTCATCTTCGCCAGCATTGCTATAGTCCTGGTGGTGGTGGTGGTAGTGATGGTAGTAGTAGCAGTAGCAGTAATAGTAGTAGTAGTAGTAGTAGTAGTAGTAGTTATAGTAATAATCCATAATTATTGCATATTATATAAATAATATAAGTATTATTGTTATTACCTGGTGTGGCAATCCTTTCCAAGCCACAGGTACACTGTCTTTTTCTTTTCGTTTCCCTGCAATTTTTAGATATGAAAGAGAAGATGGAATGGGAGTTGAATTGCCCAGATCTTTTAACATAAAAAGAGGTGGTAGTCTTTTTTATGTTCTGTTGCACTGGGACATTTAAAATAAAGAGTTTCTTGCTTTAGGGAAAACATGATAGAAGAAACTGGAAGACACAGGGGAAACATTCTATTCAACAAGAGAGATACTGCCTGGATCTAGCTTGCAATATGGGTTCTTGGGATGGTGGCTCTGACCTTGGGGAAAAACCACACTGAAGCTTAGAATCACTCCTGGATTTCACTTTTATTCCCTAGGTCATTGACCAGGAAGTGAATGCTGGCCCTACAGAAGTCCAGATGGAAGATTGCCAGAGGCCAATTGCTGAGATAACTCCCTCCCACCTCCATCTACTTTGTGTGACTTTGACTACAGGACAAGCTTGGTAGCCCTCTTTGACAAAAAGCCCTCTGGCATATCAGTCCCCTTGGTGAAAATAAAGCAGACAACTCACATCTTAACAGGAGCAGTTACAGCCATAGGGAAGGTGAAATTTCAGGCCTTTCTAAGAGTGGCTGGTTTAGTCACTTGGGATTTTTTAATGTTTCTTTTACTTGATTTCATTCAATAAATGTACTCTAATTTATATTGTGAGTGCGTAGTCCTTTGGGCTCAAATAAGGTTATGAATGATATAAGAACACAGTGCGAAATGGGGAACACGTCATTTTGATAAATTATGACATTTTAGAATTTTTACACCCTACACAAAGAACTTGGATGGGACACTGAAAGGAATTCTGGGAGCCTGGGAAGCTAAGCAAAGCACATCTGCTTGCAAACAAAAGGACTCTGGTTGATAGCTCAGAGTCTCCAGCGTCACCCAGTGTCTTACTCAGAAATTATTCTCTAGCTCAGCCTTGTCCATGGCTTGAGAGGCACAGGAGCATCACCAGCTATTTGCACACGCGTCTTTCAAATTCAGTGTCAGTATAGCATAGGGAAAACAAACAAACCCTCCTACCATACATTTTCAAAACACATTTTTCATTTCTCTACTCTTCAGTGAGTTCCTTTATTCTTTTTAAAGTTCTTTTTTTACTTCCTTTATTCTTAAAGTTGAAACACTTTGACCAGGGAAGGCCCTCCACACTCATGCGAATTATCATTTTATTTTTGTTTTTCTATGCCCCAAAATGATTCTTCTGCTTTGAACCTAACCATTTACTCACTGACCACCCAGCTGACAATGAAATAATAATTTAACATATTTTATATTGTTTCACATATTTCACATAAAATATATTTTATTTAGAATAATACCTGTTTAAATTTAATAAGTATAATCACATGAACTTAACATTTAATAATTAATAATGATACTTTAATATCAATATATTAATTTCACATATTTTATAATATTTGCTAACTTGCAATATTTTCATATAGATTAGCTCATTTAATCTTCATGAACATCTTGTGAGGGAGCTATTATCATTTAAAGGAGAATATGGGGCAGCTAGGTGGCACAGTGGATAAAGCACCGGCCCTGGATTCAGGAGTACCTGAATTCAAATCTGGCTTCAGACACTTGACACTTACTAGCTGTGTGATCCTGGGCAAGTCACTTAACACTCATTGCCACCTCCTCCACTAATATATATATATATACACACACACATATATATATATATATATATATATACACATACACACACATTAATATACACATACATTTATATACACATACATATACATACACACATACATACACATACATACATACATATCATATGATATATATCATATATATGATATCATATATCATATGATATATATCTCATATATATGATATCATATATCATATGATATATATATATATATATATATCAATTAAGGCACAAGTTCCTTGAGAGAAGGAACTGTCTCTCTTTTTCTATTTTTAACCAGGGTGCTTAGCAGAAACTAGGTAGACCAACATCCCACACCACATACTAAAATAAGGTCAAAATGGGTACATGCATTACATATAAAAGATGATACCATAAGCAAATTAAGAGCGTATGGCATCATTTATCTGTCAGATTTATGGGCAGAGGAAGAATTTAGAATTAAACAATGTATAGAGAATAAAACAAAATATAAAATTAAAAAGGTTTTTCACAAACAAAACTAATGTAACCAAGATTATAAGGCAAGCAGAAAACTGAGAAAGATTTTTGAAACAAGTATTTCTAATAAAGGTCTCATTTCTCAAATATATAGAAAACTGAGTCAAACTTATAAAAATAGAAGTCATTTCCCAATTGAGAAATGGTAAAAGGATATGAACATGCAGTTTTAAGACAAAGACATCAAAGCTATCTATGACATATGAAAAAATGCTCTAAATCACTATTGATCAGAGAAATGCAAATTAAAACAACTCTGGGGTATCACCTCACATTTATCAGAGTGGCAAATATAACAAAAAAGAAACATGCTGGATGTTGGAGGGGATATGGGAAAACTGGGATGCTAATCCATTGTTGGTGGAGTTGTGAAAAGATTCAAACCTTCTGGAGAGCAATTTGGAACTATGGCCAAAGGGGCACATACCCTTTGATGCAGCAACATCATTGCTAGGTTTATATCTCAAAGACATCCCCCAAAAGAGAAAAAGACATATTCGTACAAAAATATTTATAGAAGCTCTTTTTGTGGTGGCTAAGAATTGGAAATCAAGGAAATGCCCATCGACTTGGGAGTGGCTAAACAAGCTAACATATATAATTGTGATTTAATATTATTGTGCTATAAGAAATGCAAACATTATGATTTCAGAAAGGCCTGGAAAGACTTGTATGAACTGATTTATAGTGAAGTGAGCAGAACCATGGGAACATTGTGCACAGTGATAGCAATATTGTTTGATGAAGAACTGTGGTTTAACTATTCTCAGCAATACAATTATCCAAGACAATCCCAAAGGACTAATGATAAAGCATACTATCCATATTCAAAGAAAGAACTGATATTGATTGACCACAGACTGGAGCATGCTATTTTATTTTTGTTTTTGTTTTTGTTTTGGGTGAGGCAATTGGGGTTAAGTGACTTGCCCAGGGTTACACAGCTAGTACATGTCAAGTGTCTGAGGCTGGATTTGAACTCAGGTCATCCTGAATCCAGGGCCAGTGCTCTATCCACTGTGCCATCTAGCTGCCCCAGAAGCATGCTATTTTAAATGTTATTTATTTTAAAAATTTTCTTATACAAAATGACTAATATGGAAATGTTTTTCATATTTGCACGTGCATAACCTATATTTGATTTCTGACCACCTCAGGGAGGGGGGAGGTGAGGAAGGGAGGGAGAAAATTTGTAACTAAAATAAAAAAAATAGAATGTTAAAATTGTTTTTACATGTAAACAAGAAAAAAATGAAACAGAAGAATAAAAAAGGGTAAAATAACCCATTATTTGGTGATTGAATTCCTGAAGGAAGTATAATATTTTGGAGGCCCAAATTTTCCCAAGTGAGAAGAGACAGACAAGGTCTGTCTTGTTCAGTTGTTCCAGTCATTTCCAACTCTTTTTGAGGTTTTCTTGGGAAAGATACTGGAGTGGTTTACCCTTTCCTTCATCTCATTTTCCAGATTAAATTAATGCTAACAGGGTTAAAAGACTTGCCCAGGATCATACACCTAGAAAGTGTCTAAAGTCTTCTTGACTCTAAGCTCAGCACTATATTCATTGTGCCACCTAGGCAAATTGTGTTATAGATGACATTTGAAGTGTCAGAGCATTCTATATTTCCTTTAGGATCTGTAACATTTGACTAGCAGTTCAATTTCATTGGTTCCAATTTTTTAATGGGGTCATAGACATTTAAAAGGAAACATCAACTGTTTCTTTTTATTCAGTTGTCACTTTGGTTGATGGGGACCTTAATCTTGACAACTTGGACTTATGCTACTTTGTTTTGACATTTGGTGATAGGAAAATGACAATCAAAATGGTCACTAGTCATTACTCCTGAGCAAATCATTTAACTTCTCTGGATCTCAGTTTCCTCATCTATAAAATGAGCAAAATGGGCAAGATGCCCTTTAACATTCCTTCTAGTTCTAAACTATGGGATTTCTAGGTATTAAGGGAGGCACTGGTGATTTCAGGCACAAGAATGATATCCTAAAAGGCAAAATTTGGGGCAAGCTCCAGAGGCAAATCATTGTCAATGGAGTATCAGGGAGGCAAAGAGTCTTTTCCCTAGGCCAATCCAGCGAGTGACAAAGAGCTCCTTTGGGAAGAGGGGCATGGAAAGAGGAATGCTTGCCAAGGCTTGAGAAACTGAGGCAGTTAGGTCATACAGTGGATAGAGTATTGGATTTGGAATCAAGAAGATCTGAGTTCAGATCTGGCCACAGGCAATGGCTATATGACCCTGGGAAAGCCACTTAATCTCTGCCTCATATTTCTTGACTACAAAATGGGGATAACAATAGTACTCACCTCACAGGGTAGTTTTGAGAATCAAATGATATAATAATTGTAACGTGCTTAACACAGTGCCTGGCATATACATGATGCTTAATAAATACTTTTTGTGGTTGTTGTTGTTTTACCTTTCTTCCTTTTATCCTCAAGCTAAGGGCTGAGGGAACATATTCTAGAGAAGCAAAGTATGTCTAGCTTTGCCAACTGATTTCATTGGCTCTCAATTTTAGACCATTCAAAGAATTTATTCAAAACCCTTTAAAATTACATTTGGGAAATCAACCCATGTAGCCATGTCACAGAATTTGTCATCTTATCAGCTCCATTCTGAAAGATAAGACACAGGTCCTTGAACCTTCCCTTTGATCAGTGTCTGTTTTCCCTAAGGTATCTGCTTAGGTTCTTGCTATCTAGAGTTCATTGCATACATCAACATTTATGTCTATATCTACATCTATATCTGTATGTATACATAAATATATATGCACAAAATATCTGAAGCAATGAAATCTATATGTATATGTATATGCATACATATTTTGCATATATATCTAATCTAGACAAGTCATGCAGAAGGAAGATTTGCCATTAGGAGTACTCCTCCCCTGACCCCTGTGTACCCTTTCTCCCACTGCCTCTTGACTTGGGTTTCCCAAAACTATCTTCTTGCATAGCTTAGATGGGATGGTAGTCATCAACCAGTGACATGGAAGAATATCAGGGCTTTCCATTTGCTCTGTCAATGTTTCCTGTATTATCTAGGCCTTGCCATATACCCAGTTTCCATGTCCTCCACATCCCAGTATTGTTATATGACCTACTAAGACAATCAAAGAACCCCTAGCCCACATTATCCTTCCTCCTACAAATTTCTTACTACTTCCATGCCTTTCTATCCACATACCACCTGAACATGTCAATGGAACAACTAAGTTTGAAGATAATAATTAGCACACAGTTGGCAGCCACATAGCTAGTGCCTGAGGCTAGATTTGAACTCATCTTCTTTATTCTAGGTCTAGCACTTTCTTCACTGTATCACCTAAATTTCTTAACAGTAGTAGTAGTAGTAGTAGTAGTAGTAAAAGAAGAAGAGACCAGGAGGTAAGTAAATTTGCTTTCTGAGTTACTTTTCAGATGTACGTTTCTGTGAATCTATCATTAAAATAAAATTGTAACAATACTTGTAATTCATAGCAAATTTTAGCTTAATCACATTTATCTCATTAGTTATTAATTACAATCCATATTTAGTCATTATAATTCAATTTTCTCTAATTCCTTGACATATACATCAATTTTTTTTCCTATGAAAAATTGTTACATGTCACAATGATTTTATAGATTGCCTGGTTCACCATTAGAAATAGATTTTCATGTTCAATTTTGTTTCTCTTTTCTTTGGTACTGAATTATAAACCAGAGTGTGAATTGAACCAGGCAATAGACAGCTTTCAGCTCTGATGGCCTAAATTACCTGGAGCACTGTGTCGGCACCCATTTCATGCATAGATGGAGATGGGGCCTTGTTAGTCTCTTGAGTATATATGCAGTTTGGGGGCTGCTGCTATATCAGATAGTGGTTCCATCTGCCATTTGGGATGTCTGTTTTGTAGCCAAATTATAACATCTACTTGGCAGAATGACAGTGAGAGGGTATGCCTAAAGAAACATCAGCATGATAAATACAAGACTGAAATTACCTTAGAAGAGAGGGAAAAGTCATTATTTTGTTTCATCAAAAGGTCATATCTTTGGTATCTCAGCACTGAAACCATTAAGTTCTTTAAATGCATTTTATAAAGTTTTTGCTAGGGAGAAATTGTACATATGGAAGGCATGGGTTAGTTTAAAAAGTAATTTTATTTTGCGATGATAATATTCATTACCTGCTTTATATGAGATGATTAGTTGCTTAAAATCTTGAAATGGCATTCGAATACCTAAATCTAATGCCAGTTTTCAACCACAAAAGTATTTGATTAGCTCTTGGTTCCATTGAGGTTAATGCATCAACAGCATTAACAAGGCATTTTAAAAATTAGCCTGAGGGGATTATTTCTGCTTTATTCTTTTTGTCTTTCCTAGTCTTCTTTTTCTCAATTTGAAGCTAAAAATAAAAGCAAATAGCCATTTAAATTACATCTTCTCTTCTGGCAATAGTGAAGAGAAAGAATAAACAAAAACAATGTCCTTACCTTCTAAAAACAAAATGAAAATACCTCCTATAAACCCACAACACTCGAATCATCCCAATAAAACAAAGATCCCTCCACTCAACCCCGTGCATCTACTCTCTGTTTTCAGAGGCAAACATCAGATAGGTCCTACTAAGCTTGAAAAACTTCCTGTATGGGTTTAGGAAATGTATTGTCTTTATTGTCCAAGGGACTACCTACCTAGGTTTAGAGAGGATCAGTATTTGCTACCTCTAAAATAGGTAATGCCTTTTGTTTTTTTCTACTGTGGTAGAGAGGCTTTAGAAATCTGTCAAATTTATTGTTAAAACAAGAAGGCATGGAAAGAGGGCAGTTATCACTTGCATCAGGGTAAGATTGGAGGGCAGGTCAAAGAAACTCTTCTTAAATCAAGCATTTAAGAAGACTGTCATCTCAGTTCCAGCCTGCACTCCTTTAGATTTCATCATGCCTCTGGGACTAATACCTCCTCCATATTTTAGCTACCTTTTCTATATTGTCTTCTGTGTTGGATTGTAATCTCCTTGAGGGCAGGGATTTTTTTTTCTTATGTGTATCCCCAGAGTGCCTGGCACACAGTAGCGATTTAATCAATATGTCTTGCCTGACTTACACGAATAAATGTGGAGATCCTTCAAAACACTAATACAATGAAGATGTAACATGGTGGGTCCATACCTTCTAAAGTGTCTGACATCTTATCAATCAGTTAGGAGCAAGGAGAAAAGAGGCCAAGTGGCAGAAAATTAAATCTTTGCTCAAGAAGTTTTCACAAACAATAGGTCATGACTGTTGCTATTTGCATGAGGGTATCATAGAACAAAAACCTCCTATTGCAAAGTGACCTCCTATTGTAAACAAATCTGGTGCACTGAAAGAGTCAGATGGAAATAGAGGTTACCCTGAAATATGATCCTGTTGAGAAGATATAAGAGAAAGAAGTGAGAATTTAGATTTCTTGGAGAGAAGAGAAATTCCCGAAAGTTGAATCAGTCCTTAATATCTCTAAGGTCAAATTTTATTTGCTGCTATGGAAGAAATCTAACAATTATGTTTGTTGTTTTTTTTTTTTTTCTTAGTGAGGCAATTAGGGTTAAGTGACTTGCCCAGGGTCACACAGCTACTAAGTGTTAAGTGTTTGAGGCCAGATTTGAACTCAGGTACTCCTGACTCCAGGGCCGGTGCTCTATCCACTGTGCCACCTAGCCGTCCCTGAAATCTAACAATTATGGATCAAAATGAACTGTGTAACTAATATATCATGAAAAGATGAAAAATCCAAGATTCATAACTAACATTTACATGGTACTTTAAAGTTTGAAGATTATTTATATGCATTATGTTCCGCGATCCCTATCACAACTCTCTGAAATAGATATTAAAGGTCTTGTTACCTCTGTCTAGTAGATAATGAAATTAAGGATTAGAGAGGTTATGTGACTTAAAAGCAGAGGTACACTGGAGCCTCTTCAGAGTATCAATAGCCTGATTGTTGAAATTTCAGTGTGAGCATTTATACTTCAGAAATGGACAAATTCTACAAATCACAGGGAGTGATTTAGTGTTTTGTAGATTGCTTAGACTTAAGAAAAATGATGGGATAATGTTAATAGTGCAGGTTAAGCTTAAAATTTTGTTGTGGATACATTTTTATTTTGGAAATCCACTTGTTAAACATTTTTCATCAACCATGACCTAAAATTGTTGGAGGTAGTATTTAATCTTAGATCTTTCATTTCCTAAGTCTAACACTATTTCCATTATAACACTTTCTTATAGGCCAAAGTTTCTTAAACTGTGGGTTGTGGTTGTGTAACTAAATGTGGGGGTTGTGAAAAATTTGGCAGTAAATGTTTGCTTTGTATACTTATTTTATATACCTACATGTCCCAGTTCATATAAAAATTTTCAGGCAAAAAGTGGTTGGGAGTGGAAAAAGTTTAAGAAGCAATGTTATAGGCCAAACCTTACTCAGGAGACTAGTGACTAAGCCCTCCTTCTCTTCTTGTCCCCAGCCTTCTCCCCTGTTCCCCACCCTCTTCCCACTATGATCATGTGAACATGCTGTTTGCTGCTATTGTAACTACAAATCTACAAACTGGAGTTCATAAAAAAAAAACCCTGAAGTTCTCATTTCTAGCAAATATT
The DNA here is from genome assembly GCF_019393635.1 of Dromiciops gliroides. Taxonomy (NCBI): domain Eukaryota; kingdom Metazoa; phylum Chordata; class Mammalia; order Microbiotheria; family Microbiotheriidae; genus Dromiciops; species Dromiciops gliroides. The sequence goes on along the minus strand of NC_057863.1, from coordinate 112,304,637 downwards.
CAGTGACCTGAAAAATGTGCATAGTTTTATAGAGTGTAGGGTAATGCATGTAATAGCTACCTCTGAACAAAATGACTAAGGGGGTAAAGGAATACTTCTCTACTCTCCAAACTAATTGGAAATAAAGTTCCTTTGAAGAATAACAAGCCAGAAGAAAAATAAAGCAGAAGATACAGCAACAAAAATAGTCCCTGCTATCAAGTAGCATATGTTCTAATGGGATTATTATTTTATTTGAGAGGACTTTTGGATGATTCAAAGAAGGAAGGGAAGATGTGTCATTGAATTTTACTATCTATGTGGAAATTGTAAGGGTTTTCTAGTAGAGAAAAAATAAGGTTGGAACTAATAAGGCTACAGATTCATTTACTCCAAGTAAAGGTGATGAGTATTGATGAGTGCCCACAGGAAAGACAGTTCAGAAAAAGAGAAGCTGACATAGACAATAGGGACCATAAGCTATTGTTCCAAGGGATGTATGTGAAAGATAACAGCATCCAGAGACTTCTCAAATTTTAGGACCATAGTAGGAGGAGCTTGATAAGCTATAAAATGTTTATATAAAACTTACTCCACTTTGTCCCAAGACTCTATCTTAGATTAATCCCATGACTAGCAGCTGAATTTAGTGGAAATTTTCTCAATTAAGCAAGAGACACTAAGTTCTGGTTAATAGCATAAGAACCATCCCCCAGCCACAGTATCCTGGGCAGATGTACTCTATTCTCAGAAAGGCCCATTCCCCAAAGTCCCTTCCCATGCATTTGAGACTAGCAATGTTCTTTAAACCTCACTTTAGGGAATGTGCAATGAAATTCTAATCAGTGATTTCTTTTGCCCCAGAATGCTACACAGTGACTGTGTATCTAATGGCTGCCTTACTATAGAACTATATAACCAGGTTTCACAACCTGAAAAGGCTGAAACTAAGACCACCTAGCAGTCTTCCTAGTATGCTAATAAATTGCTTTTCCTTTCAGTTTGGCTTCTCACTTAACTTGTCCTCTAGTCTTTGGACCACTGGCAGGCAAAATTCCCCCCAGACTCTGTAAAAACCCAGGTGGAGAAATTCCCCAACAATACTACCAACTTCTATTGATCAAGGGGACAAATTCCAATAAGTATCTCAACAAACATTTATGAAGCACCCACTATATACAAAATACACTTCACATTTGGGATATAAAGAGAAAATTTTAAAAATCCTTATAAAGATGAGTAAAGACAAGTTAATTTTAGTAGAGATACAGTCTAATGACTAGGGAGACTAGACAGTCTTAGCTCAGGAGGTGGAATCTAACTTGAGCCTTGGAGAATATTAGATTACAGTGGGGAAGAAATGTGTTCTGATAGTTCAGGTAATAAGGGAAAGGGTCAACATATGTAAGGGAATAGAGGTTGAAGATGACATTCAGAATTTGGGGAATATCAAGAGCAATTTATATGAAATAATATAAGAAAGTAACTCGGGTTCATCTTGCAAAGTTGAGGATGCTACCTAAAGGAATCAATCAAGGAACTATAGAGTGATAAAGGTCATACTCCTAGTGATTAACTCTTAGGATATGCATCAAATAAAATTTGTTTGAAAACCTAAAATATTTTTAAACTTAATTAAAAAACAACCTCCACAAACAACTTTTGTTTCTGAGGCTAAGGAAATCCTTAGTCTCTAATAATAACAGTCGGCCAAACCATATATCTATCAGAGCACTAACCTTCCTGGCATAACCTGATCATAAACAAAACAACAATAAAACAACAATCTATTATATGCATGATTCTGATCACACTCAGGTTATAGATTCATACAATATTATATTGGGAGATAACAAGTTAGGTTTGCTGGCCAAATGTAGAATTAAATGCATCATAGAAACAGTAATATAGAATGGTTGGTAGTTGTTATCCTTTGCAATCAAGACCAAAATGACATCACTATATTGGCATCAATGTACAGTGTGTCCCACTATGGCTGATCATGATATGAGCTTGGAATGTTTCTACCACAGGTTGGTCACAAAGAGTTTGTATAAACATTTGGCATGTAGATGTCTAAATTTGTACATCTCACATTTCTTTTGATCTACTGCAATTCTGCTCTGTTCATAGAGTGCAGCATCTTCTTTGATGCAGGCACACCATGCTGCAAAGACTTGTGCCAATGTCTCCCAAGTGTCACAGTTAATTCCAAAGTTCTTCAGAGAGGCATTAAGAGTGTCCTTATACTCACTTCTTCTGACCACCATATGAGTGCCTGCCTTTTGTGAATTCTCCATACAATAGTATTTTAGGCAAATGTAAGTTTGCCATTGGAACAATGTGGCAAACCTACCAGAGTCGTGCTCTCTGCAGTAGAGTTTGAATGCTTGGCAGTTCGAGTCCAGAAAGTAAGTACCTCAGTGTTCTGGTAGAGAATTATCACAGGCTACTAGATCAAGAGCTGGAAGGGACTTCAAAAGCCATCTTGGACAAAGTTTATTTAGGATCAAACAGGTAGTAAACATCAGAGCCAGTATTTGAACTCATATCTTCTGACCCTAAAGCCACTGAACTTTCCACTTGGCCATATTACCTGCTTAGCTTATGTTTTTGTTCCAGCTCCATTTTTTCTGCATGCCAAGCCAGAGAGATCCCTAGATTAGATGGGTATCTAAAGTGTGGAACTGTGATATCTGGGAACAAAAGACTTAAGCTTAAATTTGGGGTCCTTGGCTTACCTTTTCCTAGTTGATGGTGTTGACTATGCATGATGGTCAATCTCTCCTTATCATATCATGGTTTTAACCATTATACCTTAGAGAACAGGAGCAAAGTTTATTAAATACCCAGCAAAGATGTCACATGGGGGATCATGGATTTATAGCTAAACGAAAATTGGAGATCCTCTAGTCTAGTAGTTCAATTCACTAAACAAAAAAAAAGGATTTCTATAACAGTGAAATAAAAAAGATGATTGAATGCAAAAATGCAAATCTGTCATGTACAATTTGCTGATTGAGGGTGTAGAAGTCTTCAATTATGTCATTTTACTAATGAAGAAACTGATGATGGAAAGGTTTTGTAACATACCCGTGATCCCTAGGCTGATGAGTGACAGAGTTAGTATTTGAACTCAGGACTTCTGACTTCAAATCTAGCCCTCTTTCAACTGCGCTATACACTTTGAATGCATCCATTGCAGAGCAAGCACAGGGGAAAGTTTTGTTCAGTGACATAATTGGAAGACGCTCTTAGTCCTACAGTGTTAGAGGAATGAGTATCCTGTCAATGTCTGACGATGTTACTCCCCTGCCTAAGAAGTTTCAGAAGTTCTCATATTGTGTTTTGGACAGAATACAAACTCCTCTGTCCTGCCCTCCTTAATAGGCCTCCAGCCAATTAATAACACAGGCTAGGATGTGTTATTGAAATTTGTTATTTCTTTTTATTCCTCCTGCAAGTTTTGGTCAACATTAATCTTACCTACACTGACCAAATCATGTCACATTGGATGTGAAAATTTACTTGAGAGCCTTGAGATCTTAGATAAGTCAAAGGAAGAGGCTCCACTGTCTCTTACTCCTTGACAACATGTAAATCCTTCTCCTCAATCAAGTCTATTTGTGAATCCTCTAAATATAGCTTAAACTGCAACCTGACTTACTTAACCAATAGAATTTGTTTGACAAAGTTTGTTTCCCTAGGGGTTGCTTGAGATTATGATTATTAATCTGCATCTGTTCACTTTTTATGATATAGAAGGAAGCATGAGATTATGGAGTTAACTTCTCTTTAACTTTTATGGCCTTAGAGGAATGTACAATATTGCATCATATAAAAGAATTATTTCTCTGTCATACTGATGTAATTTTGTCTATCAGAGGAATTGTGAGACTCCTAATTGGAGTTCATCTTTTCTCTGAGGCCTGAATCTATGCTTGTGCATAATAAAACCTAGGTTTTTACTTTTATGCTTTCTGTGTTATGGTAAATAAATATTTGTCAACACTTAGCCACTATATGAACTCAGAGAAGACATATTTCTCCCCTAACAGATTATTACACAATACCTAACCTCATGCACTCATCACTTCCACCAAAATGGCCTACTTCTTGCTGTCACTCATATAACACAATCCATATCATTCCTTGATGTCTCTTACAGGCATCTTCATGCTTGGGATACCCACCCTACTCCATTCTGTCTCTTGGAATCTTTAGTTCCCTTCAAAGCTAAAATTAAGTCCTAACTCCTTCAAGAGGCCTTTCCTGATTGAGCTAGTTGTTGGGGTCCCATATTCACTCAATATTTATTTTGTTTATCTCCTATATTTAATTTGTCTTTCTATGAATTTACTATCTCTTCCCCCATCCACACCTCCTTCAATGTGAAATCTCTGAGGAAAGAGACTCTCACTTTTGTATTTGTAGCCCAAATGCTCCATATATCTTTCTATATATTAGAAGTTTAATGTTGTTGTTTGTCCTTTGTTTTCAAAGACATCAAGGGTGATGTCTTGACTTGTGTGTGAATTGAATGTGAGGGAGACAGAGCTGCATAACACTATTTCACTGAATGACAAGATGAAAAATAGACACATAAAGTGAGATAAAGTTAAATTGGGTCACTTTATTCAATAATAGAAAATACCTACAATCTACACTGTCATTAACTTTATGAAAGAAATATCAGCTATGAATAACTTGGAAAGCAAACACATGGGCTAAAAAAGTTCTGCATACAGCAATGCATCTAGGACATTTCATAAATATTGAATATCACATCTATCAAAAAAGGGCTGCCCTGAATTCTAGGAAATGGACTTTTCTCTAAGTTGAAAAAGTATAACATGATGCATATATGAGCAGCTTCTCTACCTTCATTTCAGGCCTGTTACAAGATAAATGAAATGAGATCTTTAAAAGTACTGGGAAAATTTCCCAATGATAAGATTTCTATAAAAGTCAGTATTATTAGACATTTGGAGCTCATGTCTTAGATCTATTTATTTTCCCCCATAGGCTTTTTCAATGAACTTGCATTAAATCTTATATTTTAATTGCATATGTACATATCTGAGAAATGAATTGCAACCTTCTTGAGGCCAGAGTCTTCACGTAATTTCATGCTTTTTATCTGCAGAACTAAACACGCAAGTTGTAACTAATAAATATCCATGAAATAAAAAGAAGTTTATCATCTACTGACAAACCTCATTTTCTGACAATATAAATGAAAATCAAACATTTTTGTGTATATTAGATTCAGCACAAGTTTGTAGAAATGATATAATTTGGTATTCATTGTGCTATTTCAAATATAAGAGTTTGAGATCAGATGTCAAAAAATGTGATCACTGAATAAGCAGGTATTTTACCTTTTCAAATGGATAGATGGATAGATAATCCACCTGGACTGCTTTCTGTGATGTATTACACAGAACCTCAAACATTAAGCCTTCCAACATTGTGAAGATAATAATTTGGCATGCTTTGCTCATTCCCTGGTTAGAAGACATATTTTTCTCCAATGTCAGAAAACTAGACACTCTCTCTCTCTCTCTCTCTCTCTCTCTCTCTCTCTCTCTCTCTCTCTCTCTCTCTCTCTCGGTCTCTCCCTCTCTCGCTCTCATTCTCGCTCTTGCTCTCTTTCTCTCTCTTTCTCTGTCTCTGTCTCTCTCCCTCTTTCTTTTCCTCCCTCTCTCCCACTTCTCTCTCCTAAATTCTTAGTACTTTTAAAAAAATAATTCCCTTCCTATAAATTTCTACCATCTCCTATTGCTGTGTCCAATAGACTGTTTTCTCTTATACTATGAAGAAAATACTTCAAAAAAATTCTTGTCTTGCTTTTCAGTAGGACTTCCATTTTTATGTCTTAGCTCATTTCAAAAAAAAAAAATCAAGCTAATTTCTAACTTGCCAGCAAATACTGCCTTAGTTCTTCAGACTTAGACTTTCTCCAATCCACCAAAATAGAAAAGAGTCCTTGAATATGTCTTGAAATTGCAGATTTACTTCTCTTGCCTGACAGTAGGAGCCTCATTATCTCTTACTCTTAAATGTTAAAGGAAGTACAAAATCCTTGCTTAGGCTCTGCTATGACTAGAGATTAAAGTGAAGCAAATGTCTACAGAAATAGAAGGAAATTAGACAATAATGCTTTTCAAGCTGAAAAGGGGGTGAAATACCTCCAAACTCCACACAATAATCTACAAATAGGCAGAAAGATGTTCTGATAGGTCCCTTCAAGAAGATCATAGAAAAGAAAAATCAGTGTATTCTTTCTTCAGTATTTTGCCAATAGGGAGCTATTTTACACTATTGATGTTTAGAGGAAAAAATCAGCAATTAGGCTTTGAGATGTGTATGTGTTATATTTTAGATTTCATGGGAAAGCTTTAGTAATGTTTGAGCAGAGAGCTGGTTAAATTTTATGTAGTCAACTTATGTGGAAAAGACAAGATATAGAGGGACATGGAAATTATATATATGTATATACATACACACATATACACACACATATATGTGTGTGTCTGCACATAATATATGTACATATATGCATAATACACATGTATATATATATATATATATATGTGCATATGTATATGTATATGTGTGTGTATGTGTATACACAGAGAGAGAGAGTACAGAAGTGAAATGGATTGCCTCAGGAGGTTAGAAATTTCATTGATTAGAAGTCCTCAAGCAAAAGTTGGTTGACCACTTGTCAGGCATGCTGAAGTAGAAATTCTCCTTTCATATTTGAGGTGGTTTTTGAAATCCTTTCCATCTTTGGAATTCTGTGATTTTTAGGAGGACTAAATAAGTTTTTTTCCCCTATTGTCTTTATAAAATCATCTACCACATACAAATGTGCAAATGGCATACTTGTGTTCCAGTACAAAATGATATAAAAAGCATTATCTTATCACTTATAGTATAAGATCACCAGGACTTTTGGAGTGAGACTAGTTATAAAAAATTGTGCAGTTGTTTATTATTGGTTTCCTAGTAGTAGTGAAGGATTTATAGTTTTTTCCTCCTGCCTGTTCACTGGTTTCCACTTGGGACTAATGACAAACATTTACTACATACTTGTCTGAGTATAGTCATTCCTCAATATTTTCTAGTTTCACATTAGGGGATTTGGTTATTTAAGGGTTGGTCATTGATAATTCAATGGGCACTTTTGGAGGTTTGTAGTATGCTGTGGAAAATTGCAGACAACACCTGTATTTACAGACTATTAAAAATAATAAGACACAAATGCATAAATGCTGATATTATTTATTTCTTATCATTTATTACCAAAATTATACATACATAGATTTATTATAAACACTTAAATTTTGTTAACCGTTTTGGTGCTCTAAAGAACTACTGGCCATACATTTTCTTTGGGAATGCCTCCTCTTTGTCTCTCCACCTTTTAGATTTAGTCATGTGATTTACCTCCTTCGTGATCTTTGTATCTTGCACTTTTCATAGAAGGCTTTGCATAGTGTGAGATACTAACCTCTCACATAGACATTACAAGTTTTCTTGGGTACAGTATGTTCTTTTATTATTTTTGTTAAATAAATATGATCAGAGTTATGAAAAATAAAGGTTTGGGATGATCCCTAAAGTTTCTTCATGGTTTTCCTACATTCATAAGGGTTCTATACTCCTAACCCAGGCAAATGTGGAAGAAGGACTATATAGTCAAGTCTGAAGTTTTTCAAGCTAAGAGACCTATTAAAAGACTATTTAGGCTATTTAGTCTCTGACCTTAGTCTCAGAAATAGGCATGAAATTGACCAGAACAACTTCATATTAGAAAGCTCCCTTCTTTAACCTCTGTTAATAGCATTCAAGACGCTGAGGAGTTAGTTTCTTCTTTTTTGTTTCCTCTTGAAACTAGAGTCTTGCTTTTTTTTTTCTTTTTCCCATGCCCTTCTTCCCTAATGAATCTGTGAAGAATAACATTCTCAGTCAGCCATTTACATTTACAATGCACAATCTACTTAGATTCAGTGTGAAAAATTTCAGAGGACAAAATATATACAGACATATCAACTATGGCCCTAAGCTTACCTGTAGATTTCTGCATGGCATGACAATGCCAAAATATGACTTATTTGTTTACATCCTTGCTTCCCAAGCCATTTAATTTTGGTTTTTTTTGGGAGGGGGGGCAGGGCAATAAGGGTTAAGTGACTTGCTCAGGGTCACACAGCTAGTAAGTGTCAAGTGTCTGAGGCCAGATTTGAACTCAGGTCCTCCTGAATCCAGAGACAGTGCTCTAGTCACTGCACCTAGTTGCCCCCTGCCCTAGCCATTTTAAATCTTTTTTTTTGGAGGCAATTGGGGTTAAGTGACTTGCCCAGGGTCATACAGCTAGTGAGTGTCAAGTATCTGAGGCTGGATTTGAACTCAGGTCTTCCTGAATCCAGGGCCAGTGCTCTATCTACTGTGCCACCTAGTTGCTCCCATTTTAAATCTTATAGTATATATATATATATATATATATATATATACACACATATACATACACATACACACATATACATCTATATATAGATATAAAATAAAGCAAGGAGAAAATAATTTAGGTGCAGTGTCTTTTTAGCTGGCCTATTCATCCTGGCATTGCATGTTCCCGATCATAGTTCCTTCTCCTCTCTTTACTCCTAACCTCCATTTATCCCAGCTCCACTTTTCTTTCTGTTATTACCTCATCCAAAAGTTTTCATGAATGAACACATAGAAAACCCAAGATAAACTAATAAAATGCATATAATTTTCCATTATTTAGTGTTTGTGGTTTTTTGTATTTGTGTAACATAAATCTCCAGGTGTCAGTATTGGACAGATGAGGGGTGTAGGGTCAAGAGGAGGCAAGAGAATGACAAAAATTAGATTCTTCAAAGACATTTAATTGGTAAGGAATATAGAAGTGGTTTATAGCTATAGTAATATTAGGTTTTAAAGAATGTTTCAATTTTTGTTTTTATTATATGTTTCATGTGTAACAACTGGACAACAATTATAAAATCTCTAAAATATTCTGAATTTCCTTAGACATGTTTTTGAGAAGTCTCATTGTTTGTTTTGGTTATTGGAAAAACTATTTAAAGTTGTATTAAGATCAATTTTGTAGGAAACTTTCCAGCTGATTACCAGTATCTGAAACACCTGAGAGACTTTACAATCACACTCAAAACTCTACAGCTGAGACTTGTTAGTTGATCATCAGCATCCACACCTGAAAGACTTCCACTCCAAACTACACCCAGAAGATATTTCAAGAACCATCTGAGATAAGACTTTCAAAGACTTAAATGGATATTTTCCTGTTTTCCTTTTCCCCATTGCATACACTATTTGTAATATTCACCTACTAAAGGGGAATTCCCCCTTTAGTTTTTCTTTGTTTGTAACATCCATCTACTAAAGGGGAGTGCTCCCTTTTGTTTACTGTCAATGTGTCGCTTAATTTCTTTTCTCTCTTTTCATTCCCTTTACATTGTTAGTCATAAGTATCTGTAATGTTATTGCTTCAAGTAAGGAAACAATGTTTCTTCATGAAGCACAGGGGGGAGTATGAGAACTAGGGTACCACCCCTGCTGAGAAAGACATGAGGTGACCTTCCTAAGGTCGTCCCAACACTTGGAAGTCATGTCACAATTCATGGACCACCATCAAGTCTGTCAATCAATGGACTTGAATGTTACCAGCCAATTAACTTGGAGCTGTGTATGGGGACCACGCCTCTTCTGGTTCCACAGGGGGTTCCAGGAGAACTGGCTGGGTCTCATTCTTTCTGGAAGTGTGAGCTGCTAGATGAAGGATGGTTCTTCTCCTTGTTAAGCGACTAAAATTAGCTTTGGCGCCCTGAATAGGCCACCCCTCCCCCAACATCACTGCTCTCCCTGAAACCACCCCAGGCATGTGAGCCTCGCTTGCCCAAGCCCCGCTCAGTGGGGATACACCCCAGGATCCTCTGCCCAGCAGGGATAAGCATGGAAATCCTCATGCCCCAAGATCCCTCCACCTAGCCAGGCAGGGATTCACAGGGGAACCCTATGTGCCAGCAAGCCTTGAGCACAGCCTTGGGGGTGCCAATGAATTAACTTGGGGCGGTTAGCCGAATTTCCCATGAAAGAAAGGGTTTTTTATGCAGAAGCACAGACACAACAGGGCACGGTTGACAGTGAAAGGGGTGGCTGATGGAGAGTGGGGGCAGCTGATAGTGAGGGAGAAGACTAGGAAAGAGGACTGGAGAATGGGCACGGCTGACAGTGGAGGTAGTGAAGACTGAGAGCAGGGGTCAGTAGGAGGCTTCTGAGAATTGTTCTAACATTCCAGTCTTGTATTATTCAATGGCATGAATATTATACTGCAGGCAAACTGGACTAAATTCTCAGACATTGTCTGAGATTTCGCATTTCTATTTCTTTTTTCTTTCTTTTTGTTACCTGTTTAATGATTATCACATAAATAATTCTCCACCCACTTCAAATGCTAAGTCCTCCATGAATCTGCTCTTTTCTGCGGAATTGTTTCATCTCAGACCTCTGACACCAAACTTTGTTTTATACTTCACTATCCTACCCATTTCATGATGTTATATAATATAATCATCCTTGTTTGTGCTTTTTTTCCCAATTAGACTATAAATACCACAAGGCTGGGAATTACATTTATTTGAAACTTTATCTCTTAGATCTCTCTACAGTACTTTCCATATAGTAGATGATTAAATAAAATATTTAATAAATATAAATATCTTGAGCAATGGGTTATGCTGTAGCTACCTGAGGTCTGAGGCAGAATACTCTAGGGGATTGAGTGATGATTACATTCTGTCTCAGGTTCAGTGAAAGCTCCATTCTTGACAATAGCTACTGAGGTTTTTCCTTTTCACAAAGATATACTTGCCTCAGATGTGTGGGAACCTGGACAGTCAGTGGTTTCAGGATTATGTAATCCCTATGGAATACATGGAGTCTCTGTATTCCCCATGGGCGACAACATAATTAAATTTGACTTGCTCCTATGAACATTTTCACCAGAGTTTGCAAAGCCCTTATTCTTTACATTTGGGTTTTTGGTATACAGCCTTCTAAATGTCATGAACATATTTCTTTTTGACCCCCCATGGCTTCATTTGTGTAGCACCTGTAAACCTTACCATACATCATCACTTCATAGTAAGGGCCTAGTCAGATTTATGATAGTACAATTGGCTTTTCTCTTCCCTTTCAGTAACTCCTGCAGAGGTATGACATGAGACAGAATTTGGCCTCAGTGCCATAACCATATTGTGATTTAACTCTGAGTTGTACAATAAAAGAAATAGGTCTCTTAAACAAAAAGGCTGAAGGGTCTATTATTGGCTACACAATAGGTGTCTGGGTAAGTGAACAAATAGCTGATTATAGAGAGTGTCACTACCATTTCTCAAGCCCCACTGAGTCTTGTAATATGTATTGACCAGGGATAGATGTGTTTCCTTTCCGTCGGCCACACTTTCAGCAGATTTTATATTACTCCAGTGTCAAATAGACCAAATAGATTTTGATCTGACATAGGCAGCTGCCCAGAGGTCTCTTATCTGTGACTGGCATTAATGCTAATTATATTCTAAGTGACCTGCAATGATCATTTAGCTATTTTTCTTAGAAACATTTTGAGACAGCTACCTTCTCCATTGGGTCTGAAGATCACTTACACAAATGTGCATGTTAGTAAGTGTAGCCAGGGCAAGAAGAATACACCTTATCTTCTTTTAAAATAAAGTGAGAAATCCTAATGATAATCATGTGGGAATACAGATATTTTTATTGACCTTTTTCATGACAAACTCATTATAATTACAAAAAAACTTGGTAGCAAATGGTATAAAGAATAAACATGGGGAAATATAGAAAAGAAGCAACAAAACTTTATTTATTTTAAAGAATATATAGCATCTGGGGCACCTTTTCGGGAATGCAGTATCTCCGGAAAACCAATCCCAGATTCAATGTACTCTGTGGTCTACATCAGAAAGCAGAAGCTCTACTGATATGTTTGTTAGTTTGTTTTTACTCATAATCTAAAGGACACAATCAGCTCAAAAGAAAGGTATTTAATGAAATAACATAATGGGTAACAATGGGATAATTCCTGCCAGATAAAGCTCTTCCACAAATACACATGCCATAAGTCAAAAAAATGAACATAAGTAAGCAGCTTCCTGTTGAATTTTGGGCAGGTCAGTTAACTCCACTAGGAATTAGTTTTCTCACCTCTAAAATGAGATTGTTGAATAAGATATTTTCTGTAGTCCCTTCAAGCTCTATCATGATCCTTTAGGATGTTGGTATACATACACGCATGAAGGCACACACATACACACACAAAAATGAATGTGGCCAATGCACATAAAGAAGGGTACCACACACACCAGCTCTACAGCTGACTTCTAGTGATGTTATCACGCTGCTCTTCCAGGGCTTGCTCCCCCCTACCCCCGGGGGGCATGTGTTACTCCAGATATGTAGTCTCTGCTGGGATCTGCCAGGTCTTGTTCTATTGGTTTCATGTTTGCTTCTTGGGATTACTCCACTGAACATGAACTTGTGGAGTTTCTCTCTGCCTTTAGCTTCTGTTCTCTTCTTGGGTTATCTTCTGGGTCTGTCCTCTGTACCATCCCCTAATGGGGAAAGGGCTTTGAAAAATACCTCAGAAAAAGAAAGAAAGAACTGTGGAGTATAGATGCTGATTGAACCATATTATTTCTTTTGTTTTGGGTGCTGTTGTTTTTTTTTCTATTTTGAGATTTTGCATCACTGCTCTGATTTTTTCTCTTGTAACAGGATTAATGCAGAAATAGGATTAATGTTATTATGTGTATATATATATATATATGTGTGTGTGTATATATCTATATCTATATGTATAGAGATATATAGATATAACCTATATCAGATTACCTGCTGTCTAGGGGAGGGGGGAGGGAGGGGAGGGAGGGAGAAAAATCTGAAATTGTAAAGCTTGTATAAACAAAAGTTGAGAACTATCTTTACATGTAACGGAAAAAATAAAATACCTTATACAATTAAAAAAAAAAAGAAAAATACCTCAGGCTTGGATGGGGTTGAAGGGCTCCTACTTCCCAGGTGCTCAATTCCTTCCTTCCCCCCTATTCCTATAGTTTTACAAACCTACCTTTGGGCTTACTGAACATTAATCATGTTCTTGTCAACTCCATATTTCAGGACCTACAACCAAAGCTAACTCCTAGAGATTGTGTAATCTCCTTCTTCCCACCTAGTAGGGAGGTTGGCTCTGTAACTTCTTTGCACAACTCCATTCCTAGAGTGTCTATTTGCACTGGTAGAATATTTGCTAAAGCCACAATTATCCCCAACATTCAAATTTCACCAAATGATCAGCCCACACTTGTGTTGTGTAAGCCTGAAACCATTTAGGTAGGATTCCCTCCAGAAGGCTGGATCTAATTGTCTCATAGAGCAGGAGGCTTAGGGTTTAGAAAGCCAAGGGGGAGGATCTGGGAGGTGAAGAATAAATTCAATCTATCAAACTCATTTCCTTCATGAACTGAATCCTTCCCTTGCAGATCCTTATGGATGAGATGGTTGCAAGGGTAATTCATCTTCACTAGGCCAAGTAGAACTACCTCTTCATTTTAGCCACCTAAGAAGGGACAAGGAGTACAATATATCCCTTTTGGAAATTCTTACAAATTTAGCTGGCAATGTGAAAGGAGCTCCTCAAAGACTACCCAGGCCATGGAAGTTTAAAGCTGAGAGACTTTCAGCATTGGTTTCATCAGACCGTACACTCAGGGCAGCTTAGGTGGCACAGGCCCTGAAATTGGGAGGACCTGAGTTCAAATCTGATCTCAGACACCATCTGTGTGACTCTGGACAAGCCATTTAACCCCACTTGCCTTAAATATGTGGTGTATTTGCACCTGGACCCAGGTGACTCTGGACAAGAGAGTGAGGCTGGTGACTTTGCACAGCCCTGCCTGCCTCACTTAAATCCAATTCACTGCAAGTCATGAATTCACCCTTATGTCATGGCCCACTTCAAGAATGAAGTACAAAAAAATAACAACCCTCAGGAGCCATTGCTTCAGGGACTCCTCAGGTTTCTGTTTGAACTTCTCCAAGTAACTTCAGTGATGGAGAGTCAACCCACCCTCAACTTGTTCCTTCTGTACAGAGAGTCATTGAGATCAATGATAGGATAAGACTGGGACTTTCAAGTCTCTGCCCTCTAATCTGCTCCCTTTACCCTCTTGAATCCTATCTTAGCAGGAAATGGAGCTTCTGGATTAGAAACCATAGGGCAGGTTCCTGGCTGGTGCCCATTGCTCCTTAAACCCATCAGGAGATTTCTCTTCACTTACTCAGCCAGCAGTTCCATTAGTCAGCCTCAGATTTCTTTGCATGGCCCATGAAAGCTGAGAGTTCTATCTCTTGCTATTGAATGCTCCCCCTGTTTTACTTTCTGCACTGGCAGTTTACCAATTGTACTGGCAGTCCAACTTCTGCAGTAGTCAACTACAACCAAGCAATGCTTGCCTTGGCACTTGCTTTACCCTCCTGGGCAGCTTCCTCCATCTCCTGCTGAGTGAATCCCTCTTCCTGAGGAGAGCCTACTGCTGGTCCCATGGGGATCTGGAGGGCTCTGGCCAGAGGGAGCCAGGAGTTATCCTGCTTTCTGATGAAAATCCCCTCCTCCTTATTTTCAGAATTCTTCCTTCAATTTAACCACAATGTGAATCATGAGGATATCTTTTGTTTTGTCCCAATCTACCAAGACTTCTTTCTTAGAAAGGGTTTCATTTTGGGATGAAATGAGGCATTCTCAAGTCACTAAAGGAGGAAGTTTACTTTGGCCTAATATGGGAAAGGCATGAAGCAAAGATATAATGGTATTTAATTTCTCTGGACTCAGCCACCTTTTCAGATGAAAAATAGTTTATTCAGTCAACCATCCATGTATAGGGTCTCTAATAAACCAGGAAGCTGCATCAAGTAAGGTGTTGCCAATCAGGTTATATGGGGGAAGGAAGCTGTGTCAGGGTCAGGGAAGCTGAGTTAGTAAAGCTCTGGTCCTACTGTAATAAGCAAAGGGTAGAGTTTCTGACACAGAAGCCTCATAAGAGTAAAATGGGATTGACACACTTCAGTTCCCTCATTCCAAGTATATTAGAATCTCTTACTAATGAATGATAAGGAAAAAGAAGATAAACAAACAAAAAAAGAACAATACACATAATTCTAGGTAGTCATATGGAGTCATTACCTTTCACTTCAGTCTTTGTTCCCACCATTATTATCTGTGTGTCTGTTGCAACAAGTCTATCCAAGTTTAAATTACTCTATATTTCTATTTTAAAAGATCACTTTGAGAAATTCCAAATTATATTTATGATTTATGTACTTAAGATCAAAAGTGTCAAACTCAAGGGCAGAGCCAAGATGGTAGAGGAAAGGCAGTGACTTGCCTGAGCTCTCCCCAATACCCCTCCAAGTACCTACAATTCCTGGATCAGCAGAACCCACAAAAGGACAGGGTAAAATAATTTTCCAGCCAAAGACAACTTAGAAGGTCTGCAGGAAAGGTCTGTTGTACCAGGGTCAGAGTGGAGCACAGCCCAGCACAGGCCACGCCAGTACAGACTCAGCCCCAGCTCAGACCCAGCCTCAGTCCCAACAGACCAGAAGCAGGCCTCAGGAGCCTCTGAATCAGCAGCAGCAGTAACCGCTTCTGGAACTCAGCCCACAGATGGTGAGGGGGTTGAGCAGTTGGCCAGGGGAAAATTACAGGGATCTCTTTGCTGGTATTGAGGAGAGACCCTGTTTAGTGCATGCTCAGATCTGGGTTGCAGGCTTGGGTGTCATTCCCAGGTGGGGGAAAAACACAAACACACCAGAGCTTGCAGCCACAGTGGAACAGGATTCTGTTCATAGTTCCAAGGCAGAAAAGGAGGCCTGTGGTTGCTTGCAGAATAGAGCATAGGCCAGGAAAGTAGTAAACATACCTCTCCTTAAATCATGCCACCTTGGAAGAACAAAGAACTTATATATTCCTAGAAGTATCTCTGAATATAGCTGTTCAAAGCCCCTAAAGCTTGGGACAGTGCACCCTGCATCCTTGAACAGTGCCCCACTTTAACAAAGAGTTAAAAGTCAACTCAAGCATTGTGGAGCCACAATCAGGATAGCACAAGATCTAGCAGCTTCTACATGAAAAAAAAATTAAATTAAGATGTCAGAAGAATACACTTGGAGAAAGGTAAAGGGAGAGTTGGAATGAGGTAAAGTATCTCACATAAAGAATCAAGAAAAAGCTTATGGAGTGGAGGGGAAGATGGAGGTGCTGGGGAGTGAGTGAACCTTACTCTCATAAGAATTGGCTCAGAGGGTATAACACACACTCCTCTGGATATAGTAATCTATTTTACCCTGGAGGAAAGTAGGAAGGGAAAGAGATAAGGGGGTGGTGGTGATAGAAGGGAGGGCAGATTGGGGGAGGGGCAGTCAGAAGCAAAACACCTTCGAGGAAGGAAAGGGTGAAAGGAGATAGAGAATAGAGTAAATGTTATGGAGAGGGAGTAGGATGAAAGGTAATTCAGTTAGCAATAGTAAATGTGAAAAAATTTTGAAGCAAGTTTGTTTCTCTTTTTTTGGTTGGGCAATGAGGGTTAATTGACTTGCCCAAGGTCACACAGCTAGTAAGTGTCAAGTGTCTGAGGTCCTTGGAGTCCTCCTGACTCCAGGAACAGTGCTCTATCTACTGCGCCACCTAGCTGCCCCCCTTGAAGCAAGTTTGTCTGATAAAGTCCTCATTTCTGAAACACATAGAGAACTGAGTTATATTTAGTAAAATAAGAACCATTCCCCAATTGATAAATGATCAAAAGATATGAACAGTTTTCAGATGAAATAATTAAAGCTATATGAAAAATAATGTTCTAGCTCGCTATTGATTAGAAAGATGTAAGTCAAAACAATTCTGTGGTACTAGCGCATACCTATTGGGTTGGATAATAGGACAGCAAAGGAGAATGACAAATGTTGTAGGGGATATGGGGAAAATGAGACATTAATGCACTGTTGGTAAAATTGTAAACTGATTCAAACATTCTGTAGAGCAATTCTGAATTATGGCCAAAGGGCTATAAAACCCTGCATACTTTTTGAACTAGTAATACCACTACTATGTCAATATCCAAAAAGAGATAAAAAACAAAAAGTTAAAGGAAATATATGTACAAAAATATTTATGGCTGCACTTTTCTCATGCAAAGAATTCAAAATTGAGGAGATGCCCATCAACTGGGGAATAGTTGAACAAATTGTGGAATGAGATTATTATGGAACACTATTGTGCTGTAAGAAATGATGAGCAGAATGCTCTCAGAAAAACCTGGAAAGAATTACATGAGCTGATGGAAAGTGATATGCAATATTGCAAGATGATCAGCTGTGAATGACTTGGCTATTCTTCACAATGCAATGATCCAAGACAACTCTGAAGGACTTATGAAAAATGCATTCCATCTCCAACGAAAGAACTGATGGTGTCTGAATACATATTGAAGCATATTTTTAAACTTCCTTTTTCTTACTTTGTATGTTTTCTTTCACAACCTGATTAATGTGGAAAATTTTTGCATGACTATACATGTATAACTTATATTAAATTTTTGCATTCTTGAGTGTGGGGGAGTGGGCAAAGAGGGAGGAAGAGAATTTTGAACAGTTTTAACAATGGATGTTAACATTATTTTTTTTTAATTTTTTTTTTTTTTAGTGAGGCAATTGGGGTTAAGTGACTTGCCCAGGGTCACACAGCTAGTAAGTGTTAAGTGTCTGAGGCTGGATTTGAACTCAGGTACTCCTGACTCCAGGGCCAGTGTTCTATCCACTGCGCCATCTAGCTGCCCCTGTTAACATTATTTTGACATGTAATTGGGGGAAAATAAAATTCAATAAAGACCTAAAAAGAAAAAAAGAAGTATCAAACTCATGCCTGCAAACTCCAACTGTCATATGAACCAAATTAAAATATAATTGGAAAATGTTTAGTAATAAACAAAAATATAATACAATATAATGTTAGTTTGTGGTCTTCTAAGTCTGTATGAAGTCTGTAAAGACCTTGCAGGGTAATGGAATGATATATGCTGGACCCACATAAGCAAATATCTTAGGGCAATGATTACTATCATTAAAATGAGCATACAAGGTGACATTTAGTAAATATGTGATCCCAAAGTATGGTGGGTCTGTCATATTGGGGGGAAGAGGGAAAAAGAGCCAGAGCCAGAGAAAATATGGATAGACTAAGTGCTCTAATGACACCAATGGCCCTAGAGGAAGATCTGTATATCAGAAAGATGCTCTTTCAGTGGGAGAACATGTTGGGTTTCCATTTCTTTTGTCTCATGCATTTTTTTTTTTGGTGATTTTTGTGAGGCAGTTGGGGTTAAGTGACTTTCCCAGGGCCACACAGCTAGTAAGTATCAAGTTCTGAGGCCAGATTTGAACTCAGGTCCTCCTGAATCCAGGGCCAGTGCTCTATCCACTGCGCCACCTAGCTGCCCCCTGTCCCATGCATTTTCAATGGTTGTTTCCCATTACTGGAAAGTTCTTCCTCCTCACCTGCTCATCCTGGCTTCCTTGAAGAGGCAGCTCAGCTATAATCATTAGCAAAAGGCTTTTCTCACTCACTCCCACTGCTAGTCCTTTTCTTCTGAGATATCTTCCATTTACACTGTCTATGTCTTAAATGTGAAGTGTATGGGGGTGTTCAGGAGGACTATAACCTCTGATGTGAAGGCTTGCTGATACCTTTCCGGACTGCTTATCCGTCTTTGATGTCCTCCTGCTTCATACAACTCTCATTTATAACTCTATAACACTCTAGAATTCTCACATAAAATCTGTATATTTGATTTATTGTAGAGACCAAAACTTATACTTTTACCTTGAGCTCATCTATGCTAAAATAAAGAATTAAACAAAAACAAAGTATCAAGAAGTTAAAAAAACACAAAAAGAGAATTTGACAATTATTCATTGCTTAAAATTAGACAGAAAAAACAAAAGTTACTGACTTTAGGAGAAATCATTTCCCCCCCTCAAGGCTATTTCAACTCTAATTAATTAAGTTGCCAATGCACCTTCCCTTTAACATTTACCTCCTCAAATAAAGAATACTTCATTCTCAGTTAGATGTTAAAAATAAAACAATATAATTATAATTAAAATGTAATAGAATCCCTACATTTGAGTGCAATTAAATACACATTTACAAATTGCTGTCTAATTTTCTTAATGCCTTTTTAAAGTAACATAAGCTCATTTCCAAAACAAATCAATAAAAATAACAAGAAACAAATGGCCTTTGCTATTTTCAGAATGGCAAATGCACTTTCATGGTTTTACATCACCTTTTTTACTCTTTCATTTTCATAATATATAAATCTTTTTCCCCAAAAAGAAAGCACGGATTTGTAAGAATAAACATTCAAACAAGCCTTTCTCCTCTTCTTCTTTCTCTTTTCCTCCTAAGGATTTTTACTTGTTTCCAGAGCTTCAAAATTTGGCATGTTGAAAGAAAAGGAACTACTCCCAAAGAAATAAAACAAAGAAGAAAAAAATTAGATATATAATCATATTTATAACAGCTCGCCTTGTAGCAACAAAGACTTGGAAACTAAGAGGGAGCCCATCAACTGGGACTTGGCTGGGGACTGAATTTCAGAATCAGAATTTCTCAGTAGGATACTGATACAAATATGAGAGCATCTGAAGAGGACTTGGAAAAAGATACCACAGTAGTTTTTTTCAGAACACACTGAAGCCTGTTACTTCATACTACTACTTCTGTCAGTCAGTTGGTCAATATAATTTTAAAGTACCTACTATGTACCAGACACAGCACTAAGCATTGGAATTACAAAATAACAACAACAACAGAAGCAGCAGCAGCAAAAACACAGTCCCGGATCTCAAGGAGTTCACAATCTTATATATATATATATATATATATATATATATATATATATATATATATATATATATATATATATATATATATATATACACACACATATACATACATATATATATATGCTATATATAAAAGATTATTATATATACTATATATAGTATAAATTAGAGATAATAATCAGAAGAAAGGCAAAATAATTAAGTGGGATTGGAAGTGGCTTCCTCTAAAAGGTGGGATTTTATCTGGGACTTGACAGAAATCAGGAAAGAGAAATGAGATGAGAAGAAAGAAAATTCCATGTATAAGAGACAACCAGTGAAAATCCCCAGAATTATATGATCTTTTTTTTGCAAGGATGAACAAGAAGAGCAGTGTCACTGGATCACAGAGTATATGGTTAGAGGAGAGGTAGAAGAAGAGAACTCTAATGGTGAAAGATTGTGGCTGAAAATGGTTATGAAGGAAATTTGAATTCTAGAGAATTTTAAATTTGTTTCTGGAGGTGATAGGGAGCCTTTGTAGTTTACTGAATGGAAGGAGGCATCATGACAACATCAAAACCAAACTTTGGAAAGATCACTTTGGCAGATGAGAGGAGGATGAATTGGGGAGGGGAGAGGGGTATGGAAGGCAGATCAGTCAAAATGAATGTATGAGGTTATGAGGGCCTAAACCAGGATAGTGACAGAGAGAAAGGGGCATATGTGAAAGATGTAAGGAAGGCAAAATCTAGAGATCTTGGCAACAGATTGGATATATGGGTAGAGAGAACAGAGTTGGTGATGACTTGGATAGTAGTACCTTTGATAGATTCATACTGTGGATAACTATTTTTAGCAATGATTTTGGTTATTGTAATTGGGGGCGGGGCAAAGGAGTGGAGAGAGGGGAAGTGATAAAGGGAGAAGACAAATTTTGTTACTCTATGGTTTTGGTTAGGACCAGAAATATCCTTTTCTAGCTTTAGAAGAGTAAGCAAAATAGCAAATAGAACTCTGGTTCTTGTGTTTGAAGAATAGGAAAAGAGGAAATATTACCTTCCCATAAAGATGGAAAAAAATATGTATAACAAAGAGAGGCAGAACAACATCATGGATAAAGACCTCAAAGAACCTCAAAGTTGGGAAAACCTCAGGTCAAATTCTGGCTTTGACCTACAAATTAAGTGACACTTGACAAGTTGCTTAAATTCTGTATGACCAAGGAACTCTCTAAGACTGTTAGATAACTGTTAATTTATATTAGGAGAAGGAGTTTCCTCACTCAGCATTGCTAATGCCAGTGATATCACAAATCCAGAGCAAAAGAACAATGAAATAAATCCAACTCAACTATAATAAGTTAGGAAAATGAGGTGATTGGTCTGTGGCAATGAAGTAAGTAAAATTTTCTTTTTTATTGATAATATAGGGAAATAAGTTATCTAGGATTTTTACCTACTTAAAGGTTTCATATTTGTTTACCTTAAGTGCAAAGATGCACATAAAATGTTTTTTGAGTATTAATATTGAAAAGTATACCCTAGAGAAAGTTTCTTTTAATGCATTGAATGGGTAGCAGGAAAAAAAAAATACTTGAAAATAAATGGAGGAAAATATTTCAAGTAGATTCCATGACAGTCAGCAACTATCTTACTGAAGGATTTAAAGGGTGATGAGTTAAGTGGAACCAAACGTGTTGAAGTGGAATACTAGTCTCAGAGAAATACACTGAAGTGAGACATCTGATAGAAGCCTGGGATAGATGGTCTTTCACTCATACATGACTTTGAAAAAGAAAGAGAAGTAAAACCCTGCCTTCCCAACTTAGACTATGTTTGCATTGATCTTTAATCATATATATATATATATATTTCCAGACTGAAAAAAGTGAATGCACTTGCTATGGAGCACAAGTTTCCCTTCTCAGAAGAAAGCTGGATGTTAAACTCAAGTGAGAATGAAGCACTTAGAAGTGTTAGGAATAAAAAAAATGGCTATGGGGTTGAATGTTGGGATCATTTCTAACCCCAACCCCATTATACATTAATGATTTATACAAAACTTCAAATCAAAAAACATTTACAATCTTTGGTAGTTATTTTACAAAGACATGTAAATAGTAAATTTGGGAATAGTGCTGTTATAATTAGAAATTAATGGCTTGTATGAATGGCTAGTTAAAATTTAGCTCTCTGGGGGCAGCTAGGTGGCACAGTGGATAAAGCACCAGTCCTGGATTCAGGAGGACCTGAGTTCAAATCTGACCTAAGACACTTGATACTTACTAGCTGTGTGACCATGGGGAAGTCACTTAACCCTCACTGTCCTGCAAAAATATATAAATAAATAAATAAATAAATAATATATATATATAGCTCTCTTTTCTCCAAATATGGGACCAAACCTTAGTCTTTCTGATATTCTTAAGTCATACCCAACAGGTTTAGATCTAGAAGGGACATGAGGAATTGTTTAGTCTAAGCTCTTAGTTTTATAGATAAGGAAACTGAGGCTCAGAGAAATTAAATGACAAGCCCAAACTTGTATAAGTAGGAAGTGTCAAAGTATGAGGTTTGGCATTACAAAAAAAGTCTCTAGCTCTTCTAATTGTATTTATATTTTAAAATAGTATTTTTTCCAATTTCATGTGAAGACAAATTTTAACATTCATTTAATAAATCTTCTCATTGTATTTTGACAATTTATATCTCCTTATTCAGAGCCTTGGGAAACAGACAGGCTACCAGGGTTACTGCCTCCAAAATGTGATTCCAGTCAAAAAAGAGAGTGAGAGGAGAGAGAGAGAGAGAGAGAGAGAGAGAGAGAGAGAGAGAGAGAGAGAGAGAGAGAGAGAAGGAAGAAAGGAAGGAAGGAAGGAAGGAAGGAAGGAAGGAAGGAAGGAAGGAAGGAACCAAGGAACCAAGGAACCAAGGAACCAAGGAACCAAGGAACCAAGGAACCAAGGAACCAAGGAACCAAGGAACCAAGGAGGGGAAGGAAGAAAAGAGAACTACCACAAGTTATACTTAGGAACACTTTTACTATTAGTATTTCTTCCTCACCAGCTTTATGTCACGATTTACCTTCCATGTCTATTAGGTATAACAACTCTTACTGTAAGGAGTTGGCTTCCCAATAAGAGTTTACTGTAACTAACCTAATCCAAACCCAACACATTTCTGCTCCCCAGCTATCTTTCTGTTATGTTGCTGCTACTTTATACTTCTCTCTTCTCTCCCTCTCCTACTTTATGCTTTGGGAACAGTCATGGGGTTAACACTGCTATTCCAGTAAATAATGTGTCCATCAATTCTTTTATGATTCCACTCAGTATCCTTGAATCTTTCCAGACCAAAATATTCTTCCTGGCTACCCTTCCCTTATATGTGTTCTCTTGTACCATATGAAAGCTTCCTGAAGGTAAGAATTGTCTCACTTTTTGAAATTAAATCTCCTGTTCTTAGCTTTGTACCTGGGACATAGTAAGTACTTTATGAATGTTTTTATTTCATTCATATATTGAAATAACAAAACAAATCTATTTTGTCCATATAAACAATTATAAAAATAGATGTATCTTTGATATAAATACTAAAAAATCCTTCTTATAAAGAAACTGAGACTTGCACAAAGTAAACAGAAGAATTAAACTTAAGTTTTCTGTCTCCAAATTTATAACATTTCTGCTACATTATACTACCTTCCATATATGATATATTACTTTTCTCCTACCAAGAGGATAAAGACACTTTTTTTCTGCCTTATTTTAAAGCCTTCATGGAAAAGAGAAAATTTTTGTCCTTTTGTAACTTTTGCATACATATTCAGTTCTACAATGGCAGCCAATAAAAAAGACTTTTTGTCACTTTACAGTAAGCTGATAGGAAACAAGTGCTTGGAACCCATCAAGGAAACCTGCCCATGCTCCTAAATACTGGGGTTTCATTGGACAGTCCAACCTTTCATCTCTGTCATGCTCGTTACAAGGAATCTTGAATTAGTGATGTTCATATTATCCATTAACATAACAATTTAAGGGCTACAAATAACTTTTATGTTCATTGAATCATTTAATTCTTAAAACACTTTTTAGGGGAAAGGAATTGTGGGGGTTGTTATTCACATTTTACATATGAGAAAACTTGGACTTTGAATGTTAAAGCAATCTGTCTATGGCATACTATTAATAAGTGCCATGATTTGAAACAAAACCTCCTGATTCAAAGTCCAATAATCTTTTCACTGTAACTCTCATAGACTTATTAAAAAAAATTAAGTAGCCATTATAAGTATATTATAAAAAGCCCTGTATTTAGATATCTGGAGAACCTGTGTTCTTGTCATATTACCTCCCTAACACTCTGCTCAATAAAGTACATTAACTCCTTATCAAATCCCTTTATAACCTATCCTCAACCCACCTTTACAGCATTTTTACATCATAGACCTCAGCCCAAACCCCATATAGTTTTTATTTCAGTTTTGTCTGGACTTCTGTACTATTTCATGAAAAAGACATTACCTGCCTCAGCTCAAGAAATTTTTTTCTGTCTGTTACCCATGCCTGCCATACACTTTCCTCAGCTTTATTTCCTGTTTTTGATTCCTTTAGGTCTAAGCTATAGGTAGCCTTTCCCAATCCCCTTTAATTTTCTTGCATTTCCTCTGTTTATTATTTCATACGTATCCTGCAAATAACTTGTTTGTACAGAGTTTATTGTTTTTTGCATGTTTTCTCCCCATTGGATTATGAGCTCCTCAAGGGTAAAGACTATATTTTGCCTTTATTTGTATCCCCAGTACTTTTCATACTACCTGGCACATAGTAGGAGCTTAACAAATGTTTATTGATTGACTTACTTACTACTTACCTTTTTGACTATGGAAAATTGCATAATTTTCCCTTTATATAGGCTTCCTTATCTATAAAATGGAATATCCTTTAAGCTCATTTCCCTTCTAGAAAGAAATCTATTATTGCAAATTTCCTGAATAAATATATGTATATATACTTATAAATATTGTCTTCATATATTTGTGCAAATGCATATGCCTACTACATATGTATAGATATGTAGAGGTATAGTGTAATGATGTATATGAGTGTATATTTATTTATTGATCCATCTATTCATTCATTCATCTTCTAAGGGCCCTTCCCTTATAGCTCCAAATTTTTATTTCAAGTATCATAAAATAGGAATCTATGTGTATGAATGTATGATCCATATGTAAGCATATACATTTATATGTATACAATAACTTGAAAAGGAAAAGAATATCAAAGAATTTAAAAATCACTCCCAAAATGACTATAACAACATCTGCTTTGAGACCCCTTGAATTTCAAACTTTGATGAATATGGTGACTTGTAATAGCTACGTTAGTGCTTGTTATTGTTCAGTCCTTCAGTTATATCCAATTCTTATACATCCAATGGGGGACTTCAAGGGCAGAGCCAAAATGGCAGAGGAAAGGCAGTGAGCTCTCATACTCATGACATGATTGCTCCCAAAAACATCTAAATAATGCCACAGGAAAATTCTTACAACAGCAAAATCCACAGAAGAATGTGCTGAGATCATTTTCCAACCAAGGATGGCTTGGAATGTTGGAAGGAGGTAGCTGTTAGGTGGAGACAGGAGTGGATCCCAATCCCACAGTCACACTGACACAGATCCAGTCCCACAAAGGCCTTGCCAGAGAAAGAGACCCCTAGAGACTCTAAATCAGCTGAAGTGCCAGTGTTGCCTAGAACTAAACTCACAATCTGGTGAGAGGGCTGAGCCCTTGGCAGGGGGTAGATTACAGGGGTCTATGCTAGTGCTGAGGCAGAACTTGGCTTTTTCACCCCTGCTGGGAACCAGGAGGTAGGCATGAGTAGCAGTCGGCCAGGTGGGGGAGGGTCACAGGCTCATCAGAGCTGACAACCACAGCACACAAAACTGGTTGATTAGCGAGTTGGTTGGCAGTCATCTATGGACCAGGAAACAGGCCAGGTGAGTGAATAACCTGCTCCTACTTAGAGCATACCACCTGGAACCTACTGAAGTTTGGTATAGTGCAGGCTGGAAACAGTGCCCCACTTTAAGGAGCTAAAAGTCAAGTAAAAGAAAGGCAAGATGAGCAGACAGAGAAAGGTGAGGACGATAGAAAGTTTCTTTAATGACAAGAAAGATAGAGGTGCACCCTCAGAGGAAGATGTCAATGTCAGAGCCTCTAAATCTAAAGCTTCCAAGAAAAATATGAATTGGTCTCAGGCCATATAGGTGCTCAAAAAGGACTTTGAAGATAAAGTTAGAGAGGTAGAGGAAAAAATGGAAAGAGAAATGAGGGTGATGCAGGAAAGACATGAGAAAAAAGTCAACAGCTTGAAAAGTCAAATGGAAAAGCTCTCTGATGAAAAGAATTGCCTAAGAATTAGGATTGAACAAATGGAAGCTAGTGACATTATGAGAAACCAAACATAATAAAGCACATCCAAATGAATAAAAAAAATAGAGGGCAATGTGAAATATCTTGTTGGAAAAACTGCTGACCTGGAAAATAAATACAGGAGAGATAATTTGAAAATTATTATTCTACCTGAAAACAATGATCAAGGAAAAAGCTTAGACATCATCTTCCAAAAAATTATCAGGGAAAATTGCCCTGATATTCTAGAAGCAGAAGGTAAAATAGAAATTGAAAGAATCCACCAATTGCCTCTTGAAAGAGATCCCAAAAGGAAAACTTCCAGGAATAATATAGCCAAATCTCAGAACTCCCAGGCCAAGGAGAAAATATTTCAAGCTGCCAAAAGGAAAGAATTAATGTACTGTGGAGCCACAATTAGGATAGCACAAGATCTATCAACTTCTGCATTAAAAGATCTGAGGTCATAGAATATGCTATTCTGAAGGGCAAAGGAATTGAGATTACAACCAAGAATCACCTACCCATCAAAATTCACTTTAAATTTTCATGGGGAAAATGGTGCTTCAATGAAAAAGAAGACTTTCAGGCATTTGTGATGAAAAGACCTGAACTGAATGGAAAATTCGGCTTTAAAATACAAGACCCTGGAGAACCATAAAATACTGGAGTTGGGTGACATACCTGGGATCATGCAGTGGGTGACTCTCTTGTGTCTGAAGCTGGATTTTGACTGGGGTCCCCCAGTGTCTGTGGTGGATGCTTTGCCCACTGTGCCACCTAGCTGCCCCATGATGATATTTATTTATTTATTGTTTTGTCGTTGTTGTCGTTGTTGTCGTTGTTGTTTTGTTTTGTTTTGTTTTTTGCAGTGCAATGAGGGTTAAGTGATTTGCCCAGGGTCACACAGCCAGTAAGTATTAAATGTCTGAGACTGGACTTGAACTCAGGTCCTCTTGAATCCAAGGCTAGTGCTTTATCCACTGTGCCACCTAGCTGCCCCCCATGATGATATTTTTTGGGTAAAATTGAGGGGTGAGAGGAATGCACTGGGGGAGGGGGAAGGGGAGAATAGCATGGGGTGAAATCCCATATGAAAGAAACAGGAAAGGGCTTATGTAGTGGGGGCAGAGATGGGGGCGAAGCAGGGCAGTAAAAAACATTTCAATCATCAGGGTTGGCTCAAAGAGGGATTAATACACACACCCAATTGGGTAGAGTAATCTATCTAACCCTGTAGGAAAATAGGAGGGGAATGGGATAAAGAGAGAGGGCCAAAAGAAGGGGGGGGCAGATTGGGGGAGGAGACAGACACAAGCAAATCCTTTTTGAAGAGGCATAGAGTAAAAGAAGATATATAATAGAATACATATCATGGGGAAGGGAATAGGATGGAGGGAAACAGTTAGCAATAGTAATTATGAAAAAGAGAAAAGGGGGACAATTGTACAAAAAATATAGCAACTCTTTGTGGTGGCTAAGAATTGGGAATCAAGGGCATGTCCATCAACTGAGGAATGACTAGAGCAGCTATGTTGGTTTATGATTGTAGCTGAGTGGCATTGTGGTATAGGAAATGACAAATAGGATGATCCCAGAAAAATCTGGACTCATGAACTGATGTATAGTGAAGTGAACAGAACTGGGAGGACACTGTGCATAGTGACAGCAGTATTGTTCAATGATCAATTATGAATGAATTAACTACTCTAAACAATACAATGATCCAAGACAAACCCAAATGACTAATGATGAAGCATACTATCTATCCACTCCAGTGGAAAGAACTAATAAAAAGATTACTTGTGGATTGTACATATATAACCTATATCAGATTGGTTGCTATCTTGTGGAGGGGGGAGGAAGGGAAGGGAGGGAGAAAAATTTGGAACTCTAAATCTTATGAAAATGAATGTTGAAAACTACCCTTACATGTAACTGGAAAAAATAAAATAAATGTTTGTTGCATTTAACTTTAAAGTTCATCATTTTTTAGATCTCTAGTTTAAAAAAAAAAGGCCCAATGGATTATAAAATTCCAGGACCTTCCATCTTCCAATATCTCTCAAAGTCTGTCCAGGTTCATGCTCATTGTTTCCATGATACTATCTATCCATCTCATCCTCTGCCATCCTCTTTTCCTTTTGCCTTCTGTCTTTCCCACCATTAAGGTCTTTCCCAATGAGTCCCATGTTCTTATTATGTAGCCAAAGTATTTTTTAAAAGTATTTATTATTTTCCAGTTACATGTAAGGATAATTTTCAACATTTGTTTTAATATGATTTTTAGTTCCAAATTTTTCTCCCACCCTCCTTTCCTTTCCTTTCCTTTCCTTCCCTCCCTCCTTCCCAAGATGGAAAGCAATATGATATAGTTGACATATGTACAATAACATTAAACATATTTCTTCATTAGTCATATTGTGAAAGAAGAATCAGAGTACAAGGGTAAAAACCTCACAAAAGAATGAGAAAAAAAGTCTAAAAGTAGAAACAGCATGGTTCAATCTGTATTCATAATCCACAGTTCTTTTTTCTGGATGTTGAGAACATTATTTTGAATCATCGCACTTCTGTGAAGAGTCAAGTCTATTACCATTGTTCATCACACAATGTTGTTGTCTCTGTGTACAGTGTTCTCCTGTTTCTGCTCCTCTCAGTCAGCATCAGATAATATAAATCCTCCCAGGATGCTCTGAACTCCTCCTGCTCATCTTTTCTTCTAGCACAATAGTTTTCCATTACATTCATATACCACAACTTGTTTAGCCATTCCCCAATTGAAGGACATTCCCTCAATTTCCAAATCTTTGCCACCACAAAGATAGCCGTATAGCCAAAGTATTTGAACTTCACATTTAGTATTTGACCTTCCAGTTAATAGTCTGAGTTAATTTTTTAAGTATTGACTGATTTGGCTTACTTAATGCCCAAGGGACTCTAAAAAATCTTCTCTAGTACCACAACTTAAAAGCATCAATTCTGCAGTGCTCAGCTTTTCTTATAGTCCAACTCACATAGTCATACATTGCTACTGGAAAAAAACTATACCTTTGACTATACAGACCTTGTTTGGCAAGGTGATATCTCTTCTTTTTACTATTCTGTCTGCGTTTACCATAGCTTTCCTTCCAAGAAACAAGTATATTTTAATTTCATGACTACAGTCACCATCTTCAGTGATCTTTGAGCCTGAGAATATAAAATCTGACTCTTGAATCCACTTCTTCTCCATCTGCTTGCTAAGAAGTAATGGGGATAACTGCCACAATCTTAAGGGTTTTTCTGTGTGTGTGTGTGTGTGTGTGTGTGTGTGTGTGTGTGTGTGTGTGTAAGCTTTAAGCAAGATTTTAAACTCTCCTCTTTTACCGTCATCAAGAGGCTTTTAAATTCCTCTTTACTTTCAACCATCAGTGGTGACATCTGCATATTACTGCTATTTCTCTCAGCAACTTTAAATCTGGCTTTTGATCAATCCAGCTTGGTCTTTCACTTGATGTGCTTTGCATGCAAGTTAATGAAATAAAGGGACAATATAAAGCCTTCTCATACTCCTTTTTCAATCTTAAACTGTTGCTTCTTGGCCCTCAGACAGTTTCCTCAGTATATAAATCAGATGATCTGGTGTTCTAATCTCTTTAAGGACTTGAAACATTTTGTAGTGATCCACACAGTCAAAGGCTTTAGTGTAGTCAATGAAGCAGAAGTAGTTATTTTTTTCTGTAACTCTCTTGCTTTCCTATAATACAGAAAATGTTGGCAATTTGGTCTCTAGTTCCTCTCCCTTTTTGGAAACCAACTTGCTCTTCTGATAATCCTCAGTTCACATATTGCTGAAGCCTAACTTGCAGAATATTAAGCATATACCTTGCTGGCATTTAAAATGCACATAATTGTTTAGTAATTTGAACATTTATGTGATTGGAGTGGTAAGATGATTTTTTTTCCCAATCTGGTGGCTGCTGTTATATTTTCCCAATTTGTTGGCATATTGAGTGGAACACTTTAACAGTATCATATTTTAGGATTTTAAATAGCTCATCTGACATTCCATCAACTTCACTAACCTAATTGTTAGCAATTCTTCCTTTGGCCAATTTAACTTCATTCTCCAGGATGTGTGGCTTTAGATCAACAACCACACTATCATAGTTATCAGTGATGTTAAGATCTTTCTACTATAGGTCTTTTGTGTATTCTTGCCACCTCTTCTTAATATCTTCTGCTTTTGTTAAATCCCTAATCATTGTTTTCTTTTATAATGCCTATTTTTGCATGAAACTTTCCTTTGAGATCTCTAATTTTCTTGAAGGGATTTCTTGTCCTACCCATTCTCTTTTTTTCTTTCTATTTCTTTATAATCCTCATTGAAGAAATTCTTCTTATATCTCCTTGGTATTCTTTGGAAATCTACATTCAGTTGGATATACTTTTCCTTTTCTCCTCTCCCTTTCCTTCTTTCCTCAGCTATTTGAAAAGCCTCATCAGATAGCCATTTGCTTTCTTGCTCTTCTTTTTCTTTGGAATGTTTTTTTGTTACTGCCTTTTGTACAGAATTGCAAATCTCTGTCCATAGTTCTTCAGGCAGTCTATTTATTCATCACCTCTACTTCATATTCATAAGGGGTGCTATTTAGGTCACACCCATATGGTCTGATGGTTTTCCCTAATTTTTTCCATGTAAGTGTGAATTTTTTAATAAAAATTTAAAGATCTGATCTACAGTGAGCTCCAGGTCTTCTTTTGTCTGACTTTATAAAGCTTCTTCACTTTTGGCTGCAAAGTACTCAATCTGATTTTGATATTGACCATTTGAAGATAGCCATATGTAGAATCACCTTTTGAGTTGTTGAAAAAGAGTGTTTGTTACGACCAGTGAGTTAGGTTGATAAAACTCTATTAGTCATAGCCCTGACAGAATTAATGCTTACAAAGTAGTAAAGATGAAAAATTGTATATTGTATAAATGACATATTTTAGTCTTGTTTGAGAATGGGGCTCTGAGATTTTTCCTGTCACTATTATCAAGGCATGAAACCTGGAGAAGAAGATAGTACCCTTTCACACACTGTCACCACTATGTATCAGGTATCCATTACATCTGAAGTCAACTACTGCATCCAACTTATGTCCTTCCCCTAACTCTTCAAAGATGTGACCTAATGATAGGGGTTATCTTCATGGGGACTTGACAGCTGACTGATCCTAGGCAATATGAGATATCACAAACTGTTTCTGGCAGTTCACTGAGCCATAAATTGAATATTACATGTGTCACCTTGATCACAGTTATACTCTATAGCTTGAGAGAGAACAAACATATATCATTTGCACACATGGCTGATTCCCTATATGAGGTGGTCAACCAAAAGAGAAAACAGACACAGTTAGAGGGGAAATGCCTAAGTATCACAGAGTACTACAGCCATACTGCTCTGTTGCCCACTTGAGCCTTACCTAGCTCTGTCCTTTTTTTCCTTCACTTATGAGTGTCCTAAAAGATCAATTTCAGAATACATTTGCAAATGAAGGAATTGCCTTCCCCAGTAAAATATGCTAACTAGCAGCAACATTCACATGGATAGAAACATTTCTCAGCTCTGGGCACAGCCACACCTGCTTTTTCTTACCTGTGGATTTGTTGTGTTATTTTCTGTATCATATTAACAAAGATATCCTCTCTGCCTCTAGTTAGGACCACATGATGTTGCCAAAGTTATCTTCAAAATCTGCACCTCAAAAACATATTTCTCATCACCCTTAAAAAACCTTCTATGTATCCCCACAGCCTACCAATTTACCTTGAGATTCCTTAGCCTTATATTTAAAGTTATTCATCATCACTTTTCTTCCTGTTTATCAATAGATAATGATCCACTTTACCAGAGAAAGTCTAGAATTTTCACACCATCGGTCCATTGCTCAAAGCTTTATATGTATAATTCTGCTCATTCCCAATCCTGATACCAGCTTTAACATCATTTTTATATAGTATTTTACTATTTTCTAGTTACATGTAGAGATAGTTTTCAATATTTGTTTTTGTAATATTTCTAGTTTCAAAATTTTCTTCCTCCCACCCCTCCTTCCCCCCTCCCCAAGACAGCAAGCAATCCAATATAGGTTATATATGTACAATCACATTAAACATATTTCTGCATTAGTCATGCTGTGAAAGAAGAATGAGAGCAAAAGGGAAAAACCTCAAAAAAGGAAAACAAAAAATAGAAATAGTATACTTCAATCTGTATTTAGATTCCAGAGTTCTTTTTTGGGGGGGGGCAGTTTGGAGAGCATTTTCTATTATGAGTTTTTTGGAACTATCTTGGACCATTGTGTTGCTGAGAAGAATGAAATCTATCACAGTTGATCAACACACAATGTTGTTGATACTGTGCACAATGTTCTCCTAGTTCTGCTCATTTCAATCATCATCAGTTCATATAAATCCTTCCCGGTTTCTCTAAAATCCATCATCGTTTCTTTACATTGATTTAAAAAAAAAAACCCTTTATGTTCTAAATTTTCTTCCTCTATCCCTCCTCAACCTTCCCTATGGAATCAAGCAATTAAATATAATTCATACATGTGCAGTTATGCCAAGCATCTTCACATTAGTTAAGTTGTGAAAGAAAATAGAATAACTTTAGAAAGAGGAACTAACAAATACAATTATACTTTAATCTGTATTCAAATACCATTAGTTCTTCCTTTGTTGATGGTTTGCATTTTTCATACATCCTTCTGATAGCATCCTGCTCATCATTTCTTTCACAGTTACTATTGCTGTTACTCTCCATCCTATTCCCTCCCCTTGATATTTACTCTATTTTTATCTCATTTTATCCTATTCCTCTTCAAAAATGTTTTGCTTTTTAGTGTCCCCTACCCCAATCTGCCCTCCCTTCCTTTACCTCTCCCCCCCTTTTTCCCCTTCCCCTCCCACTTTCCCTCAGGGAAAAATATATTACTATATCCACTTGAATGTTTATGTTATTTCCTCTTTGAGCCAATTCTGATGAAAGTATGGCTCACTCATTACCCCGCTCCTTCCCCATTTTCTCCTTCACTCCATAAGCTTTTTCTTGTTTCTCTTATGTGAACTACTTTACACCTTTCCACCTCTCCCTTTCCCTTTCTTTCAGTGCTTTCCTCTTACCTCTTACCTTTATTTTAAAGATGTCATCATAGGTCAGCTAGGCAACAAAGCAGCAGCCCTGGACCCAGGAGGACCTGAGACAAAATCTAGCCTTAAATACAAGCCACCCCACCCTGCCTGACCCACAGAAAACAAAGATAAATGCTTTACACATATCATCTCTTCATATTCATTTCACACCTGTGCCCTCTAAGTAAATATATTCTTTTCACCTTCCTTAATACTGAGAAAGATCTTATGAGTTAAAAGTATTATCTTCTCATGTAAGAATGTAAAAAGTTTATCCTTTTAATGTCCCTCTTGATTTCTTTTTCCTCTTTAGCTTTTTATGCTTCTCTAGGGTCTTGTATTTGAAAGTCAAATTTTCAGGTCTTTTCTTCACAAATGCCTGAAAGTCCTCTTTTTCACTGAAGTCCCATTTTTCCCTTGAAAGATTATATTCACTTTTGCTGGGTTGGTGATTTTAGGTTGTAGTCCCAGTTGCTTTGCCCTCTGGAATATAATACCCTATGCCCTCCAGTTGTTTAATGTAGATGCTGCCAGATCTTGTGTTTTCCTGACTGTGTCTCCACTGTATTTGAATTCCTTATTTGTAGCAGCTTGCAATATTTTGTCCTTGACATGTGATCTCTGAAATTTGGCTATAATATTCCTGGAAGTTTTCCTTTTGGTATCTCTTTCAGGAGGGAATTGGTGGATTCTTTCAATTTCTATTTTACCTTCTGCATCTGAGACTATCAGGGTAATTTTCCCTGACAATTTCTTGGAAAATGATGTCTAGGCTCTCATTTAGTCATGGTTTTCAGATTGTCCAATGATTTTTAACATTATCTCTCCTGGATCTATTTTCCAGGTCAGCTGTTTTTCCAAGCAGATATTTCATATTGCCCTCTTTTTTTTTAATTGGATTTGCTTTATAGTGTTTTGGTTTCTCATAAAGTCATTAGCTTCCATTTGTTCAATCCTAATTATTAGGCAATTCTTTTCTCCTCAGAGCTTGTGTATCTCCTTTACCATTTGGCTTTTCAAGCTGTTGACTTTTTTCTAATGACTCTTCTGCATTTTTCTCATTTTCCTTTCTATTCTTTCTTCCACCTCTCTAAATCTTTCTTCTACCTCTCCTACTTTCTCTTCAAAGTCCTTTTTGAGATCTTCCATGGCTTGTGGCCTATTCATTTTTTTTGAAACTTTTGATGCAGGAGTTTAACTTTGTTATTCTCTTCTTCTGAAGGTCTACCTTGCCCCGAAGAAGATTTCAATGTATAAGAACTAGAGCACTACCAAGCTGATGAGAAAGATACTTCAGGAAAGCTCAGCCATGAAAAGAGAACACATATGGCTTAGGATCTGGATAGGTCAGATTTGCATCTGGAAGTTACTGCCTGTTAGTTGTGTCAATCAGTGCTACCAACCAATTAGATTGTAGCTGTGTGTGTGGACAGCCCTGATTCTGGTTTGAGAGGAGGCTTCTGGGAGAAGCTATGGGGAAGCAAAAGCTTTTTGGTTCCGGATTTTGGTGTGGTGTGGGGCTTCATGTGAGCTGCT
Organism: Dromiciops gliroides; assembly: GCF_019393635.1. Lineage (NCBI taxonomy): Eukaryota > Metazoa > Chordata > Mammalia > Microbiotheria > Microbiotheriidae > Dromiciops > Dromiciops gliroides. Next base: position 112,269,526 of record NC_057863.1, on the reverse strand, counting down.
AGGAAAGGAAGGATTTTTCTCTCTGACTATGCTGAATAGATCCAAGCTAGTATTTTCCATGCCATAAGGAATCTGTTTTCCTCTCTTGCTCTCTTCACTAACTTCTAATCCACTTTAATAAATACTTAAGCTAAAGTCTTGCTAAACTTCTAATTAGATTTTATACATCAGAGCTAGAATTTTAGACCTTACAAATGTTATGCTATTTTCTTTGCCTACTCATCTTGATCCCCTATTTCTTCGCTTTTAACTCCTTCTTAAAGTGTAGTGCTGCTTCCAAGACACACTGTTCTGAGCTACAGCATGACCCAGGGGGTAATTGCCCTGATTCTCAGCCTGACTGGCCTGTGAGTAAGCATGGCCACTTTCTCTTTGACATGGAAACAGAACTCTGATTGAAATCTGATTCTCTATGGTCAGAAGCTTGGTGTGCCTGTGCCCCTCCCCCACTGCATGGGTATCCCTAGAATTTGTTTGCTGGTTCAGAACGTTGGCACCCTGCCCCAGTTCCAGTAGAGACTACAGCTATTTCCCCAACCACTAGACCCCCTCACTAGTCCACAAGCTGAGCTTCAGAAGAAGCAGCTGAAGATTCTGAGGCTCTGAAGGTTCTACCTGCTCAAGGCTGTTCCTGCTCCATCAGCTGCAGTCTTATCTCAGCACAAACAGCAGGTGATCCCAGTCACCTAATTAAGCCATCTTTTGCTGGAAAAGAGTCTTACTCTGTTCTTATTTGGGTTATGCTGCTCCAAGAGTTGGTTTATGGCATTATTTTTGGAGGTTCGTGGACAGGTTTTCTGGACCTGGGAGAGTCACAGCCTTTCTTCTGCCATCTTGGTTCCACCCCATTTTGAACATCAGCTTTATCATCTTTAATGCCCATCTCAAATAGCACTTCCTCAGTGATGACTTTTCTTCTCTGTCATCTTTATTATCTAACACAATGCCTTACAAATCATTGAAATTCAATAAAGTGAAGATTCCTATTCTTTGGATCTCCCAAAAATAATATTTCCTGTCCTCAAGGAGCTTATTCTCTATTTTGGGCAATAAAACAGATAAACAGATAAGTAAATACAGAAGAGTGAGAGATCACTAGCAACTGGAATGATAAAGAAAACCTTTCTGTAAAAAGTAGCAGTACATGGGCTGAGCCTGGAAGGAACCATATTATGCCAAGAAGCTAATCCCATCTTATTAGCTTTAGAAGCTTTGACTTGCACTCTGTTAGAATTCAGAGCTTACTTCCAAAGACAAAACCATCTTGCACTTGCACTGTTTCCCATCTTTTGCTTCTTTATTCCATTGTTGCTTTTGTCTTTTGTTTCAATTGCAGTCAAACTGAGAAGCACATGATACCAAATCTGACAACTAGAGCTTTAATGCAGTTAGGCATTTATTATCAAGAACCTAGTATCTGCCAGTAGTGATGTTGGCAGCAGGCTTTAGTGTGAGTTCTTATACAGTGGACAACAGTTATAATGAGAGCATTCCTTTCTCTTTTATGAGGTGCTTGAAAAAGCTAAGTATTATAAATAATTTTTTTTAGCAAATATTCCAGACCTTATCAACCCAAATCAGGATTTTCAACCAATTTGAGAGGATATTATTTTATGCTAAAACTTTCATTACTGAAAAAGAATGTTTTTGAATTACCTTGAGAAGCTTTAGAGATACTTTAGCAGCCCTTCTACAACAACTTTACAGTTTTGGGATATATTCCTTCTATTTACCATATTTTTCTTCACTTTCCTCTTTTCTTTCTCTCTGTTTTTTAAAAGATCCTTTCATATTCTTTACTTTTCCCTCTGTCCTCTTTAGCCTTGGTATAGAGCTCAAACATGTGAGACTTTTCAGTAAAAGTTTGTTCAGTAGAGTTGAGAAGAGGAAGACTATGGAAATGAATCTGAATCCAGAGGGAGCTTTATTATATTTGATCACATCAGGAATCATGATGACTATGACAATTTCATATATGTACTGCTTTACTGATGTCATATAAGGTAAGGTATAACTGACCAAGTGGAATAAGCATGAATTGCTGTAAAGTCAAATTTCCAGAAGGCAAGGGATATCTGTATGTTTTTCTCCTTCAAGAAATTATTCAGGTACTCTTTGTTTGTTTTTATTTTGTTTTGTTTTGATTTTAGTGAGGCAATTGGGGTTAAGTGACTTGCCCAGGGTCACAAAGCTAGTAAGTGTTAAGTGTCTGAGGTTGGATTTGAACTCAGGTACTCCTGAATCCAGGGCTGGTGCTCTATCCACTGCACCACCTAGCTGCCCTGTTTGTTTTTGTTATGGGGCAATGAGTGCCCCATAACAAGTGTCTGAGGCCAGGTTTGAGCTCAGGTCTTCCTGAATTCAGGGCCGGTGCTTTATCCACTGCACCACGTAACTGGTCCCTATTCAGGTGCTTAAAAAAAAATAAAATAAAAAACAAAACAAAAAACCCACCTCCTCATTCAAAAGATGACATAGAGTTATATAACTATGGTTGAAAAATGAATATTTTCAAAATTAAAAAAAAACCCTCAGAATTATGTTTGTCTGCTTCATTCCTTACTGATACCATTCCTGTAAGCTTAATAAATATGGACAAATATTGGGCAGGCATGTGCAGGAAAATAGACAAGGCAAAACTACACTTCAAAGATCCCCTGTGGTCTTATAAGTAAAGATAGGTAAAGTGTCCAGGCTTGCCTAGTAGCTTCCATTATAATGTCCTTATCATTTTTTTCCATTCTTATTTTTATCACCTACTAATTTAAGCTTTTATCACCATGTATTGGGACTCTGACAGTAACCTTCTAACTGTTCTTCCTATTTGCACTTTTCCCCTTCTTTTCTATACTATGCCACTATATAAAATAATATCTTTTAGAAAACACCTCTTTTTATCATGCCACTCCTTGTTCTGACACATTCAATAGCTCTTCGTTTACTAGAAGTCCATATTCTTAGCCTATCACTCAAGGTCCATAATCTTCCCCCTACATATTTTCTTGAAAGTATCTCAACTCAGAGGCAGCCGAGTGATGCAGTGGATAAAGCACTGGCCCTGGATTCAGGAGGACCTGAGTTCAAATCTGGCCTCATACACTTGACATTTAGTTGCTGTGTGACCTTAAGCAAGTCACTTAACCCTAATTGCCCTACAAGAAAAAAAAAAGAAGTTGGGGTCTAAAAGAACTTTCAATCTATTTTTAAGGGGCAGCTAGGTGATGCAGTGGATAAAGGGCCAGTCCTGGATTCAGGAAGACCTGAGTTTAAATCCGACCTTAGACACTTGACACTTACTAGCTGTGTGACCCTGGGCAAGTCACTTAACCCCCATTGCCCCACAAAAAAAAGAAAAAGAAAGAAAAAAGAAAAAAAGAAAGTATCTTTGCCAAATATTTATATCTCCTCCAGTGTCTTGGTATAGCCACTTCCTGTGAACTATCTCTACTTTGTAAGTCCACCTTTATTACAAAGATGCCAGCTTTTTAAAAATGAAGTTCTTAATTAATTACAAGTCTACAGATTAACTCTACTCAGAAATGACTTTTATTGGATTAAGAAGAGAATGAAGAAACATAATCCTGAGACAGAAAACTATCTTTGTTATTAGTTTCTCCTCTTTTTGCTCAGAAACCTGTTATCTTGTTTGCTTTTCCTTACTCTTCAAGTTCCTGTGGATCTTCTGTTTTTTAGCTATCTGTCTGTCTTACCCTTTGATCTTGCTTTTTCAACCCCTATGGTTCTCCTGAGAATAGATTGCTGGCTTGGCCTTTGGACCTCCTGCTTTAATTTCCTCTCTATATTTTTGCCTACATGGGTCCCATTTGATTCATCTGACCTTTATTCCATGGCTCATCTTTCCTAGTGTCAGGTCAATCTCATCCACCACTGGTTTTGACACCCTCTGTTGCTTCATTAGTCCATTGTAATGCATATAAAATGCTCAATTACTGATAGATTGATAGACAAACTCTCCGTTGTAGTCATATTGAGGTATACATTATCTCTTGAATACCCTTCAAACATCCACACTTATTGTGCCTTTGTTTATGTTGTTCACTTTGTCTGATGTGTTTACATTTTTCTTTTTATCTGAATGCAACTCATTGTTTAAGGTCCAACCAGTAATCCAATATGAAATCTCTGATCATTTTGACTTTTTATGATTCTTGGCTCCTCTAACCACAAAATAATGCTCATTATTTACTTCACAAATCTGGCACTAATGTATTAGTTTTCCTTTCATGTATAGTCTTTGGTTGTTTAGTAAATTACAAAGGCTTTGCCTTTAACTTATTTTTTTTAGTTTGTGTTATTATAAGCAGAGATGGTTGATTCTAGGTATCACACTGTGCTACTTTTCCTGCCACATACATACACAGAGTTATGGAATACCTAGATTTAGAAGCCCTTCCATAATTCCTATTCAGTAGACCTTCATTAAATTCCCCTCCCAGGCCAATTGCTATATCCACAAATAGTTCCTTTGGCTAAATGGGATTCCACCCCCACCCCTCAACTTTTAAAGATTACTTACTTTCAAGTATTTTTCCCTTGCTATGAAATTGGGTTCAATACTTGAACTACCCATCTCATGGGCTAGTGTAATGAAAAAAGCTTGCAAAATTTGAAATTCTATAGTACTATAAATTGTCATTGTATTTGATAGTCATGGCTACTCCCTTTGCCTTAATTGTCATTTTAATGCATATTACTCTTTTTTTTTCTTTTTTTTTCAGGGCAATGGAGGTTAAGTCACTTGCCCAAGGTCACACAGCTAGTAAGTGTCAAGTGTCTGATGCCAGATTTGAACTCAGGAACTCCTGAATCCAGGGCCGGTGCTTTATCCACTGTGTCACCTAGCCGCCCCATGCATGTTACTCTTAAATGTACACTTTAATTGGATATTTCATTGGCATCTCAAATTCAGCTTATTTCTGTTGACAAACTTGTAACCTTGGATGTCATACTTTCCCTTACTCTTTATATCTAATCTGTTATCAAACCTAATTTATTCTACTACCACAGTATATTTCACTTCTATCTCTCTGTTCCTTAACTCGACCACCATCCTAGTTCAAGCCCCTTTCACCTTTATCTCTATCTGTCTCCAAATTACCCTATACTCCTACAGTTTCTCTTTTCTTCAATCCATTCTTTACATGGTTGTCAGAATAATTTTTCTAGAGTGTCTCTGACAATTGCACTCAGATGAAATATATTCAGCCAATCTATATTGCATTTAATATAGCCATATGCTTATATGCACATATGTACATATACATATATTGGCACAAGTATATATAAGTAATTATGCATTTGCATATATGCCTATGCATATTATAGCTAAGGGAATGATTTGAGCATTTAACAAGAGCAATTCTTGAATACAACAACTTTATCATAGAAACTTGCTCTAAAGATTTTCCCCTGGCTCTAATGAACTATTTCCCCCCTTTTTTAAGTAGATGGGTTTAATTTGTACAAAAGACTTCCTCTTTCAGAAAGGAATATACTTTTACATAGTGCCTTCTATATGAAAGGCACTGTGCTAAGCTCTTTACAAATATTATCTCATTTAATCTTCACAAAATCCTGCAAAGTAGTGCTGTTATAATAATCAATTGAGTAAACTGAGGCAAAAAGAGGTTAAATGCATTGCCCAAAGTCACACAGCTAATAAGCATCTGAGGCTAGATTTAAAATTAGGCTTGACTTCAGACTTAGTGTTCTATCCACTGTGCCACAGTACCTCAGAAAACTAGTTCTGAAATACCCAGCCATTCTTCACTTCTTTCTGATCCAAGCTATCCTCTTTAGAATCTCCTGAGCCAAGAACCTCACAGCTCACACCAGAAAGGATGCTCTTTGGGAAATTTCTCCATTCTCCTACCTCTCTCCTGACTGGTAACTGTCTTTCATGAAAAAAAAAAAAACCTGTCAGGAAAGCTCTAGTCATACTCATTTGATTCCATTTAACCACTTTCCATGCAGCCTTCTAGCTAACCAATGTAAATGTTTGACCTTTCTATTTTTGTCCATTTCTGGAACCATGGACTAAGATCAAATCGTCTCTGCTATTGCTCTTACACGAGCTGTCATTTGGCTCTTTGTATACTCATTATCCCTGAAACCTTCTGCAGCAAAGTGCCTTCCATGGCTAATAAGACTCCCCCAGCTCTGTTGCCTTCCCCATTCTCATCCTTCTCTCAAGGATTGGCTTTATTTTTGTATTTGTATTTCCAGTGTTTAGTGCAGTGCATGATATAAAATAAATGCTTAATGAAGAATTTTTCATTCATTTAATTTTATAGAATATCTTTCATGTTATGATTCTCTCTGTTCCTTTTTTTGATCACGAAGTTTCCTCTTATCTATACAAGTTACCCAGTTTGAAAAAGTGTAAGTTTTGTTTTAAAAACTAACAAAATGATAGTCTGGATTTATACTTTAAATGTACAAAATGAAACTTCTAACTTTCAAAAACTCTATAAAGACATCGTGTTTTAGCCATTAATTGCTTTAATTAGCTTTTCTATTCTCAGAATTTCAGCATACTTAGAGTTTGGCATTGCCTACATATCACTTACTCCAAAAAGGAAATCATATTCAACAACTGTCACTTAAATAACATATAATAAAGAAGATCTTCAGATATGAGCTCATCTGTCAGGTTCCCTACTGTTCACGGCTGCTAAACCTTAGCATAATTAATAAAAATGTCTGGCATTGTTTCTCTACTCAATCATATGCTCCCTTACCAACCATGACGAGTATTAAAATGTCCTAAGGAATTAATATAATATAACCATCCAAAATTTTTTTAAAATACCTTTTCCATGAAGAAAACAAGAACAAACCTGAAATAAATTGAGGCCAGGACTAATTCTTTTCCTATAGTGACAAAGTATGTGAAATAATTATCATAAAGAAATCAATGAATTCTTGCTTAACCAGAATTTCTTCTTATATCCCTCCCTTACCCCTTCACAGACCACCATCCCTGTGACATATAAAATATTAAATAAAAAATCAAAGGAAACATAGGAAGAAAGGGTAAAGAATCAGGAAAAATCAATACATTGAAATATATATATGTGTGTGTGTGTGAGTGTGTATCTCTCTCTATATAAATCTCTTTCTCTCTCTCTCTCTATATATATATACATATACACACACATACACACATATAGATATACACACACACACATATACTTCCCCTCTGAACCACACAACCCTGCACAGAAGTATTGTGGGATTGTCTTCTCCTTTTTTTTTTTTTTAGGGGGCCATCATTTTTCTTTTTACTTTACATCATTAACTTTTTTGTTTATTTGTTTCAATTGGCCTTTTTTTTCAGTCACTTTGTGTATTGTTTTCTAGAGTCTTATTATTTGACTCTGCAATCACATAGTGTAAGCCTTTGAAATTTCCTCTCTTTTCATCATATTCCCCTTTTCTTATAGCATATTCCATTACATACATATACTACATTAAAAAAATCATACCCCAGTTGATAGGAAATTGTTTCTAATTATCTACCATCACAAGAAAAAGATTCTTCCATAGGAAATTTGAAATATATGGACATTTTCTTCTAATCATTAATATAAATCTGGTAGTAGGATCTCTAGATTAAAGGGTAAAGACATTTTAATAACTGTTTTGTATAATGCTTAATTTATTTCTTAAATGATTGTATTGCTTCAAAACTCTACCAACAATGCCTTGGTGTGCCTATTTTTAAACAATGTCTATCCCCTCTGACATTGACTATTCTTCTCTTTTGTCATTTTTTTTTTTCAAATTTGATACGTGTGAAAGTTGTTTTGGTTTGCATTTCTCTTAACATTAGTGATTTGGAATAGTCATTTATATGGCTATTAATAGTTTGACCTTTTTCTTTTGAAAACTTTGTTCATGTTCTTTGGCCATTCAAGTTGGTCACAATGAATGAGTTCTTAGATTGCCTTAGTTTGTTTGGTAAGATTCTATTTACAGTTTTTTGAATCTACAATCATTAGTGATATTGGCCTATAGCTCTCCTGTGCTTTGTTCTTCCTTGGGCTAGGAATTAGCAAATATGAGTCTCATGAAAGGAGTCTAGTAGAGTATTTTCTTTCTCTAATTTTGAGGGTAATTTATTTAGTGATGATACTAATTGTTCTTTAAAAGTTTGATGGAATTATCCTGTGACTCTATCAGAACCAAAATTTTTCCCCCTCATACTTCTTATGAAGATAGTTCTATCTCTTGCGTGTGTGAAATTATTTATTTAAAATCTCTTTGTTCTCTTAGTTTGGGTAATTTACATTTTAGAATGTTGTTCTATTTCTTTTGTGTTTTCAATTTTGTTAACATATAATTATATTATAAATTCTGATAATTAAAAAATATTTTGTTTTGATTTCACATTGTCCATTTTCTATTTAATTAATTGTGATTGGAATTTCCTGCCTTCTCTCTCCCCATCCGCCATTAGCTTGGCTAACAGTTTAGAAACTTTGTTTTTTTTTAATGAAGTAAATTTTTATTTTTTTCATTTTCTTTCTCCTGGGCTATTTGGTAATTTATCAGAATATTAAAAAAAATTTTTTTTGAGGGGCAATGAGGGTTAAGTGACTTGCCCACAATCACACAGCTAGTGTCAAGTGTCTGAGGCTAGCTTTGAGCTCAGGTCCTCCTGAATCCAGAGCCAGTGCTTTATCCACTGTGCCACCTAGCTACTCTGTATTTGGTAATTTAAGTTTCTATTTTACATTCTTTATAATCCCTTTCTGATTTCTCCCCACATGAGCTAGACATGGAAGCTATCTTAGCCTCCTTCTACACTTATGTCTGGCCTCAGACTTTATTTTTTTTTTTATTTTTTGTGGGGCAATGAGGGTTAAGTGACTTTCCTGGGGTCACACAGCTAGTAAGTGTCAAGTGTCTGAGGCCACATTTGAACTCAGGTCCTCCTGAATCCCGGGCCAGAGCTTTATCTACTGCATCACCTAGCTGTCCCCTGGCCTCAGACTTTATCTCAAGTGATTTCTGTGGGGAAAAGAGCTACCTAACCTGGATGTCAACACAGTTTCTTAGGTCTAGTGAAACCCCCCTCCTATTTCCAAGGAAGCATTATCCACACCGATAGAAACCTAGCTTTAGATGGGAAAATACTTGTTTGTGCTTTCTCAGTTACTATCTTTCTCCTTCTCCTGCCCTTTCTCCCCCTCAGGTTCTCCCCTCTCCCATTCCCCTCCTCCAAACTCCTCCTCTTCTTTCTGCTCCTCCCTCACCCCCTTCTTCTTCTTCCTCCTCCTCTTCCTTAGTATCTTTTTTTTTTTTTTTGCGGGGCAATGGGGGTTAAGTGACTTGCCCAGGGTCACACAGCTAGTAAGTGTCAAGTGTCTGAGGCCAGATTTGAACTCAGGTACTCCCGAATCCAGGGCCGGTGCTTTATCCACTGAGCCACCTAGCCGCCCCTCTTCCTTAGTATCTTATTGGGTTTTTTAAAAATTATCAGAATGTATAATATTTTAGCACATTTGTATAAGTATCTATTGAATGTATAAATTTCTTCATTGTGTTTCTATCAGCAGAATTTTTTTTTAAAGTTAGTTTGTCTTTATTATAGTGTATTCACTGGTTTTAAATGAAATTTGTCTTACAATATTTCTCAATTTGCCTCAGATAGTCTAGGCCTAGCCATAATAGTAGGAACTTCTTTGAATATATTTCAGCAAAGTTAGATCCCAATAAAGGATGAACCGATTAATCTACTAGAGTACTAAATCAATGTCCTAATAAAATATAATTATGATTATCTTTTATCATTAGCCATTAGATTTAAAATCTCTTGATAATACTTGGATATTATATTCTTCATGTCATGTCTGATGAGCTATTATTGAAGATCTATTATTGCATTGTTGACAATAAAACCAGAAAATTGGTCATCTGGTCTTTGCTGAAAAATCTCTACTTTTAAATGTTAAAATGCTTTATAAATTCTATTATAATAATAATTATTATCATCATTCCCTCATTTGATCATGTTTGTCATGACCAATCATAATTTGAACTTATAGAATTTGAACTTTAAAAGTGATAACAATTATGAAAACAGAAATCCAGACCTGAGATGAACAGAGGAAGGTAGTTTAGTCACAAAAAGACTCCAGTTACCTTGTGAGAAGGTTGTACCATCATATGATAGGAATATTATAATTTCAGAAGAGCACATCACCATTTGATTCCAGGGTTGGCAGCAGGTAGAGCTGGGAGTAAGGTGATAAGTAATTCTAGGTCTGAGAAGGGGGCAATAAGAATAAGAGTTAGCAGCATGTAGTGAAGGTAGCAGACTGATGGGGGATTTTTTGAGGAATTCTGGTACTAATTCTTAGGGAAGAGGAAGACTCCCTTGGCAATGCCAAATTTATGAATAAAGCCTTCTGGAGAAATTTGGAAGAGTTTCTAGACAACATTAAATTCCTAAGTAACTATTAGAAATCTGGGAGCAAGTTGGGGATCCAACAAAGGAGTAGAAGGGAAAAAAACCCCATAATGTAGAGGATCAAACTTACACCTTGCACTTGACTAATATTGTGAATTGTATAGACTGTGCAAGTCTGGTGGAATTAGGAAAAAAAATATCCATCTAAATAAGACTGAATTCCTTCTCCCTTTAAGGGTGTGTGTAGAAAACCCTGATAGTATTTTAGAAGATTGAATGAGTTCCTAGGAAGATGAGTCTAATTAGAAAGAAGCTTTGCTCAACTTTTTAGGGTTTGTATGTGCTTTTCCCTACCACAGGGACCTCAACACAGTGTAGTTCTAAAAGTTTAGCAGAGTGTAAAAAAATAATTAGGAAAAGTGTGGTTCACTTTGGAGGTAGTTGCCTGCCTAATAACCTGGGAGCTTCATACTTGTCAGGAGGTTTCGACCACAGGATAGTTACACACACACACACACACACACACACACACACACACACACACATTATCAAGTGTAGCTCCTTTGAATTTTTTGTTTTCTATCCAGTAGAATAAAAAGGTCTCTGTACTATTAGCTTGACTGCTTACATAGGTTCTTCAAGCATTTCTGTCCCTTTAATATGGAGACTTTTATTTTTATGAAGCAATTGGGGTTAAGGGACTTGCCCAGGGTCACACAGCTAGTTAGTGTCAAGTATCTGAGGCTAGATTTGAACTCAGGTCCTCATGAGTCCAGGGATGTTGCTCTATCCACTGTGCCACCTAGCTGCCCCTATTATATAGACTTTTAACAAGCCAAATAGCATTGTCACCATTAGCACTGCATATAATATGAGGCAGAGATATTATTTAGACTTCCTGAGAATTGAACCTACTTCATGTAAACTCAGATTGAATTTTGGGTGTCAGGTTACTGTATAACATATATACATACATGTGCATATATAGCAATAATTCAGTAATACAATAGATTAAATTGGCTTTTGTAGATTTTCCTGGGAATCCTAACCAAGATTTTTAGCAATTATTTTTTTCTGAAGGGAATATATGTTCTAATTCCCAAATCATCAACATGGAAACATTGGAACACATCATTTATAAGTATAGGTTTGTATACATCCACACATATATGTATATCTATATGCTTGAAATTTATTATACTAGATTCTGCACCAGAATTTCTTATTAGTTTTTGCCTTATTATTTTCTTATTTAACATGTAGTATTATTTAAAGTCAATAATGTTATGACTAGGAAATTATAGTTCCATGTGGATTTACTGAATTCCCTATCTAAATATACTCACAGGGGCAGCTACAGTGGATAGAGCACTGGGCTTGGATTCAGGAGGCCCTGAGTTCAAATCCAGCCTCAGACACTTGACACTTAACTAGATCTGTGACCTTGGGCAAGTCACTTAACCCCAATTGCCTCACAAAAAAACAAACAAAACAAAAAAACTCTTTATGGGGGCAGCTAGGTGGCATAGTGGATAGAGTACTGGCCCTGGATTCAGGAGGACCTGAGTTCAAATCTGGCTTCAGACATTTAACATTTACTTGCTGTGTGACCCTGGGCAAGTGACTTAACCCCAGTTGCCCCCCCCCAAAAAAATAAATAAATATACTCACACATTTTTCCCCACTGTGGAAATGACTATTTTTTAATTAATAAAAAATGATCAAGGCATTTTGGTTTATTGATGTGAATTAGATTAAAATCTAATGTATACTGAGGATAAGATATAATTTCTCCGTCCCACCTCCACCATCATACTTTCTTTTTAACTATAAAATATAGTTTCTTAACTACTATATGAATAAAGAAGAATTTTTCCTATTACAGATCATATTTTCACTTTCTCAATTTTGATGGCTAAGGAAATCATTGCCTTCACTAAGACAGAATATTATCAATTTTAGACTTAAATCTGGAAAGTCAAATCCAATATGGGTTATAGGACCCACTCATAGAAACAGAAACATCACATTAGGATAGTCCAGTTGTTATTTTATTTCAGTATTTTTCTTCCAATAGTTTCATCATGAGACATCTTATTAAAAACATGAACATTATCATTCATTCTCAGAGTTAAAAATTAATTCCAAACATCACCAGGATCATGTTTTTGACTCATGATTAAACATAAGGGAAACAAAGATTCTAGGAATTGTGGAGTTGATAGGATCGGTAAGAGGGAAGGTGATTTTCCTGAAATAATTGGGAAAACATTATGAGAAAAAGAAGAGAAGGGAATAGATTAAAAATGATTTTGAGCAGGGAAGGACAAAGAACTAAATAAATATGGTTAATTTACTTTAGGCTGTATTTGATGGGGCATGCTGCAAATGGCTGTATGGCTTGGCTGACTAGTATGGGTTGGCAGGTACAACTTTACCTTGGAGGGAAGACGTCTCAAAACAAACTAGCTTATTTGAAAACAAAATCAAAGTTCCATTAATTAGACTATCACCATAATAAGAAGGACAATACAGTTATTCTATGGGAGTTTGAAGACATCTGTCACCAAGAGATTGGCCTCTCTCTCTCATGATGGGGTGTCCTGAAACAAAATATAAAACCTGATGCTTCTTTTGCATTCTGTGTGGATTTTGATGGGTAGAGGATGCAGATTCTTCCTTCTCACAATAGCAACACCATTAACAACAGGACTTGCATTTATGTAGTGTGTATAATATTTGCAAAGCACTTTAGATATGTACATGCTACTTCCTTTGATCCTTACAACAACTCTGTGACTTAGGTAAAATTCTATTTTTCAGATAAGTACCTTGATTTTGGGAAAGGCTAAATGACTTTCCCTGGGTCACGTAGCTAGTAAGTACCAGGAAGCTAAAATTGAATCTTTTTCACACTAGTCCAATGCTTGATTTTCATTATTTTATTAAAATATATTTATTTTCTTCTGAAATGAAGAAATAGAACCAGCATTTCTATAACAGAGTAGAATAGAAAAATAGAGGATTAAACACAAAACTGCAAATCTATTATGTACAACTTGATATTCCTTTTAAATATATAATCAAATTATCATGTAACTTTCTTTTCTTTTTACTTCTCCTCTCACCCACACCCCTCTCCCGTACAGCTGGGTACCATTAGACAGAAATATGTGTGTGCGTATAAATAATTCTATACATATTTTCATTTATCAGTTCTTTCTCTGGATGCAGATAGTGTCATCCTTCATAGGTCCCTTGTAGTTAATTTGGGTATTTATAATAGTCAAAATGACTTAGTTGTTCAAAGTTGTTCTTAAAATAATATTTTGTTACTGCATACAATATTCTCTTGGTTTTGCTCATTTCACTCTTCATCATTTTGTTCAAGTCTATCCATGTTTTCTAAGATCATCAAACTCATTATTTCTTATAGAATAACAGTATTCCATCATGCTCATATGCCACAACTTGTTCAAACATCCTCCAATAGATGGACATCCTCACAATTTCCAGTTTTCTTGCCACGACAAAGAAAGCTGTTATAAATATTTTAGAATTTTTTAAAAGAGGAAGAAGGAGAGTGAGGAGGTGGAGGAAGAAGTATGGAGGATGAGAATGAGGATAAGAAGGAAGCGGAAGAAGGCAGGTATAAGAGAAGCAAAAGATGTTAATTTGGGAAGGAAAAAACAATCTCTTTTTTTAGTTGTAGCTAAGTCACTGTTGGTATAAATAACAAATTCCTTGAAGGGGTCTCATTTGAATCAGGATATTTTTGTTTACTGATATTGTGAATTATTCTATAAAATTAAATCTAATGCATATTTACTTTTTCTGGAGTATTTCTAATGAGATATTTTTCCCACTCCAAATACTCCATCATGCTCTCTAGATGTACTGCATCTTCCCATTGGGCTAGAACCAGTTCCTATATTTTACATGATTATGGATTTGAATAGTGTGAATTCTACAACACAAATTAGGATCTAGCTGTATTTCAAAGACTAGTGATTTTATTCTTTTGTAATTTATTCTTGTATAAAGTAGAGTCTCCACTACACTCACATAATACTTAGAAAGGGATCAAGAATAGACATGTGGTGTATTTGGAATAGATAACTCCCAGGTATTCCTGGCTTTGAGGTCAACTTTCCACTATACCAAACCATCTCTTAACACTAGAATGTTGACTAATTTGTATTGCTTTCTGATTCTTGTTTACTTATGTTGTTTCTCCAATTAGTACAACACTTTTCTATTAATTGATTTAAGGGAAATAATGATAATTAGATATATACATAATATTTTAGGCTAAAATCTTCTACATCTAGAAAGGGAGTTGGTAGAGAAACTTTTCTCTTGGTTTTGCCATTTATTAATTATGTGTCCTTGGGCTAGTCTCTTATCTCTTTGAGACTCAGTTGGTTATCTGTGAAACAAGGGGGTCATATTAAATGATATCTAAAATTATTTTCAACATCAAAAGTATGATACTGTGACCTAATTAGATCTTCAGGATAGCTAACTTTGTGTGCTGAGAGGTATAACTATTATCCACATTTTACAGACAAATAAACTGAGGCTCAGAGAAGTTAATTAATTTGTCTAAGGCCTCGTACTTCAAACATCTTGTAAGACAATAAACCAGAGCTCCAACTACTTCTTTACAATAAAAGACAGAAATAAAGAACTGACCACATGATATCATTGCCTTTTCCTCCATGTTACATATTTTGGTTTTGTATATTCTATTAGCTCTGTGGAAAATGTTTTTTCTTCTCTGATTACAGGGCCCATTAAGAGTTTGAAGGGGAAGAAGACTTCCATTAGGGTGAAAAGAATGTTCATATAGAGTGTGGAAAGGGATGGTTACCAGATGTCACCCAGTCGGATGTTTTCTGTGTAGAGATGCTATAATGCATGTGAACATAGGCATCATTGCTGCAAAGTTCAACTCTTTCTTATAGATTTCACCCCTCCCTCTTCCCACAATTGTCTTTAGAGAACTCTGATTTCATGTGTCAGTCTTTTTTTTTTTTTTTACAGAGCCTCATGCATTGAATATAGTCTCAATGATTTTAGACTGATTGATAGCATAATGGTGCCAAGCATTTTACAAAGTGGATAAAATATGCAGAGGTCATGCTGTAACATTAAAGTGTAGTTTTATGTCTAGCACTCTATTAGTGCTGACCTGAAAGAAGATGTGAAAAGCAACACTTCAACCAATCCATGCATTAAGAAAATCTTTTGTAACCATTCCTAATCTGGAACTTGCCAGATAATGCAGATTAAAGGCCCAGACTCTGTATGAAGGTACTGTGGGTTACTTTAATGATGACAGGTCAAAGAAACCTCTCCTTTGAATCCTACTTGAAAGAATCTATTTAAAGATTTGCCTAGTATTAAATCAGGTTTTAATGGATAAATTCAATCTAAAGCAGCTTAGATGTTTCAGAACCCAGGAAGTCTTTCCCTATATTCCTCATGATATACTTGATAATACATTCTTGTCCTATATTTTCTCATACTTTATTTACCCACACCTGAATATGTCATACTCCACTGAACATTACATCATTGAGACTTTGGAGGATAATTTATGATTTTATTTTCCCATGCAATTCTAATGATCACTCAGACCATTTCAATCTTTTATTTTCAATTTCCAATTAAGAGGTTTGTGCAACAGACAATAATTTGTATAAATATTTACTAATGTCATAGTGTTATTGCATATTATATCCATTAAAATATAGATCAATTCTTATAGGTGCTACCTTATTGTAGTAATGACATTTTTTTGTTTTGTCTCAAGTTCTAGTCTTATTCCCACGTGTCCTTGCTCACTTCAGCTGCTTTGATTGAATATAGCACTTACGTAAATTTCTGTCCTTCTCCATTGTGGCAATTCAGCAGAATAGCTGACCACAACCTGCTATAAATACTGTTTTCAATCAACGTTGAAGAAAACAGCTCCTTAGTTCTGAGCACAAAAAACAGTTGAGGTTGCTTGAGGCTTTTAAATCTTCCTAGTTTTACAACAGGCAGATTCTAATTTAAAAGGTAGTGCTACCATTCTAGCTGATATATGATCCTGCTCTTAGAGACCCAATTAAACTTGTTAGAGAAGAGGTCACATCAGAAATCATGGAAATTAAACATTTATTACATTGGACTAGAAATCTTTTTTCTTGATCCTCCATTTATGCAATAAACAAATTCTTATTTTTTTGTTGTTGTTCTCAAAACATGGGTACTATTAGCGTAGCAAAAATATGTATGAATTAAGTTTTAATTGTGACATTTCTAATGAAAAATGTATTAGCCAATGCTTTTTTTTTGCTTGTTTGGTTTTTTTGTTTTGTTTTGTTTTGTTTTGTTTTTAGTGAGGCAATTGGGGTTAAGTGACTTGCTTAGGGTCACACAGCTAGTAAGTGTTAAGTGTCTGAGGCCAGATTTGAACTCAGGTAGTCCTGACTCCAGGGCTGGTGCTCTATCCACTGTGCCATCTAGCTGCCCCTATTAGCCAATACTAATGTAAGCAAATATACTGAAGTTAAAACTATCTGGGTAAGCACGATCAGCTACAGTAAAGGATAATCATTTGTATCAGTCCAAGCAATAGAAAATCAATGTCCTTGATGTCCCGGAACTATTCTAGTGTAGACTGGGAAAAGAAAAATTCTTACATTTAGGAAGGACATTGATAAGCTGTAAAGTGACTAAAAGAGGGCCTCACAATATTGTTATATAGGGCTCTGTTTAAGCAACTAAAAAGTTTCTTTTGGAGAAGAAAGGATGATGGTAGATATGATAGTAGTTTTAAAATATTTGAAAGCCTGTCCCCTAAAAGAATGATTACATATGTGCTTCTGGGTTTAAGGGGCCAAGCCTGGACCAATTATTAGAAAGGTCAGAGAAGAAAATTTCAGCTCGAAGTAATGTAAATTACTCTACCAATTTGTTTTTGTTCAGTCATGTCTGACTCTTCATGAACCCATTTGTTTTTTTCCCTAATTTTTACACATTCTTATTTAAAGTTTTGAGTTCCAAATGCTATCCTTCCTTCCCTTTCTCCTCTCCCCTTTCTCATATTAATCATTTTTGTAAAAAGTCTTGAATAAGAGAAAAAATAATGAAAGAAAGAAGTGAAAAATAGCATCCTTTAGTCTGTGTTGAATCAATATTAGTTCTTTCTCTGGAGGCAGATAATATGCTTCATTATGAGTTGTTTAGGATTGTCTTGGATCATTGCATTGCTGAGAATAGCTAAGGCATTTGCAGTTCTTCATTGAATGATATTGCTGTTACTGTGTACAATGTTCTCCTGCTTCTGTTCACTTCACTTTGCATTAGTTCATGTCAATCTTTCCAGTTTTTTCTGAAATCATCCTACTTGTCATTTCTTATAGCACAATAATATTCCATTACAATCATATACCACAGCTTGTTTAGGTATTCCCCAATTGATGGGCATAACTTTGATCTCCAATTCTTAGCTACTGTAAAAAGAGCTGTTACAAATAGGTCTTTTTCCCTTTTTGGATGTCTTTGGGATATAGACCTAGCAATGGTATTGCTTGATGAAAGGGTATGCACTATTTTATAGCCCTTTGAGCATGGTTTCAAATTGATCTCCAGAATGGTTTGATTACTTCACAACTCCATCAATAATGCATTAGTGTTTCAGTTTCCCCACATCCCCTCCAACATGAAACATTTTCCTTTTTTGTCATATTAGCCACTCTGATAGGTGTGAGGTGGTACTTGAGAGTTGTTTTACTTTGAATTACTATGTTCAATAGTGATTTAGAGCATTTTTTCTTATGATTATAGATAGGCTGGGGAGTTTTCTTGGGAAAGATACTGGACTTGTTTTGCCATTTTCTTATCCAGCTCATTTTTGGGGGGATAATTAAAACATAATTTAGAATTTTATTTTCTTAAATTACATAGAAAATACACATTTTGACATCAATTAAAAAAAAGTTGGGGCAGCTAGATGGCACAGTGGATAGAGCACTGGCCCTGAAGTCAGGAGGACCTGAGTTCAAATTTGGCCTCAGACACTTAACACTTACTAGCTGTGTGACCCCTAGTGAAGTCAACCCCAATTGCCTCACCGAAAAAAAAATTAAAAATAAAAATAAAAACACCTTTGTGTTCCAAATTCTCTTCCTCCCACTCTCCCCATCCCCCATCCAAGAACTCAAGCAATTTAAGATAAGCTATACATGAGTAGTCATACAAAACATGTCCACATTAGCCAGGTTGTGAAAGAAAACAGACAAAAACAAAATTTCAGATAAAGAAACTAACAAAATAATTTTACTTTAATCTATATTCATATAACATCAGTTCTCTGTCTGTAGATGGATTCCATTTTTCATAAGACCTTCAAAATTATCTTGGATCATTGCATTGCTAACAACAACCAAGTCAGTCACAGAAGAACATCTTACAATACTGCTGTTAATTTGTATACAGTACATTTCACTGTACATCAGTTCATGTAGGTCCTTCTAAGTCTTTCTGATAGCACCCTGCTCACCATCATTTTACAGTAAATTACATTTATGTACTACTTTAAAGAGAGATTTCCTTACAATAAACCCATGAGGTTGATTATTGCAACAACAGGTATAGATAACTTTTATATAGTACCATATATCTGACAAAGAATTTTCTTCACAATAGTCCAGCAAAGTAAGTACCATACATTTTGCCATCATCATCAATTATCACCCATCGATCCTCCTCCTCATCAATCAATCCTCATCAATCCTTATTTTCATCCAATCATCATCAATCCATCAATCAATCAGCATCATCACCATTTTATATTACTCTTGCATGTGCTTCAAAATTTTTTAGTTACTATTGTTAACTGTTTTCCTCCATCCTATTCCCTCCCCATGATACTCTATTTCCTAACTTCTTTTACCCTAACCCTCCTCAAAAGTGATTTGCTTCTGACTGTCCCCTCCCCCACTCTTCCCTCCTTTCTTTCACCCCTCCCTCCTTATCCCATTCCCCTCCTACTTTCCTGCAGGGTTAGCTCAATTACTCCACCCAATTGAGTGTGTATGTTATTCCATCCTTGAGCCAACTCTGATGAGAGTAAGGTCTTTGAGCCAATTCTGATGAGTATAAGACTTATTCACTGCCCCCTCCTCCCCCATCTATCCCCCAACACCATAGGCCTTTCCTGTTTCTTTCATGTGAGATTTCACCCCATTCTATCTCTCCCCTTTCCCCTCCCCCAGTGCAATCCTCTCCCCCTTCAGTTTTACTCTAAAGATGTCATCATGGGTCAGCTAGGTGACACAGTAGACAAAACACACACCCTGAACCCAGGAGGACCCGAGACCAAATTTGGCCTCAGACATGAGACACTCACCAACCCCACAACCCCAGGCATGCCACCCAACCCTGACCACCCCACAAAAAAGATAAAGAAAAAATAAATGGTTTACATATATCATCTCTTCTGTCTAAATAAATGTGCCCTCTGTCTAAATTTATTCCTATCATCTGTCTTAATACTTAGAAATTATGAGTTAGATGTATCATCTCCCCATGTAAGAATATAAACAGTTTAACATTTTAATATCCCTCATGATTTCTTTATCCTGTTTTCATTTTTATGCTTCTCTAGGGTCTTGCACTTGAAAGTCAAGTTTTCTATTCAATTTAGGTCTTTTCATCAGGAATATCTGAAAGTCCTCTTTTTCATTGAAGTCCCATTTCCCCCCCTGAAAGATTATACCCAGTTTTTCTGGGTATGTGATTCTTTGTTGTAACCCCAATTCCTTTGTCCTTTGGAATATCATATTCCATGACCTCTGATCCTTTATTATAGAAGCTGCTAGATCTTGTGCTATCCTTAATGTGCCTCCACAGTACTTGAATTTTTTTTCTTCCTGGTTGCTTCCAATATTTTCTCCTTGACCTGGGAGATCCGGAATTTGCCTATAGTATTCCTGGAAGTTTTCCTTTTGGGATCTCTTTCAGGAGGTGATTGGTGGATCCTTTTAATTTCTATTTTATCTTATGATTCTAGAATATCAGGGCAATTTTTCCTGACAATCTCTTGGAAGATGATGTCTAGGCTCTTGTTTTGATCATACTTCTCAGGTAGTCCAATAATTTTCAAATTATCTCCCCTGCATCTTTTTTGCAGGTTAGCTGTTTTTTCCAAAAAGATATTTCACATTGCCCTCTATTTTTTATTCCTTTGGATTTGCTTTATTGTTTCTTGGTTTCTCATAAAGTTACTAGTTTCCATTTGTTCCATCCTAATTCTTAGGCAATTATTTTCTACAGAGAGCTTTTCCATTTGGCTTTTAAAGCCATTGACCTTTTTTTGGTGAGGCAATTGGGGTTAAGTGACTTGCCCAGGGTCACACATATGGTAAATGTTATGTATCTGAGGCCAGATTTGAACTCAGGTGCTCTTGAATCCAGGGCCAGTGCTCTATCCACTGTGCCACCTAGCTTCTCCTAAGCCATTGACTTTTTTCTCATGGCTTTCTTGCATCATTCTCATTTTTCCCTCTTTCTCTCTTACTTTATCTTCTAAGTCCTTTTTGAGCACTTCCATGGCCTGGGACTAATTCATATTTTTCTTGAAATTTTGGATGTAGGGGACTTGACATTGCTATCCTCTTCTGAGGGTGCACCTTTATTTTCCTTGTCAGTAAGAAAAATCTTTTTATGGTCCACATCTTTCTCTGTCTTCTCATCTTGCTCACCTATTTATTGACTTTTAAGTCCTTCTTAAAGGGGAGCACTGCTTCCAGTCTACACTGTCCCAGTCGTCAGGGGGGTCTAAGATGGTAAAATTTAAGGAGATGCAGGTTCTTCCCTTACATGGCCTGTGGTCTGATCTGTAAATAACACCAAGCCAACTTGCTATCTAAATAGGAAATATATTTTTTTTGTTTGCTTTTTTGCTTAGTTAATACTTCCAGTGAACTTTCTCCCCTCCCACACCTGGGCCACTGCCACTCAAAATTTGTTCCTGGTTCCCTGCTGGGGTAGAACAAACAAATTCTGCCTTAGTTCCAGCAGAAACTGCTGTATTCTCCCCCTGGCCAACTGCTTAGCCCATCCTTTTTTGGGTTCTGCTCCTCCAGGAATTGTCTTATGATATTATTTGAAGTTTTTTGGAGTGATTATCTCCAGCTTATTTTATAGATGAGGAAACTGAGGCAAACAGGGTTAAGTGACTTGCCCAGGTTCTTACAACTAGTAATTACATGATGCCAGATTTGAACTCAGGTCTTCCTGACTCCAGGGATAGTGCTCTACCTACCTGACCCATTTAGTCCAAATAGGTAATTTGATTTGTCTCTATCACTAATGAATTTCGAGCCAGACTTGAATGATCATTTCTTTTATATGTTCTCATGAGGGAAGACAACATAGAAAAGGAAGGTGAAAAGGGACAGGAAGAGGTACCTGATGTAAGGACTTGGTTTTGAAGTTGAGAAGCCACGGACAGGGCCTGGAGGTGGAACTAAGGTGGGCCTGGGACCCTCCACAAAATGAAGGCTCAATGAGGAATTCACAAATGGGAAGATGATGGGCATCACACAAAGATATTCCAGGTTGAAAAATAAGAATGGAGACAGACCTCATAGAAAAAAAATGTTCCATGTTAAGAAGGAATGAAGTAAGGATTTACTGAGTATCATATGCCATGCACTGGGCTAAGTAGAACAGTGCTAAGTATTATTTTACTTGAGTATCACAACAGCTTTTTTTTGGGGGGGGGAGGTACAGTTATCCTCATTTTACAATTGAGGAACCTGAGCCATATAGAAGTAAAGTGACTTGAACAGGGTTACACAGCTAGTAAGTGTCTAAGGCTGAACTCTGGTTTTCCTTGCTCTGGGATCAGAGGGCTCTTCATTTCAAGATCTACCTGCCTCAGGAGCTTCTGCTGTTTCACAAAAAGGAGTACTGATACACTAAAGAATGTTCCAGCATGAGACAGAAATGTTTTAAAGTCTGAAAGTCAGGAACTGTGCCTTTTCAGTAATGAAGTACTTTATTTTTCTCTGTTTACATTAATTTTATTTAATTTAAGAGCTCTTATTCTGGTTATATTTCTAGGATTTTTGTTTACAGTTTTATTTCTATACCAGTTTTGATCTCTATATCTAAAAAGTCTGGTTGGTTTTCTGCTTTCTTGAAGTAAGATGCCTAAGACTTTTTCTTTTGGTTATGTAATCCAATGATTCTTAAATTCTTTTTCTCAATCCGTTTTCCAATTCACTTATTTTTTTTTGGAAGTACCATACATTTTATTCTGTTTTTTTCTATTTTTTTATTTTATTTTAATAGTTCTTGGTATCTCATAGAATGATTAACTTCTATTTGGTCCATTCTAATTTTCAGAGGGTTTGTAGTTTGGAACAAGTTTTGTACTTCTTGTGCCCTTGTGTGTGTTAAGTCCACTTTTAATTATTTCTTCACTTCTTTTATAATTTCTTTCCCTCTAGCATTCTCATTTCATTTATTTTTTTTTAAATTATGCTTCCCCCAGGAATTCTAGTTAATTTACTCCCAAATTTGTTTTTTCTTTGAGGCTTTGTTTCTTATAAATGCTTTGGAGTCATTCTCTTCTCCTGCACATGTATGTTAAGCATCCCTATTACCATAATAGCTTTTTGTAATGAGATTCTATTTTTGTTTTTTAAATTTTATTTTGCTTCTTCATCCAGACTACTTCTTGACTTTGAACTTTATGTTATGTCTAGGCTCTGAGAGTTTCTGGGAATACCTGTGCTGTGTTTGTAGTCCTTTGGGTTATATTGCTGTTTTCTTTGGGTATTGAGTGTGGTATTATTCTGATCTCAGGAAGAGCTCATAAAGCATTTGGTGCTCCCAAAGTGGTCTGATCCAGAGGCAAATTCTGATCTCTATATTCCTAGTCTGAGTTCTATGAATTCAGGACCCATGTTTGCGTTTAAGCCACAGGTCTTTGGATTTATCTTGTTTGGAATTCCAATAAATCATGATAGGCTTAGTCAATATGAGTCAAATTGACTTCTTTGCTAGTTTAAATTGACAGAATAGTAGATTCTACTTTTTCTTGGGATTCTTGTCCTTAATATTACTTATAACGCGTCAGACTATTCCAAAGGATAAAATCAAGTCCCTGCTTTGCTCCTGTGGTCAGAGCTACACAGAAGTTCCTTGCTTCTGAATTAGCTCTTGGCTCAGTAGGTAGACTATAATTCCTATTCAAATGCTATCACTAGGTTCAGGTCTCCTCCTCAGTCCACTTTGAATCTGTGACTCAGAACTGCATAGTGAGTAACACAGCTGTCAGTTGGTGTCTATTTCTGTGCAAGGGGATATGTCCTATATGAGAGTCTGGTACTTTTTAGCCTGGTCTGCCACTTCTCCCTGTGTTGAATACTCTATATGTCAGTTGCTTCCTTTACTCTATCCCCAATGTCCTCTGATTTTTCTTTCTTCCTTTGCCAATGTGATTTGGAAAAAAAATGGCTCGTTAAAATTTTTTCTTGGATATCTTGATCAGTACTAAGCTTAGTGCAATTTCAAGATCTATGCAGAGGAGTTTAGCTGTACTTTTTCCTCTACTCTACCATCTTGTTTGCATCCCATCTATCATAATTCTTAATGTTGTTTTTCAATAAATAGTAGTATAGTTTTAGAGAATGGAAATGAGAATGTATTCATAAGGAACTGATAGTATAGGCTGAAAGTTTATCTTTTAACTAAATATTTAAAATCATGTTATTTTCTTCATATTAGTTTCTCCTAATATGTATATACATATAATATGTATATATATGTGTATATACATCAAATAGGCTAGATCATTATTCTAATTCATCAAAGCTTTACTGTAACTCATAGTAATTTTTTCATTGTGTATGTGTATGTGTGTGTGTGTGTATGTGCATGATCTCAGTTGAGACAAATAAAAAAGTGTGAACTTTTCCCATCTTACATGGAGAATTACATGGGACTCTCCACAGTTGCATGAATGATACTTGGATTTAACACACTTCCATTAATCATGAGACAGAGTAGCTACTACCCCTTTGCAGAGACTAGAAATAGTACAATTTATAAATCATTTCCACACATTGTTGAGTTTCACATACTATATATCTTTGGCTCTACAGTTGTATTGTAAAATGTTTAATATTTTCTTTATAGCATTTTATGAAATTATAGGAATTATTCATTCACATCTGAGAACTAGCACTAAAATAAAAAAAAAGACAAGCAGCTGTTGAGTTGAAATACACATCTGTTGGCTTGAGAAAATTTTATGTACACCAAATTATATTTGCCCTTTAATTTTTCCTTGGGAATAAATTTCATAACTGAAACTGTCCTATCATTACTAATAAAAATAATTGCTTTTAAGCAGTTTCTACCACATTCATATCCTCCTAGAATAGTACTTTTCTTTTGTATTCTTTTTATAAAAGACATCTGTCAAAAATTAAATTTCATGACGATTAAGTGGAATTTACATGTAAAATCCTATTTGTAATGATTAATCCATCTGTATAAGATTAGCAATTAGGAGAAAAATTGTGTTGGGTTAAATTATGTCATCAAATGACTATATTTATTGTTATTTACAAGCAAGATAATAATTAGAATCACTTTCTAATTACATATCTGCATATTTTATATTGATATAAATAGCTGCATTAATTTCTTGACACTAAAAAGTATAAAAAACATTCATGATTTATAGCCAATGATAGCAACAAGTGAAAAATCAGTTGAGCAATACTAAATAGTAAAGCATAAACATGTATTTAAATATACATCATGCAAATTTCAATGTGGTAGTGTTTGCTAAAGAACTTTTTAACACGGAAGAAAATATATTGATGAAGCCAATATTTACTGTATTTGCATGGCCTGTTTAAAAAGATGAGAATACTTGAAAAATTCATATGTATTATAAAATATTTATAAGGCAAAAACCAGTCAAATGAAAAATTTAGGATATGTTGGTGATATTATACATTATAGCCTATGTATTATGTTTCATGTAATGATGTATAACAGTATTTGAGTTAGCACTTCTTTATTGTTTAGGGGAAAAAGATGTCTCCAGACCCTCTTAAGTATTTCCTAAAATACAGTCTTAAATAATTTAGATTAAACTATGCTGGTATAAACATCCATCTCTTTCAATCTATTTTGAACTTTCTAACTAATATTCTTCCCTTTTTTCCTTCTAATACATGTGCATATCTTTGTTCAGATGAGAAAAATTTTCTTTCATTAATGAATATCCTTTTACTGATTAATACATTCAATGTTCCTTGTCATATCTTTTTTATCTTTTTGAGAGAAATGATACTTAAAATGGAAGTCCCTTTAAGTTGTGTTCTGATAAGTGTTAACCAAACAAAAAGATCAAAAAATGACACTCAAATTAATAAATTTTAATTAACATTTTCTCCATCATTTTCTTTTTCTTTCTTTTTTCTGAGGCAATTGGAGTTAAGTGACTTGCTTTCTTAAGCCTATTCAATCAACAAACTGGAACAAAAAACAAGCCTTGATTTGATGTGTTTGTGATTTCTGAGGAGTAAATGCTCAAACTGAAAATTTAACAGAAATGTATTCAAGGTGGCTTTGGCACACTCCAATCTAAAGTTCTATTCTAATGGGGTAGAAGCAATGGGATGATGGAGCCACCTTTTTTATTGCTACATTTTCAGGATCATCTTTTACACCTTGGAAAATAGCAACCTATATAAATCACCCTGATTTATTGTTTTTGTTGATTATCTAGACTGAAGAAAGTGATGAAAAAAATGTTAATAATGTGGCTTTAATTTAAAAGGTTTTTTTTTTTCTTGGAAAGATGGTTGCTAAACATTTACCAGCTCACTATTACATTGAAGAGATCTTTGGTTCTCGAAAGCTATGTTAATGGACAACAGGCAATCTCTGTTGTATTCTACTAAGGTAAAGAGGCTTTCCACAGCTGACCAACTTGTAGTCTATAAGAGTGAAGCTAAATTCAGAGTTCATCACTTGATTATCTATAGTGGGATTACTTTTCTGGACTATGGTAATACTTGAAGAGTATTTACTTAATTTAGAAAGAATCAGTGGATGGAACACTCAAACATTTAAGATCACATGTTTTTGAAATAATGAAATAAAATAAAAATGAGACTGATTCTAAACAGAATTTGTTAAGATGGGAAACAAACAAGGAACTAATGAATTATTTGAAATCATATGAGTACTAATCCCTGTATAATATATCAAAATGTATTTAAATGGAATTTGAGCAAATGAAAAAGTTTTTTTCAACAGGTTTATTGAATTAGAACCAATATCTGTAATTTTTGAATGTCTATTGATTTTAAGTTTATGCTAGGTATTAGGAACAACTTCATTGGACACGTGGAAGATCTAAAACCTCTATCAAGGAGTGTAGTAATTATTTTCAGGCTATCTTTTATGGGACACCAAATAATTCAGAAAATATTTAGAATTATATATTTTATCAAAAGTTTCTTTTTCCACTAAAGTGTGATTTTAGATGGGAACTTATTGGCAGAAAATATTTTTAATATATCAATATAATTTGTTTCATATTGAGAGATATGATAGCATATTGTACAGAGAGATGACCAAGAAATGAGGAAGACCTTGGTTCAAGTTATGCTTCTGGAATATACTATATAATAAATTATTTTTCCTCTAGAAAACTCTATAAGACTTAAAGTTACAGAGAAGGTGTTGATATGTATTAGTAGAAGCGATTTCCTCATCTGGGAGTTATCCAAATCAGTATTGCAGGTCTATGTATCCCTGTCTCAGTTGTTTTGTATTTACTTAATTGTCCCAGTGAATCCTTTCCTATTTCTGTACTTGGTGACTTATCCCTTATAACAAAATTTTAAGATACAAAAAACATGTCAGCAAAACTACAACACATCTTCTGAATCTGTCCTTCACTCCTGCAATGAAAGAAGGAATTTAGATGTTCTCAACTCACATGAGACTGGTGCCAAACCTTAGACTCTATGAAGGTAATACCAGACATCCAAGGGCATACAAAGTAACAGACAGAAAGAATATATATATATATATATATATATGAAAAATATCTTGGCAGCTAGATGGCACAGTGGATAGAGTACTGGCTCTGGATTCAGGAGGACCTGAGTTCAAATTTGACCTCAGACATTTGATACTTACTAGCTGTGTGACCTTGGGCAAGTCACTTAACCCTCATTGCCCTGCAAAACAAATAAACCAAAAAAAGCACAGAAAAAAGCTCAAAATATGTTATGGATGTAAAACAATTTTAAAGATTTCATACATTTATTTTCAAGATGTCTCAAAAAAAGGAGATTCTCAACCATCCACTCCCACCAATGGAAATCATCATGGATAAAGCTTCAAGCAAAGCAAAGCAATAAAATATAATCATGTAACTTGCAGGAATTATTGATCTATTTTCTTACTTTCTCATCTGGATGACATCTTCATAAAGTGTATGTGTGTGTGTGTGTGTGTGTGTGTGTGTGTGTGAGCATGTTGGCATATGAAATAGAGCACTTAACTTATCCATGCCTGCAGGACTCTTATTCAGGTCCTGCAATAAATTCACCTCCCATGGTCTTTCTAACATGATGGAGGACTTCCTTACTTTTTCTAGTTTTTAGAGTGCACCAAGTACAGCATTCTGGCTCTTTACCTTCCATCTCTATTCTTCCACATGAACTGACAATCTTCTCTTCTTATCATACAATTCCCTGATTTTACAGATTCTTAAGAAGAAATCAGAAAGTTCATAGAGCAATCTAACTGCTACATTGATATCACAGCTATATAAAAAAAATCTGAGGAAGGGTTCTTTGACTGTTATCTATACAAAGAATACAAACAAAGACATGAACAGCAATGGCAGAAGATTGAGGAAGTAGATGTGAGGATGACTTTTCATCTCTAACAGGGTAGACAATATGCAAGATGGCCTTATTCTTTTTCTTTTTCTTTTCTTTTTTTCAGGGCAATGAGGCTCAAGTGACTTGCCCAGGGTCACACAGCTAGTAAGTGACAAGTGTCTGAAGCCGGATTTGAACTCAGGTCCTCCTGAATCCAGGGCCAGTGCTTTATCCACTGCGCCACCTAGCTGCCCGAGATGACCTTATTCTTAAAGAAATGACTTAATTTCCCCTTTCCAGCATAAGTTCTTTAAAAATATTGATTAAAAGTCATATAAAATTACATACATGTCTTCCAAAAAATAAATAAAATAGTGTGAATCTTAACTTAGGTTACCAGAATTACATTTTAATCTTTGAAATTGTAAACTTAAGATTCAGTTTACTAGGTATTAAATGAAAACCTGTATCTACATCCCAGTTGGGTAGGTTCATGATAAAAATATTGTGTAATATTATTTGTGTTTTAGTGCTCTGTGTGTAGTTTCTGTCCTACTAGATTCTAAGTTACATGAAGTTAAAATTCTGCCTTAAATTTTAATTTCTTTCAGGATATAGTTGTGTGTCATTCTCCCTGTAGTAGATGCTTAATAATTCATAATGTGATGAGGTAGTATAGTGGAGGAAACTGGCTTTGGAATAGGAAGATTTGTATTTGAGTACTATTTTTTTCATACTACTTGTGTTACCTTGTATAAATCCTTTTGCCTTGCTAGGACTCAATATCCTTATCTATGAAATGAGGTGGTTGAAGTCGTTGATATCTAAGTTCCTTTCCAGCTTTAAATCCCATGGTTCTATCAATTGAATTGAAACCTTCTCACCTAATCCCAGACAAATGGTTACATGATTCTTACATGTTTATAAAAAAAAAGTAGTTTCCTTTCAATTTATCTTCTGGCTTCCCTTGACTCTCCAATACTCACTCACCCCACCTTCTTTTCTTTGCATCTGGAAATGAGTTTCAGATAGTTATACAGCTGAAAAGTCCCTCTCCTGATGTGATTTTGCAAACGCTTTTTCCTTGAAATTGAGCAAGCTTTTTGCCTGCTGTCAAATCTCACTCTAATAAAACTCCCATCGAATAAACTTTTTAGCTGGAGTTTTCATTCATATACAAAACTACTCCATATTTGATACTGTTTGTTTTAGCCATTTCGATTTTCAGGCAAGACCTTTGCAATTTTTAGTAGAGAAAAGGTGTGTACATTAAAAGAAAATTCCCAGTAAGCTGTTTATGGCTTCCGGTATGTTTCTAAATGGTATTTTGATTCTGTATAGCATACCAACAGTTAGTTATTTATACTATAATGGGAATAATTAAATATTTTCATTTTAATGGCAAGTTCTAGAAGGAAGATTGTTTAATCTATTTTCATGACTTATTATAATGATGGCTATAGATCAAATAAAAATCCTTAGTTTACTGACAGTCACTGTTCTACTGTATTGGGAGACCATCTGATCTAAAGTGCTGCTTTCATTTTAGGCAGGACTGAATGGAATTCAACATTACTGTTTACCAAACAATGGAAGTCAACATTACCATTACCAAACAACAACAAAATTCTACAAGATCTTTATTCCTTACTATAAACCATGGGGCTCCACTGTTCTTTATGTTCCTAGATTTGTGACTATGAAAGTGTGACATTTGCTGACTCTTCTTATATTGAATCTTTACATAATTTTTCTGCTTTAGCAATGGTAATGGCAGAGATTGGCTCCCCCCAAAAAAGAAATGCCAAGATTCATGTCCCTTTGATCTTGAGTTTCTGGTAGCAGAAAGAAAAGGGAGGCAGCATGTTCTTAACTTCACACTGATATTTAACTTTCAGTTATTGATTTTTTTTTTCTAAAGGTAGTGGGAGATAGGAATTGGTAGTGGGAGAGGAACAGATGGCAACAAGTAGCTCAAATGCCAGTGAAAGTTATCTGGCATGTGATTGCATGCCAGCTTTGGTAACCATACTTGGAGATCTATGAACCTGGGGCATGTTAACTATTTGCAGGGCCAATTTCTATTTCAAGCATTGAGGTTTTTTTCCAGTCTTGTGAATTAAATCTCTCTCTGTCTCTGTCTCTGTCTCTGTCTCTCCCTCTCTGTCTCTCTCTCTGTCCCTCTCTCCATCCATCTATCCATCCCATCTATCTATCATCTATCTATCTGTACTGACATGTAGTGTATCCTTAATAAATATATGTTGAATTGTCATGATATTTGAAATATGTGTAAATGTATACATATGTATAATTTTAAAAACATTTTCAATTACATGAACATTTCAATAATTTATTGTATATTAATGAGAGATAACTATCTGAATTATAGATAACAATTTTAAAAATTTTATATTTTGAAATTCTTATAGTAACTGGAGTTAATCTAACTAATTGTTGCATTTTAGTGACAACATTAATGACATATAGGACTTACTATTTATGTATTGACAAGCACATTGTGTTATACTTTTTACCTTTCCCCTACTATGTTGTTTACCAAGAGCCTTACATACTATTTATTTCATGATTTTATAATACACTTTTGAAATTTGTAATACAAACATTTCTGTTTTTCCTTTCCTTTCCTCATAATTTGTCTAAGATTTTCTCTGTTCAGCCAGTTCTCAACACCACATATTTTGACAAAAAAAAATCCAGTGTGATTTCTTCCTATAATGCTGAGCTCTGTCAATATATTATTATAAAGTGTTAGTTCCACTGGTTCTTGTCCCCCAATTTTGTTCCCTGTGGAAATTTCATTCATTATTAAAGTTATAGTTCAAATACCATATGATGAAATTTGCTGAAAATTTCTAATTTTTTTGGCAAACTTTCTTTGATTCCTCAGAATTTGAACTAAAGTAGAAAAACATCCTGAGTGGCAAGTGGCAGATTGTGGCAAGTGATTCGGGCCATAAGCAATATCTTCAATATAATTTTTCTTAATGTCTTAATGAGAATAGCCTGGAACCCAAGAGCCCAGGGAATTTACAAATACCCACAATCCCACCCACAAACCACTAATTCTTCTCTGTTATGGGGCCCCGTACCCATTCTGGGAAGAAAAAATGACCATAAAAAGGGCACCAGATTCCTCAGCATTACTAACACCAATCAATGACCAGCTAACACCAGTTAGAAGGTAAGCCAAAAACTCCTTGGAGTGGCAGCTATCTATTGCCTATGAAAAAATGCTCTAAATCACTATTGATTAGAGAAATGCAAATTAAAACACCTGTGAGGTACCACCTCACACCTAATGACTCATATGACAGAGAAACCTGGAAAGACTTATATGAACTGATGCTGAGTGAGATGAGCAGAACCAGGACAACAGTATCAACAGCGTTATGTTTTGATCAAATGTGATATACTTGATTCATCTCAGCAATACAATGGTCCAAGATAGTTCCAAAGGACTCATGATGGAAAATGTTCTCCAAATCCAGAAAAAATAGAACTGTGGAATCTAGATGCAAATTGAACCATACTATTTCTATGGTTTGTTCTTGATTGTTTCTCTACCTTTCCATGACTCTTTATTATATGTAATTTTTAGTGCATCATGATCTGAGAAGGATATATTTACTATTTCTGCCTTTCTACATTTGACTATGAGGTTTTGGTGCCCAAATACATGGTCAATTTTTGAATATGTGCCATGTACCACTGAGACATCTATCGTATCTAACTTTTCTTAAATTCTATTCAATTCTATAACTTCTTTACTATTTATTTTGTTTCTAAATTTTTCTAATTCTGAGAGGGGAAGATTCACATCCCCTACTATTATAGTTTTGCAATCTATTTCCCCTTGTAACTCATTTAACTTCTCCTCTAAGAATTCGGATGCTATACCATTTGGCACATACATGTTTAATATTGATATTACTTCATTATCTATAGTACCTTTTAGCAAGATATAGTTTCCTTCCTTATCTCTTTTAATTAGATCTATTTTTGCCTTTGTCTTATCTGACATAAAGATTGCTACCCCTGCTTTTTTGACTTCAGCTGAAGCATAATTTATTCTTCTCCAACCTTTTACCTTTAGTCTGTGTGTATCTCTCTGCTTCAAATGTGTTTCATGTAAACACCATATCATAGGATTATGTTCTTTAATCCACTCTGCCATTCAATTCTGTTATACGGCAGAGTTCCTCCCATTCACATTCACAGTTATTATTACTGTCTATTTCCCTCCATTCTATTTACCCCCTTTTTAATCCACCCCCTTTTTTCACCCTATTCCTCTTCACCAATGTTTTGCTTCTTACACGTGCCTCCCCCAATCTGCCCTCTCTTTTATCAGCCCCTCCCCTTTCATTACCCTTTTCTCCCCTGCTTCTTCCCTTCCTTCTGTCAGTGCCCCCTTTCCCCCCTAATCCTTTTACTTCCCTTAAGAATAATCTTAATTTATTTATCCAAATGAATATATATGTTATTCCCTCTTTGAATCAAATCTAATGAAAGGTTGAAACAATGTTCACCCCTCCCTTCTTTCCCTCTATTGTAATAGGTTTTTTGTACCTCTTCTTATGATGTAATTAAACATATTCCACCTCCCCTTTCCTCTTCTCCCTGCAAACTTCTTTTTTACCCCTTAATTCTCTTTATATCATCACACCAAAAACAATTTATATTTATAGCCTCTGTGTATACTCCTGTCTGTCCAAAAAGATATATAGTTCTTAATAGTCATATGTATTATCTTCACATGTAGGGATATATACATTTTACCCATATTGAATATCTATTTCCCCCCTGTTTACCTTTTTAAACATCTCTTTTGAGTCTTGTATGTTGATTGAATTTTCTGTTGAGTTCTGTTTTTTTTTTATAAAGAAACATTGAATGTCCCCAATTTCATTGGATATCCATCTTTTCCCCTGAAAGAGAATGAACAGTTTTCCTATGTATTTCATTCTTGGTTGCAATCCAAGCTCCTTTGCCTTCCCAAATATTATATTCCAAGCCTTGTGATCTTTTAAGGTTGAAGCTGCCAGGTCCTTTCCAATCCTGACTGTGGCTTCATGATATTTAAATTGTTTCTTTTTGGCTTCTTGGAGTATTTTCTCCATCTGATAATTCTAGTATTTGACTACAATATTCCTTGGAGTTTTCCTTTTGGGATCTCTTTCAGGAGGTGTTTGGCGGATTCTTTCAATGATTATTTTATCCTCTGATTCTATAATATCATGGAAGATTTCCTTGATAATTTCCTGGAATATGGTGTCTAGAATTTTTTTTTTCTGATCATAGCTTTCAGGTAGTCCAATAATTCTCAAATTGTCTCTCCTGGAACTATTTTCCAGTTCAGTTGTCTTTCCAATGAGGTATTTCACATTTTCTTCTATTTTCTTCTTCTTTTGTTTCTGTTTGACTGATTCCTGGTGTCTCATGGAGTCATTAGACATCTGTCCAATTTGATTTTTTTAAGGCATTATTTTCTTCAGTAAGCTTTTTCACCTCTTTTTCCATTTGACGAAATGGATTTTTTAAGGAATGTGCTTCCTTTTCCAAGTTGCTGACTCTTTTTTCATAATCTTTTTGTGTCGCTTTCCTTTCTCTCTCCATTTTTCTTCTACCTCTCTCAATTGTTTTTTTTTCTTTTTTCTTTTTCTTTTTTTTCTTTTTTTTTTTTTTACGGGGCAATTGGTGTTAAGTGACTTGCCCAGGGTCACACAGCTAGTAAGTGTTAAGTTTCTGAGGCTGGATTTGAACTCAGGTACTCCTGAATCCAGGGCTGATGCTCTATCCACTGCGCCACCTAGCTGCCC
The DNA here is from genome assembly GCF_019393635.1 of Dromiciops gliroides. Classification (NCBI taxonomy): domain Eukaryota; kingdom Metazoa; phylum Chordata; class Mammalia; order Microbiotheria; family Microbiotheriidae; genus Dromiciops; species Dromiciops gliroides. Next base: position 112,235,315 of record NC_057863.1, on the reverse strand, counting down.
CTCTCAATTGGTTTTTAAAATCCTTTTTGAGCTCTTCCAAGAAGTCTTTTTGGTCCTGAGATCAATTCATTCATTTTCCCTCTTGAGGCTTCACATGTAGGTTATTTGAGAGTACTGTCCTCATCTGAGTTTCTGTTTTGTTCTTCCCTATCCACACAGAAGCTCTCAACAGTAAGAGCCTTTTCCTGTTTTTCACGCATATTGCAGCTTATTATTATTTTTTTTTAATTTGAGGTCTTCTCCTGGGGCACAAAGGTCACTGTTTCAAGTTTCTTATGCTAAGAGATAGGGGCTTTGTCACTGGCTTTCTACTCCAAGTCTCTATGGCTTGTGGATTTCTCACAGCCCTGGGCTTGCTCTCTGAACTTGCTCCAGGTTCTGGGATGTCCAAGCCTGGTCATGACTGTCCTTTGGGTGGCCCTCCAGCTGGCAACCTGCCATTTCTGTTGATGTTCCTGCACTTGTTGAGCCACCAGCTTGCTGAGCCAGGATCAGGTTGTTTCAGTTGCTCCTTTGTGGCCAGGATCTTCATACTGACTTGCCCAGACCCTCTCTATATTTCATGGTGCTGTGAGCTGTGCTGTACTCCCATTTTCCCCTAGTGAGACCATTCTTTCCTGAAGTCTTATAAATTATCTCAAGTTGAACGATTGTGTCTCTCTGTCTTTTTGTAGGTTCTGTAGTTTTAGAATCCATTTAGAGACTTGATTTAATGTTGTTTTTGAGGAAAACTTGGGAGAGGTCAGACAACTTCTTAGCTTCCCCCTGCCATCTTGGCTCTGCCTCCTTATCCCCAATTTTTATTGTTCAGTTTGACTGATGACTATATTTTCAACTTGGTTATTTACTTACCCTTAACAAGTATATCTAGAAGCTTTCTGGCCAGCAAAATTTGTACACTGTTAGTAGATTCAGAAAGAAATTTTCAACATCATATAATTAGCTCTTCCACATTGCAGGGGTTTGCTCTTTCCCCCACCCCCTATTATGATTTGGAAAATCCACATAAACTTTTCTGATATCTCCCTTCGTACCAGAGACAAAGTGTGAATTATTAGGGTATTAAAATATAAAATATCTTGATATTATAGGATAATTTACACATATATTATGCAGTTTTGAATTTCTAAATTTTTTATCATCTGCTGGTCTTTGTGTATTGTCTACTGCTTCCACAAAAGTCCCCAAATTCCTATTTAATTTCTCATGCCAACTGACCATATAGCAAAACCACGATGGAAAAAAATTTTCAATGTAGGAGCAATAACTGTATATGGGATTTCTTTATGATTTCAAGGAAAGATGATATTATAAAACCAGTCATGAGATGTTCATTCCTATATCCTGTGTGAACAGCTGCAATTTTTCTTAAAAGGGTGTTGTGAATTTTCCTGAATATATCCTTTTTCTGCATTTTAAAATTTCAATTGTTTACCCCACATGAAATATTTTAGTGCATGAACTATATAAAAAAATTATTAAATCAAAGAACCATCCTTAAAGTAGTTTACATTCATCAAAGTAATAATTTGACTGTGGAAGTTTTCTATTCACCTCCAAAAATTGATCCTGTTGTAGCAAATTGACTATGGGTTAAGAATATACTTCCTCTTCTCTGATGGAAACCTGAAGAAGAGAAACCTAAACTGAATGTTCCCTGGAAACAGTGCCACCCTGAATGGATGATAGAAGGAGGCAATTCAATATATACTTTAATGATGTGGTTTGTGCCATAGGCTCAGTAATGAGAAGGGAAGATGACTTTTTGAATGGCATTTTTTTCTTATTGAATAGAATTTTCTTTTCCAAAATATATGTAAAAACAAATTTTAACATCAATTTTTTAAAAAGAAAAATTGTGTTCCAACTTCTCTTCCTCCTCCAATCACATCCCCCAACCACTAGAACTCAAGCATTTCAAAATAAGTTATACATGAGTAGTCATGGAAAACATTCTTACATGAAATTATTAGGATAGGGATAGTGACTGGACTTGTTGTTTTGCTATTATAGGGAAGTTCCTTTACCAAAGCAGTTCAGCACTTTTTTTCAATTTTTAGCAAATTAGATTATCCAGTGTTATAGAGAGAGTTTGATTCTGAGTCAGCACTTCAACTTAGGACTTCCTGGCTCTGTTATTCTCACTATTCATTTTGCTGCATTGCTTCTCTTGAAATTACAATTAAGGAAAAAAAATATGAAGTGAGAATGCAAGAAGGATGAAAATGCAAGCACACATCAGCACATGTTAATATCTATAAACATACTTTGTCAATCATTTGTTCACTTATGACTGGATGCTTGAGGAATATGATGAAAAGGGACATGAATTCTAAGCCTATCTCTATTGTGTGACTTTGGCTAAGTAATTTGAACTCTCAGAGTTTTAGGTTTTTTAACTTTAAGAAAGTTAGGATACAAATAGTAAATGATCATTAGAAGATTTCAATTTTATTGGGAGAAGAAATTTTTATTAATTTGTTTTTCATAAGAAAATTTTTCTTTACTTTTTTGCAGAGGGAGAGTGAGATATTTTTTCTTTTCATAGTTGAAGCTATTATCTGTTAGGATCTTGTGTTCAGCAACTTGAACATTCTTACATAATAACATGGATCATTAGGGCCATTAGGAAAAGTATCAAATTAATTAAAGAGAAATCACCAAAGAAGTATAAATTTTGTTTTGTCTATATTAAATTTGAGATGGTAGGAAACAGCATGCTTATGTTTATTATCAGTGTGTCATGTATTCACAGATGAAAATGTTTTTTCTATCAATGTCATTAAAAAATCTAAGGACCTTTTTTTGGTGAGGCATTTTGGGTTAAGTGACTTGCCCAGGGTCACACAGCTAGTAAGTGTTAAGTGTCTAAGGCCATATTTGAAGTCAGGACATCCTGAATCCAGGACCAGTGCTTTATCCACTGCACCACCTAGACTTTTTCATATTACAATCTCATTTATTCCATCTATTGTCACTAGCTATTTAAGGTGTTATGGGAGAGCTAACTTCTTGAAATATCTATCACTGAATATTTCTGACTGGGATGAAAGTATGGCGTTTAGTGCTTATGTGACAATAGGGAAGTTCAAATCTGGCCTCAAACACTTATTAGCCGTGTGACCCTGGGCAAGTCATTTAAGACTGTTTGCCTCACTTACTCATTTGTAAAACGAGCTGGAGAAGTAAATGGCAAACCACACTAATATCTTTTCCAAGAAAACTCCAAATGGGGTCACAAAGAGTCAAATAGAAATGACCAAACAGCAATAACAACAACAGCTCAAGTAACTTTTATATGTTTTAGGAAGTTCCTCTAAGACTATGTGCTCCTTGACAGTACAAACTATTTTTAGCCTTTTTAAAAAAATATCCCCAATGCTTAGAATAGTGCCTGGCATATAGTAGGTGTTTAATCAATGTGACATACTACCTGCTAAATCATACACTACTTTTGCAACAGTTGGGATCTATATTGTTGGAGGGAGGAGCCATACCAACAAAATCACAGATAGAATATTTCTTATTACTGTACATAAGCATTTTTCTCCTTTGTTCATGCTTGCTGGTAATCAATGACCAAATCTACCTAACTGAGTAAAGGAGATTTGAATTGATATAGCAGTAAAATTTTATAATTGACATCAATGAAATTCTGGGGGGTTTTGCCATGCAATATTTATTAATTTTTTTAAAATTAGCTTTGCTCTCAGAATCATAGAATTTCTTTTTCCCCATTTATTTGGAATTTTATTTTCTTGCCCAAATTACATGTAAAAACACATTTTAACATTGATTTAAAAAATTTTGTGTTGCAAATTCTCTTTCTCCCTCCCTCCCCATTTCCCATAAGAACTCAAGCAATTCAATATAAGTTATACATGTATAGTTATGCAAAACAATTCCATACCAGTCAGGTTGTGAAAGAAAAAAGACAAAAAACCTTTGGAAAAAGGAACTAAAAACAATTCTGCTTTGAATTATTTTCAGACACCATCAGTTCTTTCTCTGGAGATGGATTGCATTTTTCATAAGTCCTTAAGAGTTATCTTAGATCATTGTATTGCTGAAAATAACAAAGTCATTCACAGTAGATCATCTAACAATATGGCTGTTATTTTGTATACAGTACATTTCACTTTGTATCAGCTCATGAAAGTCTTTCCAGGTTTTTCTGATAGCATCCTGCTCATTATTTCTTATATCACAATAATGTTCTATCAAAGTCTCATCCCACAATTTGTTCAACCATTCTCCAACTGATAGACATCTCAATTTAAAATTCAGATTTTTTAAAAATCTCTTTTTGGATACCAGCCTAGTAGTGGTATTACTAGGTTAAAGAGTATGCATAGTTTTATCACTCTTTGGCCATAGTTCCAAATTGTTTTACAGAATATTTGAATCAGTTTACAACTTTACCAAGAGTGTATTAATGTTGCATTTTCTCCATATCCCTTACAAAATTTGTAATTTTCTTTTGCTGTCCTATTACCCCATCCAATAGGTATGAGGTAGTACCCCAGAATTGTTTTGACATGCATCTCTCAAATCAATTTTTTTCATATGGTTAGAGGTAGCTTTGATTATTTCATCTGAAAACTTCATATCTTTTGATCACCTATCAATTTGGGAGTGGCTCTTATTTTAACAAGTTTCACTCAGTTCTCAGTGTTTGAGAACTGAGGCCTGTCAGACAAACTTGCTTAAATTTTTTTGCAGTTACTACACCTAACTGTATTTCCCTCCATCCTATTCCCTCCCCATGACATTTACTCTATTTCCTATCTTCTTTCACCCTATCCCTCCTCAAAAGTGTTTTGCTTCTGACTGCCCCCTCCTCAAATCTGCCCTCCCATCTTCCACTCCCCCCCTTATCTCCTTCCCCTACAACTTTCCTTCAGGGTAATATAGATTACTATTCCCAATTGAGTGTGCATGTTATTCCCTCTTTGAGTCAATTCTGATGAGAGTCGGGTCCACTCACTCCCCAGCACCTCCCCCATCTTCTCTTCCACTATATTAGCTAATTTTATTTTGGTTCTTTTATGTAAGATATTTTACCCCATTTCATCACCTTCCTTTCCATTCCTCTAAGTGCATTGCTCTAACCCCTTAATTTTATTTTTTAAAGATTTCATCTCTTCATATTCAACTCACACCTGTGCCTTCTGTCTAAATATACTCTACCAAGCTGCCCTAATAATGAGAGTTCTTATTTGTTACAAGTATAATCTTCCCATGTAGGAATGTAAACAGTTTAACCTTTTAATATCCCTTATGGTTTCTTTTCCCTGTTGACTTTTTTATGCTTCTCTAGGGTCTTATATGTGAGATTTAAAATTGGATATTAGATCATAAATCTCCCCTACTTAACCCTTCCCTTAATTTATCTCCCAGACTAGTAAATGGAAGAAGCTTCTGGTTTTCTAGATAGAGCCTTTATTGTATATAAGGTGTTGTTGATTAGAAGGATAGGAAAATAGAAATACAGTACAAATCGTCTTAAATCTAGGCTTAGTCTATATTCCTTATAAAAACTCACCAAACCGAAAAAGGCCACCTTTGGAGTGACTCAGACCGTCTGTGCCGCGCCGCCAGGAGTCCCACCAAGCCAGCAAAAAGGCTCCTCTCGTTCTCTCCACCCCGGAAGTCAAAAAACCCGCCAGGCAGTCTGACATGCGCAGCAGGCGGACTGTTCATCTCCTCCCCAAAAGGGTGGTCCTTGAAAAACTGGCATCTTTCAGTTATCCTAACCGACTGTTAAAAACTTTCATATTTTACCACATATATTTGAATGTTAAATTTTTATTCAGCTCAGGGCTTTTCATCAAGGATGCCTGAAAGTTCTCTCTTTCATTGAATTCCAATTTTTCCCCTTAAGGATTTTACTCAGGTTTTCTGGGTAGGTTATTCTTGGTTGCTTAGCCCCAGTTCCTTTGCCCTCTAGAATATTGTATTCCAAGGCCTCTGATCCTTTAATGTAGAAGCTGCTAGATCTTGAGTTATCCTGATTGTGGCTCCACAATACTTGACTTATTTCTTTCCAGGCTGCTTGAAATATTTTCTCCTTGATCTGGGTGCTCTGGAATTTGGCTATAATATTCCTGGAAGTTTTCATTTTGGGATCTCTATCAGGAGGTGATTGGTAGATTCTTTCAATTTATATTTTACTTTCTGTTACTAGAATATCAGGGCATTTTCCTTGACAATTTCTTAGAAGATGATGTCTAGGATTTTTTTTTATTATGGCTTTCAGGTAGTACATTAATTTTCAAATTATCTCTCCTGGATCTATTTCCAGGTTAGTTATTTTTCCAATGAGATATTTCACATTTCCTTCTCTTTTTCATTCTTTTGGGTTTTATTCTTGATTTCTCATGAAGTCTTTAGCTTCCCTTTGCTCAATCTTAATTTTTTTTTTTTTGCAGGGTAATGAGGGTTAAGTGACTTGTCCAGGGTCACACAGCTAGTGTTAAGTGTCTGAGGCCTGATTTGAACTCAGGTGCTCCTGAATCTGGGGCTGGTGCTTTATCCACTGTACCACCTAGCTGTCCCTCAATCTTAATTTTTAAGGAATTATTTTCTTCAGAGACCTTTTGTATCTCCTTTTCCATTTAGCCAATTTGGCCTTTCAAGTTGTTGACTTTGTTTCATGATTTTCTTGCATCTCTCTCTTTTCTCTTTCTACTTTTTCCTTTACCTTTCTTACATTGTTTTCAAAGTCATTTTGAGGGTTTCTATGGCATGAGACCAATTCATATTTTTCTTGTTACCTTTGAATATAAGAACATTGACTTTGTTATCTTCTTCTGAGGGTGTGTTTTGATCTTCTTTGTCACCATTGAAACTTTTGAGGGTCAGCATTTTTTATCTTTGCTCATTTTTCCAGCCTATTTCTTGACTTTTAACTCTTTATTAAAGTGGGCACTCCTTCAAGGATGGAGGACTCACTGTCCCAAGCTTCAGGGGGTTTGAGTAGCTGTATTCAGAGATACTTCTAGGAATTTATAAGTCCTTAGTTCTTCCAAGGTGTTATGATTTAAGGAGAGGTATGTTTAGTACTTTCCCGGTCTGTGCTCTCATCTGCAAGCAACCACAGGCCTGCTTTTCTGCCCTGGAGCTATGAAGAGAATCCTGCTCCACTGTGGCTGCAAGCTCTGGTGTGCTTGTGCTCCTCACCCATTTGGGACAATGACCCAAGACTGTGACCTGGATCTGAGCACAGGCAAAACAACACAGTCCTGCCTCAGTGCTGGCAAAGAGATGCCTTGTAATCTCCCACTGGCCAACTGCTCAAGCCCCTCATTATCTGTGGGCTGACTTCCAGAAGCAGTTACTACTGTAGCTGATTCAGAGGTTCCTGAGGCCTAATTTGCTGAAGTTGTGTCTGTGGTGGTGCAGCCTGTGCTGGGCTGCACTACAATCTTACCCTCTTATAACATACCTTTCCTGCTGACCTTCTAAGTTGTCTTTGACTAGAAAATTATTTCACCTTGTCCTTGTGTGGGTTCTGATTTTCTGGGTTATCACAATTCCAGGAATTGTCTTATGGCATTATTTGAAGGTATTTGGAAGAATCTTGGGGAGAGCTCAGGCAAATTACTGCCTTTCCTCTGCCATCTTGGCTCCACCCCACCAATGAAATTCTATGATGATTTTGGCAATCACTGCATAATAATTTAATCATCAGATATTTGTTGAATGCCTACTATGTATAAAATTTTGCTTTATAAACATAATAAATATAGCTCTTTTGACATCAACAGATTATTGTCCTTCTAATATGGTGTTAGTTTATAAGATATGCCAGTGGGATTTAATTTCTAGTAAATAAATATGGTAATAGCTGATCTTGAATAGTTTCATTGAAACTGCTTACTACCTGTGGCAAAAGGTGGGTGGAAGGATACATTTGAAATGCAGATGAAGTAAAATCAAACAAACAAACAAATAATCACACACACACACACACACACACACATATATATATAACTCAAAGTTCTAAAAAAAAGTAACATTTCCTAAAATTATGCTACAAGGCACTGAAACCAATTTTCTAAAATAAATGTCTTTAATAAATTATTCCAAAGTGTGATTTCTTTATTCTACTTGTACCCATTTGTAGTAGCATCTCTTCAACTTATAAAACAATAACTTCAATATCTTGGTTGATAATACATTAAATTTGCTATTAAAATTATAAATTTATATGAGTTATAATTTTTTTAGAAAATTGAAAAATTTGCTCTGGATGGGAAATGTAGGTGATAGAAAGGTCAGCCTATCTTTATTCAGATGACCTCTAACACTTTCATTGTAATCAAAATCATTTAATGTTACTTGTACCTTTTTCCTCTGAAAGATTGGCTATATGTAAGGCATAACAAATAAGATTTTTAAATGACATATTAAAGAGAAAAAAGACAAAAAAAGAAGAAAGGATTTTAGAAGGGCTCAATGGGGAAAAAGAGAAATGAGAAACTAACTGCTAAAGAAATATTTGGGAAGTTTCATCTCTATTTGTTTTTAGTTCTTTTGTTTTGAAGAAGACCAGTGACATCACAGGGTATTGATCCAGGAGAGATAATTTGAAAATTATTAGACTCTCTGAAAGCCATGAGAAAAAACAGAGCTTAATTGTCATTTTCCAAGAAATTACCAGGGAATACTACCCTGGTATTCTAGAACCAGAGGCTAAAATAGAAATTAAAAGAATACACCAATCACCCTCTGAAAGATATCCCAAAATGGACACTCCCAGTAATATAATAGCCAAATTGCAAAGCTCCCAGGTGAAGAAGAAAATATTGCAAGTAGTAACAAAGAAACAATTCAAGTATTGTGGAGCCACAGTCAGGATAATACATGATTTAGAAATTTCTACATTAAAGGATCAGAGGGCATGGGATATGATATTCTGGAGGGCAAATGAACTGAGATTACAACCAAGAATCACTTACCCAGCAAAACCAAGTATAATTCTTCAGGGGGGAAAATGGGTATTCAATGAACAAGAGGACTTTCAGGCATTCTTGATGAAAAACTTGAGCCGAATACCAAATTACACTTTTAAATACAAGACTTAAGAAAAGCATAAAAAATAGAAATTTTAGAGTGGATGGAGATGTGGAATCAAACCTTGTTATAAGCCCCAGCATCACTGCAAAATTGATGGCCATATTTCCAGTAGAATAAAGAGTTTATGAGATAAATTGGAGCAGACTGAGACGAGGAACTTAATTGTGGAAGTTATACATTGTACTTCAGCCTGGAGGTAAAGGAAAGAAGTGAAATGAGATGGTAATTGAAGGGAAAGATATAAATGTGTTTGAAAGGAATAGAAAAAAAAGGTTTCATTGAAGAGTGAGAGGTTGGTTGTGATAAGTGGAAAAGAATGAAATAAGGGGTTTAAACTAAGTGAATAAAACTGGAATAATGAATTAATTTGGCTTATAAATAACTCAGATAAGAACTATTGGAATTCATGCTGTCATTTGTTTTCCCTTCCTCTGCTACATGAAGAAACCCCAAACCAACAGATGTCTCAAGAAAAGTGCCAGGATGGTGTATTATGATGCCATAATTATTCATCCATGGGTTCCAGGGGAAAAAAGAGAAAAATAAAAATTGACACTATATTAATCTGTTGTCTCTTTTACAATATTAAATCATCTATATAGTGTCTGGAAAAAGGTATTTTTATTTACTACATCCTATTAAAGCACATAGCATTACATGAATTCATTTTGGGAGAAATCTATTATCTATTTTTTTGGAAATATAATTATTTGTAGAATAATTTAAATATAGTCCTTTTTGAAAACAAGACTATAGAAGAGATAACCTCTTTGTCCCTTCCAGCTCTAACAGTCTGTTTAAGCATTATTCAATTGAATGCCACAATTACCTTAATTTCAAATTAAACCATCATCTGGATCTTCAGTGGTTTCATACTCCTCAGGCACAAAAAACTACTATAATCCAAACATTTCTAATCATTCCTTTAAGTAGAAATTAAAACAAGATTCTTATAAATTGGTTCTTAAATGAACATTTTTTAAAATGGCAAATGCCCTGGAGAACCAAATCTTGTGGAATCTGTAAGATTAGATGTTTAAACAATGAATGAGACTTAAATTTCAACATGGCAAAGAACAAAATCCCAATACATAGGGCTCTACGAATTGATAGATTTTAGTTATCCCTAGAAATTCTCATAGTTGTAATAAGTGACTTTTCTTAGATTCTTTAGTGTGACAATCCATCTATATCCTATTAATTAGTTTTTACACTGTATGTCAATTTCTTTGTACCCATGGACCATAGCACACCAATAATGTCCTTGGAGTTTTCTTGGAAAAGATACTGAAGTGTTTTGCTATTTCCTTCTCAAATAGATTAAGACAAAGAGAAGTTAAATGATTTGCTCAGGGTCACACAGCTAGTATCTGAGGCCACATTTGTACTCAGGTCTTCATGACTCTAGGTCCAGCATTCTATCCACGAGGCCAGCCAGCTGCCTCCTTAATTGGTACATAGTACTAAATTCATTTTTCACAAGATTCCATTATCTTATTCAGTGCAGTAACAATATAAAATAATTTCTTATTTTCACTAGCAACATAATTTTCATTCTGCAGCCAGTATGGACTGGATGATTTCTACTTGCTTTCTATTAGCTTAAAGACTATCATTTAGCCTTGTGCAGTCATGATAAGCTGATGAAGATACTAAGAGGTCTCAAACATGATAACTGACAATGGATATCAAGTAATAATTCAGTGCTGACTCAGAATAAGCCAAAGGAGGACTCTTCAAAGGAAAAGAGACAAACTAGTATTAAGAAGTTTATTTTTAGTAGCTGGAATGAACCATATCTTCTCACCATCAACATCTGTTAGTTTGGGTAGTCAGGTTAAATATCTTTTCTCACAAATGAAAATATTTTGAATGTCTAATTTTTAAGTATGTGGGGATATACAATAAATGGAATACATTAGACTTTCTGTAAAAATTATGCTTGCATGAAATAATTAATTTATAGCCCCAAAATAGAATGACTGGAACTGCAAAGAAACATTCCAAGTGCAGCATATATTCTAGAGCTCTTGTCCCAACTTCACTTGCTCTGGCAGGTCAGGTACATAAAGGAAGGTATATACATGCACACATAACACACACACACACACACACACACACACACATTTTTTTTTCTTCTTGGCTCTGCTTTCATCACTTTCCATAAGTTCACATAAGTTTTTCCATGCTTCTTTATTTTCATAGTAGTCATTTCTTAGCACACTAAAGTATAGCTTCATTAATATATCACAATTTTATTTAATCATTTCCCAACAGATAGACATCTTCTTTGTTTCCAGTTCTTTGACATCACAAAAAGTACTGTTCTGAATATTTTGATATAAATGAGGCCTTTCTTTTTATTACTTACCTCCTTTGAGTATACACTTAAGCAGAGGAATATCTGGATGAAAGAGTATGGATACTAATTCACATTATTCTGACTTTTTTTCAAAAATGCTATATGATCTATCTATCAATCTATCCATATATTTATCTATCTCTATAGCTATGTATGTATTCAAAGTAGATCATATAACTTTTATATATATGAAATGTATAAATGTATATACATATTTCATATATATGAAAGTTACATGATCTACTTTGAATTTATTATGCCATGAACTTTAATATTTAAGTTGTGTATGCTTTTCCAGTTTTTTTAGTAAGGTGTAAGATAAGTAAGTTTTTTTTTTTAGTAAGGTGTAAGGTCTAAGCCTAACTACCGCAAGGTTACTTTGCTGTTTTCCCCCAAAATTCTTAAGAAATATGGAATAAGTTCTAATATGTTTGATTGTCCTTTGTATAGTCTGTTCCACTGTTTTTTTTTTTCAATGTAATAACTCACTAGTGTGCTTTCCCATATGGTTATCAGTTCATATCAATTAGCCGACAAAAAATAAGACTACTTGAATCCTTAGGTTACAGTTACATATGAGACAATATTAGACTTTCTAGACCTTTAAGATAAAATAGGGGAGTGCTAGAGCCAGCTCCAAGCAGTGATCTAATTGATAAATTTTCAATGTTGGTACTTATACCATGGGAATCTTCAAATCCTAAAAATTAGGAGTTGCTTTTTGTTGTTGTTGATGATGATGATTGTCTAGGTTTATGAAAGTATTAATAAGGCAGATTAAACTTAAAAAAATTTAAAAGGATGTTGTGCATACATTTTTTGGCAAGAGAAATGGTTGTTAAATATTTACCAGCACAGTCTCACCATAAACTATGAGTCCACTAAATAGGCATCTTCTATCCAAAATGCTACTTCAGTAGTTTGTGAACTTATGGGATTTGTGTATAACAATGGCTCACATTTTGACGTTTAGGCCACTGTGGAGTTCTCTGACAGTACCAAAGGTTACTATTGGCTAATGAGGCTCTAAAATATAATGGGACCAAATGAATCTCCCTGGAGCTAATCGAGAAATTCAAATATCTAAGGATTTTCTATTCTTAGAGCTGATAGTGGTTCAGGATAAGTTGTTCTGTGATTACAGAACTTCAAAAGGTGACTTTATGAAACTGGAAGTACAATATGTGAAGGATCAAAGGCTTCCCTTACCCCAGTGGCCCAGGGGATATTCAGGTAATATCCCCAATATTTAACCTGGACAATGAGCTTCTTCTAACTCTCCTCCTAGTACTTATTTAACAGAACTTCAATAGAAACAATCATGAGGTATTGTTTTCAGGTATTCTTAAATGATTGTTTAAAAATATTCTCACATATGTAATACATATTATTATAAGGCAAAAAGAAATAAATTGTAAGGCAAATATTTCCTAATGGAAAACAGGGGTTTTATTTTTAAAAAAACTTTATAGATCATAGTAGTTCACTATCCCTGGAAAATGATAATCTGGCAATATTATAGTTAGAGCTAAAATGAAGTATTTGAAAAAAGAGGCACTTGCATCCCTATGTTTCCTTCATTTTCTATGTTGATTATTTTTAATTAAATAGAGGAAAGAAACAAACTTACAACAAAATGGGCACACTTATTTTAGTGCTGGGACACTTTGTATTAGAGTCACTAACAGGGTATTCCAATTATATGAGCCAATTGTAGGTCAGTAGTTTCCAAATCCTGGGCTCTGAAGGGGATGTCAAGAGAGAACTGAAAAATTAGAAGGGGATTCCGGTATAGTAATAACACTGAATCTGAACGAGGAAGGATTCCAGAGCAAGTATGTTAGTTACTGCTGATACTTTTTCAACCTTACTTCCCTGTTTGTCTTTCTTCAGCTTTGATTGTTTTAAAGAAATCTCTCTCTCTCTCTCTCTGAACTATCATCATTGCCCCTGGTGCCAATTCTTCAACTTCTATCAAATATTCCCCTAATTTCCAATCAAATATATCAATTGGGAACTTCCCTTCACTGAGCTAATCAATGATTCTCCAGCAGCGACTCTAGCAATCTATAAGAAAAGGCTGAAAGGTAAAGGGGTAGGCAATCTTAGAATTATAAGTTAGATCATTATCATTACCACTTTGCATCAGTCCATAAATTGAAAGGTTTTTATTTCACTCCTTATCTAAAAATTTCTAATTTTAGAGATACCTTAATTCAACAAGGCAACAGTTATTGATATTTTACAAATCTATGAATGGGAAGATTCTTTGACAGTATCCACTCCTGCATAAAATGACATGGCTTATTATGCAGTATGCCTGTAATGTGCCATACTTGTCAGATGACATGGTATGTCATCACATGGCACATGTTCAGTCAGTGTGTCTGATGATTTTTTTCACATACTCCTCAGTGATGACCAATCTTTGTCCTTAGGGGTGGATTTGATTTTCAGAAGGAGAGCTAATAATTTGGAATCAATTATGGTGAATAAGGTAGGTTTCCAAGTAGGGTAATGCTATTTCTTATATTTATAAAAAAAAGCATGGCTTTATAGAAATAAAACAAAATAAGTTATCTTATTTGCCTAATAAGTTGTCACTGAAGGCAATTCCAAAATTATTCTGTCTGTTTTGATCAATGGTAGCATCATTTACAGTACGAGTATAATGTTTCAAATGACTATTTTGAAGGGGATGCCATTCATTTAGGTACATAAGCTTGTGCATGTTTCTTTTTTTAAAAAAATGACTGTCATTTCTTTATGCAGCAATTTCATTTTTTAAAGATTTCAGGTCACTATATGGCGTTCCAAGAAAGACAGAAAAATAAGTGCTTCTGCTCTAGCTTTAGTAATAAAGTGTTGCCCAGTGACAACAAAAGCAAGTTTTCAGAGACCCTGTCCTGTTAAAATTTCATTTGTAAATTTAGGATTGATTTATTCTACAAAAGTTTCCAATACAACTTACTTGGCTGATTACTTCTCACCTCCATTTTCCATACCTTCAAAAACTGCCTCAACCTTAATTTTCTTTCTTTTTCTTTCTTTCTCTCTTTCTTTTTGGTGGGGCACTAATGGTTAAGTGACTTGCCCAGGGTCACACAACTAGTAAGTATCAAGTGACTGAGTCTGGATTTGAACTCATGTCCTTCTGGATCCAGGGCTGGTGCTTTATCCACTGTGCCACCTAGCTGCCCCAGTCATAACTTTCAACATCTCTCTTATACTTGGACATTCTATAGCACTTTTTTCTACTTCTAATAATCACATATTTCCTATTTTGTCTTTTAAAGAGTCAGTGTTGAAACCAGGAGGACCTGAGTTTAAGTTTTACCTCTCACAGAGACCATGTGACCCAGGCAAATAATTTAAATTCTTTGTACTCTTGGCAATTTTCTTCTACTAGGTGCTGTAGAGAAGCTGCTGACCTGTATTGTAGAAGGATATTTCTCAATAGGACCACAGATTGAGTTCCTATCCCAATCTATCTGTGTATCAACAGACTGTAAACTTCATGAGGGCAGGGTCTATATTTATTTAATACAATAATTTTAATAATAAGTAAATAGAAAAATACATAAATATAATAATGTACAATTGTTATATTAATGTATTATACATTATTATTTATTATACTGTTATAATTGAATAATTGGATATAATAACATAATATAAAATTTATAATAATTTTAATATAATAATATCCACAGGTTAACTTTTGTTTATCTCAGTTTTTTACATGTAAAATGGGAACAATAATAGTATCTCCTTCCAAAGTTGTTTTGAGAATCAAATGAGATAATATTATCAAAGAACTTTGCAAACCTTAAAGCACTTTATTAAGCTATTATTATTTCAAATAACAATAACACTCCAAGATGTTTTCACCCAGCCCTTACACGGCTTCCTATATTCTCATTAAGTAAACAAAGTATTTAAGCTCCAGCTTCAGTATTTGACATTCCAATGACAAGTCTGAATTCAATTGGTTGTTTCATGTTTGGTTCTAACTATTGCTTCTTGACCTCAGGAGACAAAATGAATTAGTAGTCCCATCTCTTTGAAGAACTTATCACATTTTATTATGATCCGAACAAAGGCTTTATATAGTCAATGAAACAATAGTAGATGTTTTTTCTTCCTTGCTTTTACCATAATTGAGCAAATGTTGGCAATTTGGTCTTTAGTTCCTCTGCCTCTTTGAATACCAGTATGCTCTTCCTGTGATTCTCAGTTCACATTTTGCTGAAGTCTAGCTTGCAAAATTGTAAGCATAACCATGCAGGATTGTGAAATGAATGCAAATATTCTGTAATTTGAACATTCTTTGGAATTTCCTTTCTTTAGGATTGGGACATATACTGAACTTTTTGAGCAAAACACAAAAAGGAGAAAAATATTTTTAATAACCAGGAGCTATGAAGAGTTGGACATGACTGAAATGTGAACAACTTATTACCGGGGAAACAGTTCTTACATGGAAAATGTTTTTCCAACAAGTTTCAAATCTCTGAAAATTTAAATAAAACACTTTTAAAGATTGCATATAGGCAGGTGCTCATTGAGTATAGTTAGAAAGCAAATTCAATTAGAAAATAAAAATTCATAACATGGCTGGGCTTTCTTTTACTGGTTTATATACTAAAGGTATAAACAAATATTTTAAATTAATTTTAATGCTTGTGACAAGGAGGCACAGTAGATTGCACAGTGGAGCAATGGCTGTACTTGAAGTCAAGATGATCTGAATTTAAATTTTTCTTTAGTCATTTTAGCTGGTATCCAGCTAAACTTAATGATATGTTAGAGCTCTTTCAAACCCTAAATCCATGTATATTCTGACATAACTTTTGCCAAGCTACTTAATCAAGATATAGGAAAGCTATAAAACTTTCAGCATATTATAGTTGGTCCTGATTTAAATTATGGCAATAGTAGCTTCTTACTTTGTTTCTTCTACTTTATCATCATTATTGAAATTCACTTAAATTCTTATGTTTGAAGAAAGATACATTCAAATGACCTATTTGATTGAGTTTCCTATGTTTAGAATTGTTTCAGTCATGTCTTATTCTTTGTCACCCAATTTGGGGTTTTCTTGGCAAAGGAACTGAAGTGGTTTGCTATTTCCTTCTGCAGCTCATTTTATAGATAAGGAAATTTAGGCAAATGAGATTAAGTGACTTGTACATGGTCACAAAGTTAATTAAGTGTCTGATGCTGGATTTGAACTCAGATTTCCTGACTTCAGGCCCAGAATTCTATCTACTCTTCCACCTAGCTGCCCCCAAAACATAGCTGCCTTATGTTTATAACAGTTTATAATCTGAGGCAAATGCTTAAATATGAGGCATGAAGGTATGTTTCCAGCTTCCTAGAAAACTATCACAGAGTTGTTTAGCTGCAGAGACATGGGAATACTCTGTTAGTATTTGTTTGTTTTCTACAGTTTTTTTTTTCTTTTCTTTTGGATTAGTTTATAGATAGAAGGCATGATGAAACTGGAAAAGATATTTCACGCTGATATAGAACTGTAAATGCACTGTTATTTACTCCAAGTCAAAACCTCTTCTTGCTAAATTATGTTACTTCTTGGCAAGGTGAGTAAGCTTTTGGGGTCACTATGATAAATCCATATTCTTTATTTTAGTTTTACCTAATATCTATTTTTTCTGGTCCATTTTTTTTTGGCAGAACAATGAGGATTAAGTGACTTGTCCAGGGTCACACAGCTAGTAAATGTCAAGTGTCTGAGGCTGGATTTGAACTCAGGCCCTCCTGAACACAGGGTTGGTGCTTTATCCACTGCGCCACCTAACTGCCCCTGTCTTTTTTCAATTAGAAACATATAATTTAGTCGTCGGATATTTAACAGGCATATTGTGAAAACTGTTGTGTGAAACTTAAAGCCTTTAGTTTTGCTTTACATGATTAACATTTTAACTGGCTTAATCTGTATATTTGATTTTAACCTTTTGGGATGGTCTGTGGTGCTTGCGTTGAATGAAAACATAAAAGATTCAAGTCTGAGTAGATGATTTTGCCATGGCTATACCAGCAGAACTGATCCATCTGTTCTGAATTTTGTGCTCTTTATGATTTTTCTTTTCTTTTTCCTGTTTCTCTCTCTCTCTCTCTCTCTCTCTCTCTCTCTCTCTCTCTCTCACACACACACACACACACACACACACACACACGCACACACACACACAGAGAGACAAATGCACATATACATTTCTCTATTTATCCATCTATAAAATAATGATTACCTTTTCAAATTAATACTTTTTTCTGCCAGTTAATCTTACCCTTGATTTAAAGGATTACAAAAGATGCTACAGAAAGAGACTGTAAAGTTTCATATGAGCAGTCTCTCTATAACTGTGAAGTAAAGTCAACAAGGATTGATTAAACATTTACTATGATCCAGATACTATGGTGTTGGACAGTAAAATAAAACATGAACAAAATATTTCCAGTAAAATGAACATAAAATCATCCCCAAATGCACTAAGTATTGTGTTTAAAGATATTTTTTGTGATATAAGTGGATCACATTAAGTTAAAATATTACCAAGGACTGAACTATTAAATTACTTATTATGAATCAAAATCACTTATTGAGGGTGTTTAGTCTTTGGAATTTGGTTTTCTATATGTTCTACTTGTTAATGATGGATATTTTAGGGCCGATTTCATTACTAAATTTCCATGTATTAAAACTAGATTATGATCAATAACTACATATTTTTCTTGGTCTATCTTGAAAACAAACATTTTTAGAGGATATAATTTCTTTACTTTAAGACCCAGGTTAGATACCATCTCTTTAAGAAGTGTTTCTGGTTCTCCATTCCAATACCGATACCAATCTACATACAATTAATATTTCACCCCATTAATATGATTCTTAGAGCACTTTGTCTAGAAAAAATAAATGTCGTATAGGGAATAGAAGGCTGGACTTGGAGTTAGGATGTAGTGGGCTAGACCAAACTCAGGATAGTACATTGGTAGATTAAGTCTACAACTGGAATGAAATTAAGACATTTTAAATATAATAGATAGTGAATAAGAATAGAAGAAGAATGCTGAAAAAGAGGAAAGGCATATTCATCCAGGATAAAGTAGCATCAATTCAGCTTAGCACAGCTTCTCAGTGTAGTTGAAGGTGCTACTCTGTGGTCAAAGGCCACAGATACCAGCTCTAGTTCATTGTGTTTTCACTGTTTCTGATCTTCCTCCCCAAATTATGTCAATGGCCTGAGCCCTGGTCCCCAGAGCCAATCAGAACTTGAAGATAATTCTAGTAATGTTTAAGGGAAAAAAAACCCCTAATTTGTATATAGGAAAACCAGAGTTCAAATATTCCCTCTGACACTTCCTACCTCTATGACTATACAAAAGTCATTTACTTTTCATAGTTCTCAAGCAATTTCCTAGGACTTAAATAGTAATTCATAGAAAGTTGTCATCTACTTTGCTAAAGTAATGTAGTTGAAATTATAGATCCTTCAGTATGTAATCATTCTAGAGCTCTCTCTTTCATTGCCTGATTTATATATGTATATCACCCCCCCATTAGATTGTAAGTTCCTTGAAGGCAGGCATGTAGTAGGTACTTAATTTTTTCTTAAATGAATTCATTCCTAGCTAATAAATGTCTTGGCCTAGAGATAAAGAGGCTATGATTTAAAATTTATGAAATGCTAAAATGACTTCAAATGCTTTTCCTGATTTTATATTTTTTGCTTCTCTTGTTGTTGTTGTTTAGTTGTGTCTGAATCTTCATGACCGCATTCAGAGGATATATATATATATATGTATATGTGTGTGTGTGTGTGTGTGTTTTGGAAAAGACACTGGTTTGCCATTTCCTTCTCTAGTTCATTTTACAGATGAAGAAACTGTTAAACAGGGCTAAGTAACTTGCTCAGTGTTACACAGCTAGTAAGTGTTTGAGGCCATATTTGAACTCATGTCCTCTTGACTCCAGGCCCAGTGTTCAATGAGGCAATATCGATGTCCCATATACAAAAGGAATCTACAACAATTAATAGGTTATTTAGATACCTCCTTAAAAGAGAAACTTCAAAATGGCTTTCATTATACTGAATCAAATATGTTGTTATAGTCAATGTACAATAAGCATTGCATTCTCATATATTATAGATTATAGAATGTGTAAGCCTAGTGTTCATTTTCATAATTAGTTTCTTTGAAAAATGTCATTGTTGCGTATGTATTTAATGTTCATAAAGTTTTCATTATGAGACAAAAGAAAGTTTATGGATTAGTCATCATGGGTACTCTTTTGGTCTATATGTGTATTAAAAATGTCTGAGATTTTTTTTTCCTTTTTCCTAGACTTTGGCACCCTATTTTCAGATAACATTAGAATGAATCCCTTAGTTTCAGAATTATGTCACTTACGGCACAGACTTCCTCTGTGCTTTCATGGGATTGTCACACAGTTCATCAGTTTTGTTTTCCTTGGTGTTGTATATCTATTTCTTCAAAATTCTGGGGTATAAGAGTCCAAATGTGTGGTTCTATGAATATTGATGGAAAATAGATTCTCATTGATGTAACCTGATATAGTCAACGTTATTTCATCTTTCCATTGACATCATTTCATTTTTATTCTTAAATGGCATGGGGATAATTTGGCTGCTTTTGATCTCTTGCCAGTTTTACTGTAAAACTGTCATTCACGCTATTGCTTCTCATTATTTTATGAAGTGATAGTGCTAATAACATCCTACTCTTCTGTTCCATGAGATTTTATAAAGAACATTCTATTTTATGGAAGTGTTGCCTTTGCTCTTTGCTCTCTTTCTCTCTCTCTGTGTTTTTGTCTCCCTTTCTCCCCCTGCCCCCGTCGTGCTGCCACACACACACACACACACACACACACACACACACACATTTGCATACACACATACACACACACACACACACACACATATATATATATATATAAAATTTGTGCATATACTTGGTAAAGAAATAAAGTGTTTAATGGCTGAGGTAGTGTTTAGGCTTTGTTTTTACCTTATAGTGGTGTTTTATCCATATTGATTAAGTTTCTTTATAGAATAGTGATTGTTCAATACATTATTTAAGTCAAGTTGTTGCTTCAATGGCATGGTATAGCATTTTACTCTTTCTTTTAATTTGTTATTAATTTTAACATTTGCTCTAATAAATGAATGTATTTGACTGTACAAACAGATGATTCAAAAATGACTTCCCCTTTGGTAGCTAGTTATTTTCTATAAAAATAGCATGATTTTAACTTTTGTGATGTTATTTTATCTTCTCTATGGTCATCACTTTCTGACTTTCTTGTTAAAGACAGTATTTCTAAAATAGAGAAGAGAAGCTTTTGAATAAGACATTTTATTTCATTTCTAACTACAGAATCATCTTTTCCAGGAATTTGAACTAGATGATGTAGGTATTCTCAGACGATCATGGCTTGTCTATGATCACATTTCTTGGTAACTATGTGTCACAGTTGATAGACCACTGGACCTGGAGTCAGAAAGATTTGAATTCAAATCCAGCTTCAGAAACTTACATTGGGCAAGTCTTTTAACCACTATTTGCCTCAGTTTTCTCATCTGTAAAATGTTAATAATAGCACATGCTTCTCAACATTGCTGTGGGGATCAATGAGATAATAATTATAAAGCTTTAGCATAGTGCTTGCGATATAGTAAGTCTTATATAAATATTAGGCTAAGGCAAGAAAAAACTTTGCCATTTAAGGATTGGAGGTGATCACCAAAAATATAATAGACAATTTCAGCTATATGTAATTGAAAAGTTTTCACAGAATCAAAATCAAGTTAAATCTTTTAAAGAAGGAAAAGTATTAATTGGAAAAATATATTGTATCAAATATTTTTGATTAGAGTCTACTAATATATAGAGAATAGGATTAAGCTAAATCTGGCCCTGAATATTTTGTTTACCATTTTGCTTATAATTAAAAAAATAAATGAATAAAGTTTTAATATACAGCACTTTAAAATGTAAAAAAAATCTTATCTTGAGGTTGTTTTCAAAAACTGGCTTTAAAATATAAAACCATTATTATTCCTAGGGCAATCTGAAAGCAGGCAGAGGCAGATTTGACTTTCAGATTATAGTTTGGGACCCTTGATATAGGGAATTAGTGCAAATATATAAAACATGGAACAATTTCTTTCTTTTCTTTCTTTTTTTTTTGTGAGGCAATTGGGGTTAAGTGACTTGCCCAGGGTCACACAGCTAATAAGTGTTAAATGTCTGAGGGCGGATTTGAACTCAGGTACTTTTGACTCCAGGGCCAGTGCTCTATCCACTGCACCACCTAGCTGTCCCATGGAACCATTTCCTGATCATTAATTTGTCAAAAGATATAAACCATTTTCAAAGGAATTATTATACAACAATGAAAACTATGGGAAATATTGCTCCAAATCATTAGTGATAAGATAAAATATAAATTGAATCAAGTCTAAGGTTTACCACACATACAAAAGGCAATGATAAGAAAAGATGAAAAGAGTTAATATTAGAATGGCTGTGGGAATAGTGACACACTATTACAATGCTGTTGGAGTTGAGAATTTTCTTATTCCATTTTTAAAGTAATTTGAAATTGTGCTAATAAAAAAGCAAACAAAATTCCTTTTTACCCAGAAAAAAACTATTGATGGCATAAACACAAATAGGTTTGAAGGAATGAAAAATTCAATTTGCAATAAAATATTCAGAGTAACTTATTGGGTGTTAGACAAAAAAAAATAAGATATACATGGGAACAAAGAAGATGTCAATTGATTTGGATAATGGCTAGCTAATTTGGCACATGGAGGCAAAGGAATGTTATAAACTAAAAATAATAAATGAAGAAATAATTGAAGAATGGGAAAACTGGTCTGAACTGTTACAGAATGCAATGAGCAGAGCTAGTAAAACAATATGTAGAGTAACAATATTAATGGAAAAAGTGATAAAACAGAAAAATAAATACTGGAAGGGTAGGGTATGTTTGTAAAATGTTACAGACTGAATTCTGTCAGTGGGCATACTTGCTGAAATTTTATCCTTTTTTATTATTTTAAAATTCTTTCTCATAGAATAAGGCAGGAGGGGAGAGCTAAGATGGTAGAGTAAAAAAATAAATTGTTCATAGCTATCCCACCATAACCTTCTACAAAAAACTTTAAAAAGCATGTAAAATTACATTCTGAGCAGGAAAACCAAGAAAAAGTCACAGTGAGTCATTTTCTACCCTATCCTCCACAATCCAGTTCAGTTTAGGAAGACAGAAAGGTCTGCAAACAGTAGAGTAGGGACTGGCCAGTGGAAGAGAGACCAGAGCCCCTTCTTTAATTGCTTGTGAGTAGGCTGGGCAAAATATAAGAAATATGAACACTATCTAAATTAATTTACTTATTCAGTATAAATATTACAATCACATTTCCAAAGAATGATTTTTTTTTTTAGAAATATAAAAACATAATAACAAAATTCACCTGGAGGAACAGAAGATCAAGACTATCAAGGTAATCAATTAAAAATATGCTAACAAAGATCCCTAGCAGTACTGGATTTTAAACTATATTACAAAGTTGTTGTGCTGTTTCAGTTGTGTCTGACTTTTCATGACCCCATTAGGGATTTTCTTGGCAAAGATAATAGAGTTGTTTGCCATTTCCTTCTTCAGATTATTTTACAGATGAGGACAGTGAGGAAAACAGGGTTAAGTGACTTACCCAGGGTCACACAGCTAATAAGTGTCTGAGGCTGGATTTGAATTTAGGAAAATGAATGTTATTGAATTTAAGCTGAGTGCTCTATCTAGTGTTGCACCTAGCTGTACCTATTACAAAGTAACAATCACCAAATAAAATTGATAGATGGTTAAAGGATATGAATAGCCTTTATTTTCAGAAGAAGACATTATATAAAATTATATAAGATTATATAAAATGTTCTAAATCAACAATAATTGGAGAAATGCAAATTAAAACCATTCTCTGGTACTGCCTCACACCTATCAGATTGGTTAAGATAACAGAGGGAAAAGGATATGTTGTAGGGGATGTGGGAAAATATGTATACTAATATGCTCTTGCTTGAGCTATGAACTAATTCAACCATTCTGGAGAACATTTTGAAACTATCCCCAAAGGGCTATGAAATTTAGCATACCTTTTGATCCAGCAACACTGCAATTAACTCTATCAATAGAAAAAGAAAATGAACAACATGTACAAAAATATTTATATTAGCTCTTTTTGTGGTGGCAAAGAATTTGAAACTAAGGGCATAATCATCAATTGGAGAATTTGTAAACAAATTATTTTATATGAATATAATGGATTTGTGCTGTAAGAAATTATTGAGGGGATTTTTTTCAGAAAAAATTGGTAAGTCTTACATGAACTGATCCAAAATGAAGTTAGCAGAACTAGATGAATAATTCACATAATAACAGCAATATTGTAAGGATTATAAACTATAAAATACTTAGTAGCTCTAGGCAACACAATGATCCACCACAATTTCAAGGGTCCCACAATGTAAAATGCTATCCACATCCAGATAGAGACCTTATGTAGTCAAAGTGCAGTTTGAAGCATAATTTTTCCTTTTTTGAATCATATTATATATATATATATATATATATATATATATATATATATACATATACACACACATATATATGTATATAAAACATATGACATATACTATATACACACATATATAGTAACCATATTTTATATATACTCAATGGGTGTTGGTAGAGCCAGAGGGAAGGAGAAGATTTAGAACTGAAAATAAAAATGAAACAAAAAGAATAAGATAGAATAGGCTGGGTTGAGATGAGGAAGTCTACATTTGGAAATAAATGTGGTTTAAAGGTAAAAACATAAATAATAAATCTTTTAAAAATATGTCAGGAATTAAATAATATTTTTGAGCATATGAGCATATGTATCATTTCTTCTTTCAATATTTTTTTCTCTCAGGTACAGTTGCTATGAGTTATAGTTAAGCTTCAAAGAAATCCTAGTTTTCCCATAATTTGAAATATCTAGGGTTTCCAGGGATACCAAGTGCTATTCTCTAGCCTCTCTACCTTAGTTCTGTCCCAAAGACCAGTTCTGTATAGTTCATGTATAAGAGAAAACAAATGATTAAACAGATTGTTCATCTGCTAATACTCCAGCAGCTCAAGTGCAGCATCTAGTTTTCTCTCCATGGAGTTAATTTTCCAACTATTAAATTGGTCTGTTATCTTATTCTCATGGAGCTTATTCTTGTTCTCTTCATCATATCCTAACTGCTTCCCCCCCACTGCTATTATCTCCACAAGACTTCGAACTCTACAGAGCTGCAGGTGATTTTTAACAGAAGTGGAAAATGGATACAATGGATAATTTTTAGTGAGATTCACTGTAAGGGGAAAACTGCGTACAGAGAAAATGTATCCTAGTCTAATGGTTCCCCTCTATCCCCCCATTTAAAGTTCTCTGTCCAAATCTGTTTTGAAGGAATGCTGTTAGAATTCTGTACTTAATTTAATTTACATTTTTTTGAGCTGACTGCCAGGCTTCCATATTGCCCCAAATTATGCTTTTAACATCTGCCTCTTTTTTCCTTTATATCATTGCCACTAAGATTAAAGTCCGTATTCTGGAGCACAGCCTTACGTCCTAACCCCATGCTCTGCCAGCTCTGGAAGCATTGTCCTGTATGGTATTTATGCAAAATGCCAGCTCCCTTTCTCTTAATTGTATTATCTGGGATGCTAGTAGTTCATAAAGCAGCAGGGAAGTGAGGGTGTGAGAAACTAATGGATAGGGTATATTGTCCCTCTTTGTAATGTGGTACTATCCTATGAATATTTTCAGTTAGGAGTCCCTGCCTATTGAGAAAATCAACAGAAAAGGTGCCAAGTTAGAAATCATTTGGAATACAGAACTGCCTTCCAAGTGGTTAGCCCACTGTTTGGCAGTTGGTGTTGCATATTAATACATCAAGGGGTGAGATAATTTTAGAACCAAGTGAAACAATTCCTTAAGAGAACATCATGTTTTGGTGAAAAGATCACTGTATCAGGTGTGAGAAGACTTGATTTCTTTTTTAAGTAATAAATATTTAATTTATATTTTTGAGTCCAGTTTTGATTGCTCCTTCCCTCCCTCCCCTCTCTCCTCCTTAAGCGAGGAAGCAATTAAATATGGGTTATACATTTACCCATGTATATGATATAAAACATTATCACATGAGTCATTTTCGATAAGAAAATTGAATAAAAGAAAAAAATGAAAGAAAGTGAAAATAACATGCTTCAGTCTGTGTTCCATCAATATCTTTCTTTGGAGGTGGATAGTATATGTCATCAGTAATCCTTTGGGATTGTCTTGGATCATTGTATTGTTGAGAATAGTTAAGTCATTCACAGTTCTTCATCAAACAATATTGCTGTCTCTGTGCACAGTGTTTTCTTGGTCATACTCACTTCACTAAACATCAGTTCATACAAGTGTTCCCAGGCCTTTCTGAAATCATGCTGCTTGTCATTTCTTATGGCACAATAATATTCCATCACCATCATATACCACAGGTTATTTAGCCATTTTCCAATTGCTGGGCATTCCTTCAATTTCCAATTCTTAACTACCACAAAAAAGAGCTGCTATAAATATTTTTTATACAAATAGAAGACTTGATTTCGAAACCTATGCCTGCTAGCAACTCTTTGTATGTCCTAAGGCAGGGTATAAAACCTACCTGAGCTTCTATTTTCACACTCATTAAAATAAGGCAATTGGGTAAAGTGATTTATCCAGTACCTTTAATTTTCAAAATGGCACATGGATGTAAGACACAGGTAATGGCACAGGTCTATAATAAGGACTCATAACATTTCTTCCCCCCACCCCCGAGGTGCTGGCATTAACTGATCAAGCTATAAGAATTACCTAGTAGAATTATTTTATTATATCTATGGCTACTTTTACAGTTGTAAGGTTGGAGCCAATTGACATTACTTATTCAAGTCATCCCATTTCACTTAATTGAATAAGATGCTCAACAAATCAATTGATCATGGATGTTAAATATGGAAAAAGTCCTTTAAATTGGAGTTAATTTGAATAATATTAGTGTTCAGTTGTCAAGGTAGATAAAACCCAAATCATTAAAGAATTGGAATGAACATAAATTATAGTAAAACCTTTTAGAAAGGGCCACTTGGTTATGGTTGGAAAGGGAAGAGAGGTCTGAGCTTTAGTCCTGGGTCTCCTTCCCTCATATCACATTTTGGGTGGAGGAGAAATTTGTGAGCTTCGAAGTGTAAGAATAATGTTGGATTCTCCCTCATATCAGCGTCCTATTGTCATCCCCAGATCAGTGTTGTCATTGTGAAATAAGGACAGATTAAAATTAGATGAATGGATTTAAAAGGAATTTAGCAAACAAACTATGTCATATCTAAGGAATTTCTTGTGGACCTTTTGAGTGGGAGAAAATAACTTTAATAAACCAAATGTTTGAATTATATCTACTACACATATCCTCTAAACTTGAACCCACTTTCCTCTGGCCTCTGAGTGTGGGAGAGGATGTCATAGGTCTTAAGAAAGGAAAAGAGTAGGTAAGTATTCTGTACCAAGTATTCTAATTCTGTCATATTTAATCCACTTTTCAAAAGGCTCAAAGGTTCAAAGCTAGCCAACTATAAATGATTGTCATGTGATAATCTTAGGGCAGGGACAGATTGGATTGACGACATTAGAGAATCAACCTTCAAATCCTTAAGGGTAGTCTTAAATCCCAGAGGGGGAATTAAAACCATCCTCTAGGATCTGAGATTCATTCATCTGAGTAAGAGGTGGGATGATGATCTACAGAGCAACATACACAAAAAGACAAAAGTCTTAAATTTGTTTAATTCAAGAGTTACTTTAAGGAATGATAATAATAATAATAATAATAATCTTTATTTTCTAGTCTCATTTTTTCTCTTTAAAAATCATTCTTATGAGTCTACTTCCTCTCTTTATATAGTAATGTTACCAGTAACAACACCACTACCACCAGCACCACTACCACTACTACCACTACTACCACTACTTCCAGTAGACTACTCCTAATAACACTTATCAAGTTAGCCTTCATATAATATGTTAAAGTTTGCGAATTACTTTACATATGTTAGAACATTAGATTTTTCACTACTCTGTTATATTCCCCGTACATTTGTAGATAAAATCATGTCCATGTCTTAATACATATATTATTTATTAAGATCAACATAATTATTAGTGATTCATTGCTGAATTTATGGTGACAGGCTTTTCTTTATTTAATGGACTTTAAATATAGATCATATTATACCAAAAACCTTTGCAGCTAGTTAGAATCTCAAAGTATCTATAACCCAATGACATAGCCTTGAAAACATAGGACCACTTCCATAGTAGAATAAGGCATTACAGTTAAATTTCAATGAAAGATGGGAAAAATATAAGCTTGCCAAGGCATGATAGTATAGAATAAAGAACTAAATTTCTAATTTCTTTGCTTCTATCAAACCTATGCCCCACAATATTGATTTGGATATCTTAATTCTAGACTCTCCCATTCAACTTCATTCAATACCCTTTAAAGTAAAAAAAAGCAATGTTCAGAGCACCCTTCAATTATGGAAAAAGATAGAAATGGAGCTTGTATTGTAGTGAGAGATAACACACAAGTACATAACTATGATGTGTAATTGAAAGGTATAACATTGAACCTATGAATGGTATGATAGAATCTAAAATCCCAAATGACTTTGCAATGAATTCATGTTGAAAATATTTTGTTATGGTTATATTACAATAAATCCAAAATTATATTTCCTCTATTACTAAATTAAATTCATATTTGTTTAAACATATTATTTTTAAGAAACATTTTCCAGTTTAATTCAATAAATAATTATTAAGTAGGTCCTTTGTTGTAAAAGGCTGTGCTAGGTATTGGTGAAAGTCATGAAAAGTTTGGCTAAGTCATGATCCTTGCCTTCATTTCAGTTGTACAGTGAAATGTAAGCAGTGAATTACAAAAAAAAAAAAATAGAGTTCACTGTATAAGTATAAAGCAAATGGTCTGCCAATGTTTAGGGAGCCTGCTTTGGAATCAGGGATGTTTTGGTTCAAGTGAAAACTGTCATATGGTTGTATAACACTGGCTAATTCACATTGTCAGAGTTTGAGAATTAGAAGCCCCTTACCCCAATCCATACATGAAATAAATGACATTATAACATCTCACAAATGTCCAGTGAAGCCTCTTAGAAACTTATTTGTTTTGTTTTCCACAGTGGTGTTTTCAAATTTGTATTTTTTATATTTAATTTATTGGATAAAACAAACATGTCCATAACATAATATAATAAAAATGATTGCACATGAAACTGAAAATCTATTATGTACAACTTATTATTCCTTTTAAATAGATAACAAAATTATAATGGAAATTTCTTTTTTTTCTCCCCACCCCAGATAGCTTCCATTAGACACAAATATGGATATATATGTTAAATCATTGATACCTATTTCCCTTTATCAGTTCTTTCTCTGGATGCATAGCATCTTCCTTCACAGATCCTTTGTGGCTAATTTGTGTATTTAAAATAGTCAAATGATTTATTTGCTCAAAGTTTTTTTTAATATGATATTTCCATTACTTTAAACAATGTTATCTTGATTCTGTTCATTTCAATCTTCATTATTTTATGCAAGTGTGTCCACATTTTTCTAAGATCATTGAACTCATAATTTCCTATAGCACAGTCGTATTCTATCATAATAATATACCACAACTTGATGAGCCATTCCCCAACTTATGGGCATCCCCACAATTTCTATTTCTTTGGCACTACAACAAGAATTGCTATAAATATTTTAGAACATATAAGTCTAATGATAGCTATGTCTAGGGTGGGGAAAATGGGAAGGAGGGAAGAAAAAAACATGAAACATGATAATTTTGAAAGAAATAGTAAGTTGTGCATAGCAGATTTGCAGTTTCAAGTATAATCATCTCTATTACTACGCTGTGTTATTGATATGCTTGTTTTATTCAACAAAATAAAAATAAAATTTAATAATTAAAAACACAAAATAGAACATGTAGTTTCTTTTCCTTTTCCCCTAATTATATTTGACAAATGGACCTGGTAGTGGTATTGTTGGGTCAAAGTGTATTGGCAGTTTAATAACTCTTTGATCATAATTTCAAATTGTTTTACAAAATGGTTGGATCAGTTCACAATTTCACCAAGGAAGAATTAGTGTCTCATTTTTTCCACATCCCCTCTAACATTTTTCATGTTCCATTTCAATCATTTTAGCTAATTTGATAGGTACAAAATGGTATCTCAAGGTTGTTTTAATTTGCATTTCTCTAATCAGTAATGATTTAGGGCCTTTTTCATGTGACAATAAATTATTTATATGTTGTTTTTTTCCCCACTGGAAAACTATTTGTTCATATCTTTTAACCTTTTGTTAATTGGGGAATGTCTTATATTATTATAGATTTGACAAAATTCTTTATATACTTCAGATATGAGCCATTTATCTGACAAACTGTCTATAAAAATTTCCCCCTTCCCAATTTTCTGCTTACCTTCTGCTCTTGCCTAAATTTGTTTTATTTGTGTAAACCCTTTTTAATTTAATATGATTAAAATTATCCATCTTATACCTCTTTATGTTCTCTGTCTATTGTTCATTCACAATTATTTACCTATCCATTAGACTGATAAATAATATGTTCCTGTTATTCTATTTTTCTTCTAATATCTTCCTTTTTGTATCCAGTTTTGACTAGATATTGGTAAATGGGATAAGATAGTGACCTATGAACAATTTCTGCCAGACTACTTTCCAGCTTTCCCAACATCTTTTTTCTTTTACCAAATAATGTATTGTTATCCCCAAATCTTATCTTTACAAGGTCACTATATTTATTTGTTTTTGTAAATTGTAGATCTATTCTGTTCCACTGATCTACCTTTCTACTTTTTAGCCAGTACCAGATATTTTTGATAATTGCAGTTAGTTTAAGATCTGGTATTGCTAAACCACTTTCTTTACATTTTCCCCCATTAGTTCCTTTGATAGACTTTAGTTTTTGTTCTTCCAAATGAATTTTATATATTTTTTCTAATTCAGAAAAATATTTTTGGTAATTTAATTGGCATGTCAGTGAATATATAAATTGGTTAGGAAGTATTCTCATTTTTATTATACTGGCCCTGTCTCCCTATGAACAATTACTAATTCTCAAATTACTTAAATCTGATTATATTGGTATAATTTTTTGCTTCAAAATTTTTTCACAGTTACTATTGCTAACTGTATTATCCTCCATTCTATTCCTTCCCTATGATATTTACTCTAATTTATATCTTCTTTCACCTTATCCCCCCTCAAGTGTTTTGCTTCTGACTGTTCCCTCTCCCAATCTGCCCTCCCTTCTTTCACCCCTTCCCCCTTATATCCTTCCCCTCCCACTTTCCCTCAAGGCAAGATATATTACTATACCCAATTGAGTGTATATGTTATTCCCTCTTTAAGCCAATTCTGATGAGAGTAATGCTCACTGACTCCTCTGTACCTCACCTATCTTTCCCTCCACTCCATAAGATTTTTCTTGCTTCTTTTATGTGAGATACTTTACCCCATTCCACCTCTCCAATTCCCTTTCTCCCAGTGCATTCCTCTTACCAATTAACTTTATTTTAAAGATGTCATCATGGGTCAGCCAGGTGACACAATGGACAAAGAACTAGCCCTGGACCTAGAAGGACCCAAGCCCAAATCTGGCCTCAGACACCCAACACACACCAGCTGCACAACCCTAGGCAAGCCACCCAACACCAACTGCCCCACAAAAATATAAAAAACAATATTTAAAGATATCCACCATTCATATTCAACTCATACCTGTGCCCTCTGTCTAAATATACTCCATCCACCTGACCTAATAATGAAAAAGTTCTTTTGAGTTACAAGTATCATCTTCCCATGTAGGAACATAAACAGTTTAGCCTTTTAATATCCTTCATGATTTCTTTTTCCTTTTTACCTTTTTATGCTTCTCTAGGGTCTTGTATTTGAAAGTCAAATTTTCTATTCAGTTCATGTCTTTTGATCATGAATATCTGAAAATCCTCTCTTTCTTTGAATTTCAATTTTCCCCCCTGAAAGATTATACTCAGTTTTGCTGCATAGGTGATTCTTGATTGTAAGCTAAGTTCCTTTGCCCTCCCAAACATCATATTCCATGCCTTCTGATCCTTTAATGTAGAAGCTGATAGATCTTGTGTTATCTTGACTGTGGTTCCACAGTACTTGAATTGTTTCTTTCTAGGTACTTATAATATTTTCTCCTTGACCTGGAAGCTCTGGAATTTGGCTATAACATTTCTGGAAGTCTTTTTTAATCTTTTCAGGAAGTGATTAGTGGATTATTTCAATTTCTATTTACCTTCTGTTTCTAGAATATTAGGACAATTTTCCCTGACACTTTCTTGGAAGATGATATCTAGGCTTGTGAGAAAATAATGGGATTTGGCAGATACTCAAAAGCCTACTTGTAGATTAATCTAAACTGATTGAATTAAGTAAGAGTGATTGACTTTGCTGATTAGCCTACTTCAAGTTAATTAGATTGTAACCACACCTGGCTGGCCCTTAAGGAGGTATTGTTCTCAGAAGCTAAGGATTTGAACTCAACTAGAGACCACCTTTAAGTCCAGTGAACCAATGGATTTGGATGATGCCTACCAATCAGCTTGAAATAGTGTGTAAGGACTGCTTCTGATCCAGACCTATAAAAAGCTTCCACATTCCGTTTGAGAGGAGTTCATGGTTGAAGTAGGCTCATGGCAGAGGACTTGAGGAAGAACCAGACCAGGATGGAATTCTAGGCTACATAGGCCTTTTTTTTTCCTGGGAAATGAGGGTGAAGTGACTTGCCCAAGGTCACACAGCTAGTAAATGTCAAATGTCTGAGGCCAGATTTGAACTCAGGTACTTCCTGAATCCAGGGCCAGTGCTTTATATACTGTGCAACCTAGATGCCCCAAGATAGGCTTTTTCTTAACTCCATATGTTATTTTTTTTTAATACCTGGTATGCTTTAATAAATGCTTAATGCCCAAAGACTGGTGCTAAAGCTTCTAATTTAAGGAGACAACTCATTAGATTTTAGTCATCATAGCTAGAATTTTAGGCCCTTACTGGCTTTTTGTATCATGGCTTTCAGGTAGTCCAATAATATTCAAATTTTCTCTCCTGGATCTATTTTCCAGTTTAGCTATTATTCTAAGGAGATATTTCACATCACCCTCTATTTTTTCATTCATTTGGATTTGTTTTATTTTGCCTTGATTTCTGATGAAGTCATTAGCTTCAATTTGTTCAATTCTATTTCTTAAGCAAGTATTTTCTTCAGAAGAGCGTCTGTGTCTCCTTTTCAATTTGGCTTTTCAAGATGTTGACTTATTTTTTTCATGACTTTCCTGCATCACTCTAATCTATCTTTCCATTTTTGCCTCTACCTCTCTTACCTTATCTTCAAGGTCTTTTTTGAGAGCTTCTATGGCTTGAGACCAACTCATATTTTTCTTGGAAGCTTTGGATGTAGGAGCTTTCATGTTATCTTCTTCTGAGGATATATTTTGATATTGCTTGTCCCCATAAAACTTTCTAGGGTCAGCCTCTTTTTCTGTCTGCTCATTGTTCCAGCCTTTTCTTGACTTTTAACTCCTTCTTTTTTGTTTGTTTTTTTGTTTTTTGTTTTTTTAGTGAGGCAATTGGGGTTAAGCGACTTGCCCAGGGTCACACAGCTAGTAAGTGTTAAGTGTCTGAGGCCGGATTTGAACTCAGGTCCTCCTGAATCCAGGGCCGGTGCTCTATCCACTGCACCACTTAGCTGCCCCTTTTAACTCCTTCTTAAAGTGGGGCACTGCTTCCAGGGTTCACTCTCCCAAGCTTCAGGGCATTTCATGTGGTATGATATAAGGAGTGGCACATTTTATACTCTGGTCACAGTGGATAAAGCACCAGCCCTGGATTCAGGAGGACATGAGTTCAAATCTGGCCTCAGAAACTTAACACTTACTAGCTGTGTGACCCTGGGCAAGTCACTTAACCCCAATTGCCTCACTAAAACAAACAAACAAAAAAAAGAAGAATAAGACATATGAAGAAAGATGCTTTGTGCATCCACAGTAAGAACTGATAAATAGAAGTATGTATAGAATAATTTAACACACTGGTGTGTGTCAAATTATTCTGTACACAAATGCACATATGTACACACATATACGTATAATGTATGTATATGTATACACATACCTATTTGTGTCTACTGGTAGCTATCTCCAGGGCAGGATTGGGGGGAGGGAAGGAAAAAAAAGAAAAAAAGGAGAAATTTACAAGATCATTTTAATATATATATTTAAAACATAGCAAGTTGTACATATAAGATTTCTACTTTCATGTGCAATCATCTTTTTTATTATGCTATGATATGGGAATACTTGTTTTTTCCATATTTTTTAAAAAAATTAAGTTAAATAAATAAATAAATATTAAGTTAAAAAAAACACCCCCCCCAAAAAAAAAAGAACAACAAAAATCACCTCACAATATCTCCTAGTAGCCATTGGTAAAAAGAGTTACATTTGTTGAAATCATAGATCTGAATCAAATATATATGGCAGAATATACATTTTGGGATATGTTTTTGGATAAAATATACAACAGCTTTAAAAAAAGGAAATCAGTAAATAATATTATATCCAGTTTAATTCAAGGTCTAGAGGGTTAACTTTATTGGTTAAAGTATTTTTCAACTTCTAAATTTCATGCATAATTCATTAAAAGAGAATGCATATTAATGATCACTGAATTAGGAGGAAATGGAAATACCAATATTAAAAGTCCTTTGAACTCATCATTAATAACAAGATGAAGATTCTAGAATTTTTTTTTCATTTTAGCCTTTACAAATTTTTATTGATAGTTTGTCTTACATCATCTTTATTTCTGAATGCAATTCTCCCTTTATTCCTGTTTTGTAAGCTCTTCCTTGTACCAAATAATTTTTTTAAAAAGCAGGAAAAGGCTTCAGCAAAACCTACACATGAAGTAAATTCCACAATATATGAAATATTCCATGTCCCTGGTTCCTCCCTTCTGAACAGAAGGAAAGAAGATATATTTTCTCAATCGTAGTGGAGGGTGGTTTTAAAGAAGAATAATAAGTATCACCTGAAAAAGATACATGACCTCTATTCAATTCCTTTAAGTACATGTCCTTTCTATTAAAATACAAATAGTCACATTTTCTTTTTAGTTTTCTTTAGATATGAAAGATACCTAAATGTAATAAATATGCTCACCAAAAGTCTATAGACCATAAGATATATCATTAGACCATATATACATAAATTTGGTAAATTGTATGAGCAGAATATTGTTCAAGTGAACATAAATATAATCATAAATAGAATCTGTGATTATGGGAAGGATCTGGGATGTTAGGGTGGGGAAATTTCAGTGTGGAACTTATACCAGACCAATGTGTAGCATAAGCTTTCTCTCAATTATTATATGTAATCCTACTTGAGGAATACAAAAATTAATTAGCTTGCTTATTGTTTCTCCTTTGATCCTAAAGAGGATCATGATATTGGGTGGTGATGTCATGATTTGCACTGAATTGGATTTAAGTGTGGGAGGGCTGTGCGAGTTTACCAACCTCACTCTCTCCTCCAGAGCCATCTGGGTCCAGTGGCAAGATACACATTAGAATAACTGGAGATGGCCCTGGATTTATTTATTTATTTTTTTTTGGTGAGACAATTGGGGTTAAGTGACTTGCCCAAGGTCACACAGCTAGTAAATGTCAAGTGTCTGAGGCCAGATTTGAACTCAGGTACTCCTGAATCCAGGGCCAGTGCTCTATCCACTGCACCACCTAGCTGCCCTCTAGGCCCTGGATTTTTAAGGTAATTGAGGTTAAGTGATTTGCCCAGCATTACACATCTAATAAGTGTCTTAGGTGAGATTTGAGCTCAGGTCCTCCCAGCTTCAGGGCCAGTGCTTTATCCAATGCACCACCTAAGTGGCTTGCTTAAGGTCATACAATTACTATCAGGGGAGAGATATGACTTCATCCTTTCCTGAATGAAAGCCCAACATAGTATTTGCTTTGCCTCACTTCCTCTTATGAATTAAATAAATTTAATTAAAAACTTTTGTGAAATATCAATAAATCAAAATATTTATTAAATATAATTTTTTCTTTTTAGAACGTGCTAAGCTCTAGATACAAAAATGGCAGAACCAATACTGCACTCAAAGACTTTATGTTCTAGTTGGGGAGAAATGATGTAAATCATTAGGTACATTAAATAAGTAGAATAAAGGAAAAATAACCTTTAAAGGCAAGGCTTTAGTTTTTTGGGGAAAAAAAGGAAAGTTCTCATAAAGAAGAAAAGCACATGATATGATTCTTGAAGGAAGCCAGCAATTTTAAATACTGTAATTTAGAATAGTGTTAGCAAGTAAATATGGATATGAACAGTTTAGAAATGAAAATTCAGGGAAAAAAGTTATGACAGAAATGTGACATAAACTTATAATTTCTTACACATTTGAAATGTGATAACTATTTCATTTTTCTGCATATATGAATGAAAAAGAGTTTTATTAGAATGTCAAAAGAAGTGTAAAAGCCTTCTATTTGTCTCGAGCTACAGAAAATGTTAATTAAAAATCATCATTTCATCTTTTTAAAATAAAGCGAGAAGCTATTCATTTGGGGAATTATCAAAGAAATGAAAAAAATATATTGTCTTTTTTAAAAAGTTATTTTTTACAGATAGGCCTATGTACTTTCATTTTCTTTTCTTCTTCTAGATTTCTGGGCCACATAGTCCCATCTCCAAATTCACACAATATGTTTTTACAAAATATCCATATCTTTTCTCTTTTCTATTTCTCAGTAGCAGCATTATTCATAGATATTTGAAAAATCACATCAGTATTATCTATTATTAGTTTTTCCCTCTTGCTTCCTATATCCAATCAGTTAATTCCAATCACATAGTCTCTTTTACAACCATCCTTTTCTATTTCCACTGTTTCTA
Source organism: Dromiciops gliroides (assembly GCF_019393635.1). Classification (NCBI taxonomy): domain Eukaryota; kingdom Metazoa; phylum Chordata; class Mammalia; order Microbiotheria; family Microbiotheriidae; genus Dromiciops; species Dromiciops gliroides. The sequence goes on along the minus strand of NC_057863.1, from coordinate 112,198,641 downwards.
CCCATGCTAGACAGGGGTCTTCTTACTATGAACATAAATAATAACTAGAAGAATACAACTTCTGTCAGTTTCTAAGCATCTTTAGGATTTGTACAGCATGTAGGCATGTCATACCAAAGAATGGTTCTAGGATATCTCACCTATCAATTTTTTTCAACTTTTGATTTTGTAATTATATTCCTTGTCATCTCATGGAGTCATTGATTCCTGTTTTTCTATTCTTGAGAGTTGGTTACTTGGGCAAGGTTTACCATTTTCTATTCTGAGCTATTTACTTAGTTTTTGTCCAGTGTTTTTTTTTTAGAGAATGTTTATTTAATTTTCTATCTCTTATTTTATCTTAGGTATCCATGTAGTGCTGGTTTAGAAAATCTATATTTTGTTTCTCCATATTTCTGCTTGCAATTTTTGTTGAGGTATTCTTTCATTTGGGTGGGGGACAGAAGTGAAATGTTTATATCTTTAATTTTCTTCATACTGACATGTATTTCCTCTGGTCTACTCATATACTCAATTTTCATTCTCCAGTTGAAACTCTGTGCCATAACCAGGCTTTGCCCTGTGCTGTGCTTTTTATTAAGATAGTTAGCTCTCCTTGGTTTTGTCTTATGTCTCCTAGATTTTTGTGTTGCCTTTTATTTTCTGGGAATAAACCCTCCTTCATCTTAGAGCTAGATCATATAGGATATTTCTGGCATCTCTGAAAGGAGAGGTAGAGACTTTGCAGCTCAAGAGCTTCAGAATCAAAGTCATTCTAGGAGTAAGATGGCTTCATGATCCCTGTTTTGGGTTTACAGCTGCCCTCAGATTTAAGAACTTCTACTAATGTTGACTATGGACATGGAGTCTTACAGACCACATATTTCAGTTTCAACACTATTCATGTTGAGAGGATATGGGCTTGTTTTCAAGTGCTGGCCTTAACTTTGTTTGTGGGTCAATTCACTATTTGCCCATGGATTGTTGGATAAAATGTTATGTAGATTTAGGACAGGAGATGTTGCTTGCTGTAGTCTCTCATTGGATTTCTTGATCATTATTTGCTGTGGTGTTAATTTTTGGTTTGTATTAGCACAGGTAAGGGAGACCTGGACAGCTTCCCTTACTTAATGAAGACAGGCAAGAAGTAAATGTTTTATTCTTTAGTAATGTGGCTTTAAACTAATTAAAGGCATTTTAGGTGTGTGTATTTGAATTATGATTTTGACATCTGTGAAGAGGATGCATTAGAGAGGAAAGGCATCCGAAGTAGGAGATCAATTAGGAAACCACCACAGTAGTGTAGATAAGAAGTGATGAGGTCTTCCATTAGTATGGTAGCAATGGGGTGGAGAGAAGGTGATGGACTTAAGAAATGTTGGAAAAATAGAATTATTGAGATTTGTCAACTGACCTCTACTGAGGGGGAATTAATGGAAATTGTAATATCAAGAATAATTTAGAGATTGTGCATTTGATCACCGGGCATGAGAATGGTAACCTCAGTAGTAAATAGTGAGGTTTAGAGGAGGAGAATATTTAGTAGAGAAGATAATGAATACTATTTTAATGTATTAATTTTTCATTGTCTACATGACGTTTAAGAGGAGATACTCAAGGCTACTCAGGATGTTGGTTATGCATGGCATGTTAAGAAGAGCAGTTAAGCCTAAATGCGTAGATTTGTCAATCATATGGTTAGACATTTTTCTCGAACCAATGGAAACCTATGAAATCACTAAGGGATATAATGTAGAAAGAGAAGATGACCCAGGATGTTTTGGCATCTTGAAAATACTCATCCTCATGCTTAGACAACAGGACATGAATGATGATCCAGCAAAGGGGACTCAAAAGGATAAGTCACACGGCTCAAAAAAGAACTAAGAGAGAACATTGTTCATTAAGAAAAGAACAAAAGAGAGAATACTGAGGAGGAAATCAGATGTTCAGGTATTGAGGGGAGTATTCCAGGCATTCAAAGGCCTTGAGGTGGGAGATTGGAGATGAAATACTTTGTGAGGACAACAAATAGGCCAATGTGTCTGAAGCATGGAATGAATTGAAGGAAATATTGTTTAATCACCATGGAAAAGAGGTTGGTATCATATTGTGAAGGAGTTTAAATGCCAAATAAAGGATTATGCAATTTGCCCCAAAACAATGATGGACCTCTTATGTTAAAATCATACTACAGTAGATATCTTGAAATGTATATAATTAACTTTATATGATTACTAAATGAAATATACTGAAGAAAGACTAATGCTCCTAAATGATGTTTGCTATCAAGAAACATGAGCATTGTAAAGTCCAAGTGGAAAGGTATTTCCTAGAGATTAAGTAATCCAGGTATGATTGTTTAAGAATGATATGTTGAGGCTGCTAGGTGGCACAGTGGATGGAGCACTGGACCTGGAGTCAGGAGTACCTGAGTTCAAATCCGGCCTCAGACACTTGACACTTACTAGTTGTGTGACCCTGGGCAAGTCACTTAACCCCATTTGCCTAACTAAAAAAAATTTTAAAAAAGGATGATATGTTGCTGATTGAAAGAATTTTCAAAATGATACAGAGCTTTCACAATAAACTGCACACTTGAAAGAGTTTATCCTAACTATCCATATAGGAAAACAAATAAAGAGTGGCATAACAATGTCTGTTATCCATATTATGTCATACAATTGGATAGAAAACCTACAGAGTTGACCCATTAGCAAATATATCTTATATGATTGTCACAAAGGCAATATGCTAGAATATAAATGAAGAGGAAGAAAAATTACTGGATTGCTTTGGGAAATTTTCCCAAATCTTAATAGGTCCAAGCTTTTCCCTAAAAGAAAGACATAGCTTTTAAAACAGTATTCTTCTCTTTATCTGTATGACTGGAGGTCATAGACTACCAGGGTCTCTGTGTAACTAAAGCTACTAGTTGCTGAAAGGGCAGCAGAGAGGTACATGGTAGACATGAGAAGAAAGTAACATTATTCATAAAGAATTTCATATTAAAAGCACACATAGTAAAAGAGTGATTGGCTGTAATAACTTGACTCAAATAACAAATATGATTGTTAAGCCACCATCATTGATATTTGAAAATTGTAGAAAAATGATTTGCCTTGTCTAAAAAAAACCAAGCAAGCAAAGATAAAGAGGAGGAAGAAAGTAGAATCTGCAAAAAATAGTTCAGGGAGTTCGATTTCAGTTCCTGGCATGATTATTGTAAGGAAATAGTGTGCACATAGCAAAGTAAATAATGATCTTCATGAACCAAGAAGCCTTCATTAAGAACTGGTCATGTCAAATTAATGCCATTTCCTTTTTTGATGCAGTTAAAATTATAAATCAGGGAAATTCTTTAATACTATTTAACTAGATCGAATATTTGATAAATCATTATATGCAATTCTTCAGAGAAAAAGGCAAAAGGACCCACATGTACAAAATATTTATAGCAGCTCTTTTTGTGGTAGTAAAGAATTAGAAATCAAAGAAATGTCCATCAATTGGGGAATGGCTAAACAAGGTATGGTACATGAATGAAATGGAATACTATTATGCTATAAGAAATGATGAACACGTTGATTTCAGAAAAACCTGGAAAGATTTTTTAAAATTCATGCTGAGTGAAGTGAACAAAACCAAAAAAATTTACACAGTAACAACAACATTGTGTAATGATCAACTGAGCTCTTTTCAGTAATACAATGATCCAAGACAATTCCAAAAGATTCATAATGGAAAATGTGATCCACATCTAGAGAAAGAACTATGGAGTCTGAATGCAGATCATGGCATACTATTTTCACTTTTATTTCTTTCCTGTGGGTTTCCCCTTTTGTTTTGATTCTTCTTTTACAACATGACTAATGTGGAAATATGCTCAACATGACTGTACATGAAAAACCAATATCAAATTGCTTACTTACTGTCTTGGGGAAGGGAGAGGGAAGAGAGAGAGGGAGAAAAATTTGGAATTCAAAATTATCTTTAAAATGTTGAAAATTATCTCTACATGTGATTTAGAAGAATTTAAAAAACCTATAAATGGGAAAAATAGAAATTAATCAATGACACAAGTTAAAATTAGAAATGTTCATGTAAAAATGGAATAAATGAGCTGGAAGTTCTTTTCTTTAAATCTATGGTGCTATTATTTTATGAGCTTATGTACAATCAGGATTTTCAAAATCATTCTATATTGTACACAATTAAAAAAAATAAAAAGAAGTAGTATTTAGGAGATTTGTGTCATTGCCAATAAATAACTGTGTAAAAGAATTATCATATTTGGGTGGCTAAGTATTATAAGGTAATATTTGCTTTAGATCCTTCATAGCAGGTAAGTTATTGTAGATTTTAAAGGTGACATGACTAGATTTAGATTTAGCAAAGCATAAACATTTTAAATAACAAGTATATTATAATCTGACCAAATAGGCCTCTTTTGAGAACATATATATATATATATATATATATATATATATATATATGTCTTTGACCCTAACTTCTTTTATCTTTAATAACACTTAGTTGACTTAATGTAAAATTAATCCCACATTTCATTTGTAGTTTAAAACACCTCAGCTGCTCCAAACAAAATCTGACAATATAGACAATAGGCTTCTGTTTTATACCTACTCCATTATAGTTAGATTCCCTTTGAAAGCTTCCTTCTGCAGCTGCCTGCATTTAGTGATAGTCCTATGTACTATTAGTCTGTCTTGCGGGAATGAAAATTGATTACCCAACCTTAACTAGTGAAAACTAAGTATGTCTCTTGCTTATTTCCTCAGACAGTAAAGCATTTGTATAAACAGTGAAGACTAATTAAGAATTCAGAAATCTATTGGCTTGGCTACCAAATTAATAGAAAGATGAAAGATTTGTATTTGTACTTTCTGGAAAATTCACAAATATTTTTTGCGTATGCCATAAATACAATAGGCAGGTTTTTAAAAATCTTGATCACACTAAGAAAACAGTTTAGACAGAATTTACTTTCTAGAAAAATCTCAGTTTGGGGGCTTGCTTTTGAGATTCTGCCATACTGAGAAAGTATAAGTTAAAGTCAAGAATTTCCTGGTTTTCTAAGAGGACTTTATATGAACCTTGAAGTGTTGTGATTAGACAACAATCACCCAGAAAGCCAAGGTCACAAGAGATCAGGGAATGGAAGAGTAGAGATCAAAAGCAAGAATAGGGTAGGGGCTGGGGCAGCTAGGTGGTGCAGTGGATAGAGTACCGGCCCTGGATTCAGGAGGACCTGAGTTCAAATCTGGATTCAGACAGTTGGCACTTAACTCGCTGTGTGACCTTGGGCAAGTCACTTAACCCCAATTGCCTCACCTCCCCCCCCCCAAATAATAGAGTAGGGGAGAAAAAGCAATATGACAATAATAATTAATAGTAATAATAGTGGCTAATATTTTTATACCACTTTCTATATGCCAGGCACTGACCTCAACACTTTATAATTATTATCTCCTTTGATACTTACAATAATCCTGGGAAGTAGGTGATATTATTCTCTCCATTTTACAGATAAAGAAACTGAGATTAATAGAGGTTAAGTGACATGAACAGGATCACACATCAAGTAAGCGTCTGAGGGCAAATTTAAACTTAGATTTTCCTGACTCCAGACCTGGCACTCTGCTGTGCTATCTAGTTTCCCTAGATAAAGAAAGTAATGAACAGAGAAAGGGTGTTACTTAGCAAGAGTGGGAGAAAGAGACGATATAAAATGAAAGCCAGAAATGAATCAAATAAGGATCCTTACCAGTACATATTGACTTAGAACTCAAAATATTATTAACAATTATCTATATAATAGTCTATTGTAATTTAATTTTAAAAAATATATTCAAATTACATTTTAATTTGGTCCATACTGGGTAGTATTGGGCCTCCATGTGTAATACTTCTGCCCTAGGATAGGCCTTATATTTTCCTGTTTAAGTGGCTAAGCTATAAGCTTCTTAGGAGAAATCTAACATATCATACTATCTATTTCTAAAAATGTGGCAGGTTGTCAAATAAAACAAATTTAGACCTATTTAGTGTCTCTAAATCAGTTGGTGTAGTCACCACTCAGAAAAGAAAAAGGTCCTGAAAGTGGAGTCTTTAGGAGTGTTTACTAAGATCAGTTTTATTTGGGACCATTTGGGCTGGGGTCCTTACAAGTGACTTAAATATAAATAAAAGTGTTTCACTTCTAATGAAGCCATTTAAGGGATCAACTTTTTCATACAACACTGAAAGGTATTTTTATACTTAGATGGCTGAGTTGCCAGAAATCAATGCAACTGAATGAAATCAGTGGCTTTGCCCTTTTCATTTGTTCAAATAGCTTTTTTCCCCCCTTATCAATGATTTCTCAGAACTATCAAGCTTATCAATTAACCACTCAACAAATATTTGTTAAGAATTTAATATATTCCAGACAGTGTTCTAGGCTGGAGATACACAGACAAAATAACATAGGCATAGGTACCATAGATTCAACATAGAGTAAATTTTGGGGAAGAAGCTGAAATGATCAGGAAAAAAAATTCATATGGAAGGTAACGCTTGAGTTGAGTCTTTAAGGAAACTAAGTAGAGAGTAACATTAACAAAGAGTTTTAACTTTGATAATTACCACTAACAGAGAGAATATTCCAAGCATGGAAATTAAATACTGCAATCACAGAGATGGAGATGGAATGAATTTTATATGTGAGGAACAGCTGAAAAATAGATTCAAGAGAGGAAGTATAAGTACCCAGTGGAGATGATCTTTTCAAGTGCATATATATATATATATATATACTGTATTCTTCACAATTGAATGTTATCACTTTTACATGGAGAGGTAGCATGGTATAGTGTATAGAAAACTAGCCACAAAAAGCCAAGCAAGACCTGGAATCAAATCCTAAATCTGGCACATAGTGGTTGTGAAACTCTGAGTAAATTACTTCCCCTCAGTTCCCCAGGCAAGTTTTTAAATAATATAAATTGCAGAAATAATACTGAAATGTTAGTAGAGGGAGTTTCATGGAGGTACACTTACAAGGGAAATAACAGACTATGTTGTCCAAAAACGAGCATTTTGCAAATGAAGAAACTGAGGCCCAGGAAGTTTAAGGGACTAGCCCAAAGTCTGATATTATAATATCAGAGGCAGATTTTGAAGCCAATTCCTCTGACTCAAGATTAGTGCTCATTCCTCTAGACTATTCTGCCTCCTTATTTTGAGTTTATCATCATTATCATTAGTATTTATGTAGTTTTAGCTTTATGCAAATTTTAACATTTAAAAAGCACCTTATGGACTTCCAAGGCAGAGCCAAGATGGTGGGGGAAAGGCAGTGAGCTCTTGAACTCATGACACTATCACTCCAAAAATCATCCAAATAATGCCATAGGACAATGCCTGGAGCAGCAAAACACACAGAAGAATGTGCTGAAATCATCTTCTAACCAAGAACGGCTTGGAAGGTCAGAAGGAGGGAGCTGCTGTGCTGATACAGGAGTTGAGCCCAACCCCACAGTCACCCTGACACAGATTCAGTCCCAGGAAGGCCTCACCAGAGAAGGAGACCCCCAGAGTCTCTGAATCAGCTGTAGCACCAATGTCACCTGGAACTAAGCTCACAGTCTGGTGAGAGGGCTGAGCCCTTGGCAGGGGGGAGACTACAGGACTCTAGGCTTATGCTGAGGCAGAACTTGGGTTTTTCACCCATGCTCAGAATAAGGAGGCAGGCTTGAGTAGCAGTGGCCCAGGTGGGGGAGGGGCACAGGCGTGTCAGCTGACAACCACAACACACAAAGTTGGTTGATTAGCAAGTTGGTCTGGGGTCATCTAGGGATCAAGAAACAGGCCAGGCAAGTGAAGAACCTGAACCTCTTTAAATCATACCACCTGGGACTTCTGAAGCTTGGGATACTGCATCCTGGAAACAGTGACCCACTTTAAGGAGCTAAAAGTCAAATAAAAGAAAGGAAAGATGAGCAGAAAGAGAAAGGTGAGAACCATAGAAAATTTCTTCAGTGACAAGGAAGATCGAGGTGCACCCTCAGAGGAAAATGTCAATGTCAGGGCTCCTATATCTAAAGCTTCCAAGAAAAATATGAATTGGTTTTAGGCCATAGAGGTTCTCAAAAAGGACTTTGAAGATAAAGTTAGAGAGGTAGAGGAAAAAATGGAAAGAGAAATGAGGGTGATGCAGGTAAGACATGAGAAAAAAGTCAACAGCTTGAAAAGTCAAATTGGACAAATGCAAAAGGAGGTACAAAAGCTCTCAGATGAAAATAATTGCCTAAGAATTAGGTTTGAGCAAATGGAAGCTAGTGACTGTATTAGAAACCAAGACATAATAAAGTAAATCCAAATGAATAAAAAAATAGAGGATGATGTGAAATATCTTCTGGGAAAAACTGCTCACCTGGAAAATAGGTCCAGGAAAGATAATTTAAAAAATATTGGTATACCTGAAAACCATGATCAAGGAAAGAGCTTAGACATCATCTTCCAAGATATTCTGAGGGAAAATTGCCCTGATATTATAGAAGCAGATGCTAAAATAGAAATTGAAAGAATCCACCAATCACCTCCAGAAAGAGATCCCCAAAAGAAAAGTCCTAGGAATATTACACCCAAATTCCAGAGCTCTCAGGTCAATGAGAAAATATTGCAAGCTGCCAAAAAGAAAGAATTCAAGTACTGTGGAGTCGCAGTCAGGATAGCACAAGATCTAGCAGCTTCTACACTAAAGGACCAGAGGGCATGGAATATGATATTCCAGATGGCAAAAGAATTGGGATTACACCCAAGAATCGCATACCCAGCAAAACTGATCATAATCTTTCAGAGGAAAAAATGGAACTTCAATGAAAAAGAGGACTTTCAGGTATTTGTGATGAAAAGACCTGAACTGAATGGCAAATTTGACTTTCAAACACAAGACCCTAGAGAACCATAAAAAATTGGAGTTGGGGGACATACCTGGGGTCATACAGTGGGTGACTGTCTTGTGTCTGAGGCTGGGTTATAGCTGGGATTGCCCTGGGTCCAGGGTGGATGCTTTGTCCACTCTGTCATCTAGCTGCCCCATGATGACATGTTTAGTGATAAATTGTGGGGTGAGGGGAATGCACTGGGGGAGGGAGAAGGGCAGAGGTGAAATCCTACATGAAAGAAACAGGAAAAGGCTTATGGAGTGGGGAAAGAGATGGTGGAGGGGCAGGGCAGTAAATTAATTTTACACTCATCAGAAAAGGCTCAAAGACCTTAAACTCATCAGAGCTTCCTCAAGGAGAGACTAACAGACGCACCCAACTGGGCGGAGTAATCCATTTAATCTGGGCAGTAAATGAGCCTAACACTCATCAGAATTGGCTCAAAGACCTCAATTTCATTAGAAATGGCTCAAGGAGGGAATAATGTATACACTCAATTGGGTGGAGTAATCTCTCTAACCCTACAGGAAAATAGGAGGGGAAGGGGATAAAAAGAGAGGGGCAAAAGAAAGAAGGGCAGATTGGGAGAGGGGACAGACAGAAGCAAATCCTTTTTGAAGAGGGATAGGATTAAAGAAGATGGATAATAGAATAAATATCATGGGGAAGGGAATAGGATGGAAAGGAAACAGTTAATAATAGTAATCATGAAGAATAGAAAAAGGGGGAAAATTGTACAAAAATTCTCATAGCAACTCTTTGTGGTGGCTAAGAATTGAGAATCAAGGGAATGTCCATCAATTGAGGAATGAGGGAAGAAGCTGTGGTATATGATTGTGATGGAATGGTATTGTGCTATAGGAAATGACAAACAGGATGATCCCAGAAAAACCTGGAAACTCATGAACTGATGTATAGTGAAGTGACTAGAGCTGGGAGGACATTGTGCACAGTGACAGCAGTATTGTTCAATGAGCAATTTTGAATGACTTAACTAATCTCAGCAATGCAATGATCCAAGACAATCCCAAGCGACTAATGACAAAGCTTACTGTCCATACCCATAGAAAGAACTGATAAAAAGAGCACTTGTGGATTGTACATATATAACCTGGTTGCTGTCTTGTGGAGGGGGGAGGAAAGGGAGGGAGGGAGGGAGAGAAAAATTTGGAACTCTAAATCTTATGAAAATGAATATTGAAAATTACCCTTACAAGTACCTGGAAAAAATAAAATAAATGTTTGTTGTTGAGAAAAAAAAAAGCACCTTACAAATACTATCTTATTTAATCTTTTTTTTTCTGTTTTTTTTTATATAAGGTATTTTATTTTTCCGTTATATCTTATTTAATCTTAAAAATGACTCTGAGAGATAGATATTATAATATTGGGCTTTTTTTGGGGGGGGGGGCACAATGAGGGTTAAGTAACTTGCCCAGGGTCACACAGCTAGTAAGTGTCAAGTGTCTGAGGCTGACTTTGAACTCGGCTCCTCCTGAATCCAGGGCCAGTGCTTTATCCACTGTGCCACCTAGCTGTCCCCATATAATATTGTTTTATAAGGAAACTGAGGCAGAGAAGAAGTTAAGTGACTTAGCAAGAGTGACAGGGCTAATAAGAGTCTGAGGTCAGATTTAGAATCCAGTCTTCCTTATTCCAAGTCCAACACTCTATCTATTATACCAACTATCTACTTCTATGTCAGTGAATTACAAATCTAATGTTTCACTGTAACTTTCACACACCATCAGAATGCATATATGTATAATATGTGTTCACATTTATTGTGATAGTGTCTAATCACTTTATAAATACTTACCCCCCTATTTAAACCAATATATTATCTGGGAAGATACAGGTTTGATGATCTTGTTGGTATGAGAATAATCAGTGTTAAAATAATCCTTAAAAAACCATTATAAAGTAAGATAAAATATGATTTGTCCAATGCTCTTGTCATATTGTTTGAGAAAAAACCCCAAACAACTGTGAATTGGAGGTTTTCAGTAAAGCTCAGAAAACTGAAAGCAAATTTACAGAAGTGTGACCATGAAAGGAGAATATTTTTGTTTCACCACTCCCAGTAGCTTTTCAGGGAAAAGATGTTATATAAGATATAAAATTCTTTTAGACCATAAAACCATTTGTTCCAAATATAGTAAAGAAATTGTTCATAGACAGATCATTTCTCTGATAATTTGACCCTTTTAATATTCACTTAGTAGCAATCTTGAATGAATGCAGTTCCTAGAAATTAAAAGAAAAGTTCTTTGTTATAGGAAGAACTCATATATAAAATTATTTTTTAAAAAGCAACATAAATCCTAAGTATTTTGGCGGGGTGGGGCAATGAGGGTAAAGTGACTTGCTCAGGGTCACACAGCTAGTAAGTGTCAAGTGTCCTGAGCCCAGATTTGACCTCAGGTCCTCCTGAATCTAGGGCCAGTCCTTTATCCACTGCACTACCTAACTGCCCTTAAGTAAATTAATAATAGAAGAAAATTTCCCTTTACTTATTACTTTATCACTTTATTTTAAGAATAGTTTTTCACAGTTTCTGAGAAGGATGAATTTTCTTTTGTGGAAGCCTTTTTATTGTGTTATAGGCTGTAGTATTCAGACACGAGGTAATATTGTGACAGGTATAGAAATTATGGAGTTGACAGAAGCTAAGAATGTTTCTCCACCATATATTCTTTCAAATAACATCTGAAGGTTTCTTCTGGAACCCTGGCACTCCATGGGTCACATTTTGAAAGTCAGTGACTTAAAAACCATTTTATTCTTTGGACTCATTTATCTAGCATAAAACACAGGAAGTAGTAACATAGAAAACAACAACAACAAAATTGCTTGATTTTCTCTAAATGAATTATGGCAACCCCACCACTTGGAGTAATATTTTAAAATGGTGTCAATTCCACATTGGTAAGTATTTTCTTCATGTAGTTTTAAATATGGCCATCTATACATATGAAGAGATTTGGCTGCTTTTATTCTTAGTTTAGCCTATTCCCATTATTCATGGTTCTTTGGAGTACACTTTACAAGGTGATGTTTTCTCCTCAAAACTCTTAGTTTGATAATCCTGCACTGCTAGAATAACTCAGAGGTCTATCACATGTGGAGAATTTTAAATTAAACTTTAATGATAATATTATCAAATATGTCTACTTGGAGAGAGACACATCTATCACCTGGGTAGCACTACATTCTCTCAATTGAAAGTGTGACACACACAAGAGTTCTGTCTCATTATTTTTTCTCTTTTTTCTTGTATATTACTTTTTGTCATTGCTGCAGAATCATTTATCTTTAGCAAATATTGATGTTGGCATGGCAATCATTTTCAAGTGTTAGTGGAATAGAATATCCAATATAATTTTCTTTTGGTTTATTTTCATGACAATATTATTTTTATTATTATTAATTTTATTATTCTAATCTTTGTTAAAGGAGGATAAAAAGGCATGATCATGGGATAAGTAACTACTCTACTATTATTCTTTGATATTTCATATTTTATGGTGTAGGGAATAGGCAGATAAAACTTTAAAAAAAATCTCAATAAGAATATTGGGGTTTATGATAGGGGGCAACATTTGTTTCATTTGTACTGGGCTAGTTTTTCTCTAAAGGGGCAAATACCATCTTTGAAAGTTGTTTACCTACCCCCACTCCAACTCCAGACACTAGGACAGCTTGAGCTATTGATACGATTACTTTGTCTTTTAGGGCATGGAAATACCTAACCTATTAAGAGTCAGTGTTCCTTAGATTTGCCAGGTCCCCATTGCTATGTGAGTCAACATATCTTTCTTTCCACTTGTACCACAACAGGTGTGGAAGCAAAGGTGAGTTGTAGCCCCCTTGAGTGCTATTTTGCATCCTTTATTGAATCTTACTTCTCCTCCTCCTCCTCCTCCTTCTTTCTTCTTCTTCTTCTTCTTCTTCTTCTTCTTCTTCTTCTTCTTCTTCTTCTTCTTCTTCTTCTTCTTCCCATTATTATTCTTTCATATTTAATGTTCTATAGACTATTACATACATGGAAAAAAAGCTACTTTTGTTATTGAATCTCAAGCTATTAGGATATAAACTTACCTTTTCTAGGCTTACTGAAAGCAATCCTTGATAAAAGTACAGCAGCAGGTGGGAAAACAATGATAGTACATACCTCATCCTAATCCCATATGATTTTGAATTTCGTTCAGCAAGTCTTTATATAACGAGGGTTTTTTTTTTTGTTTATTTGTGGTTTTGTTTTGTTTTGTATTTAGCTTAGAGAGTACAATGTTCTTAATTTTATTTTTTTTATAAATCAATGTTATACCCACAAGATTGTGGGAAATAGTTCAGTCTGTGGTAATCTAATTCTAGTGCAATTCATTGGTTGACTTTTCAAAGTTATCTGGGAATATCCATCTATCCATTATATATACATATATAATATATATATACATATATATATGTATATATATACTCATACATACACACAATCACTATCCTTATTTCATGAAGTACAATGCTACTTCAGCATTCTGATGGACCTCAGTAAACTCATGTGTGGGTTCTCCTACCACTATAAAAAGCAACCAACCTATGCCTTCTTACCCAGTGGGAGTCTTTTTCAGGGCCTTCCATCCATTCTCCATCTAGCCAACCCAATGGAGATCTTTTTCAATCTTGTGGTTATAAATGCAAGACTCAACTGTCCCTTTTTAATTCCTCTATCTTTTTATATGACAAGATCCATTTGATTTGAGTGAGTCATAGTGTCACATTTGAAGTGTTTCACAGCTTGTAATATTAATAGCATTTGACATTTATTTAGCATTGTATAATTATTAAGCACCTTCCATCTATTATTTTAACAGGTTAATCCACTGTTTCAAAATTAAATTGGTTTACAGAGGGCATATTCTGTGCTTGGGAGAAAGGTCAGAAGGAGGAGAGGATTATACATAATAGCAGAATCTCTCATTCCATATTGGCACTCGACTTAACTTTTGTAATGATTTCTCTGAATATCTAAGCATAAGAGTTTAAAGGATATTGGTTTGTATGCATTATAAAAAAAGAAATATGGAAATGTAGAATGTTTTAAAGAGGGAGAGCTTAGATGTGAAAAGTTTAAACGTTTCTATTATTTCTATTAATGGTCCATTAAGATCTATTTTTTGTTTTTCTTGTTTCTTTGGTGTACATGTTGACATTTGCCTATTATTAATGCAGATCCTTAGTTCAATAGCTTAGCTGCTGCCTGATTGACTCACCTCAAGCTGATAGACAGTCACCATTCCCTGGAAACTCATTTATCATTTTTTTTTTTAAGCAGAAGAGCTTATCTACTTAAGTAGATATATTTGCATTTGAATCAGCCTTTGCTTACCTCCCCTGAGCTGGTTCCTTTCCAGAAGCAAGGCTTCAAAAAAGCAAGATTAGTAGTTTGACTGGGATGAACCCATACAATTTCCTTAAACCAAGCCCAGTGACCTTTCTTGTAGGTGTAAAACAACATAAAATTTGAGACTCTTTGGGAAACAGTGATACTGTGTAATTGAAGTTTTAATCTCAAATACAATCAGAAGGTTGTTTAGGTCTAAATGAGTCCTTGGTAGTAATCAATGATTTAGGAATGCATTAATTCTGACAATCCACTGAGGAGATATTTAATTCAGTATTTGTTTCATCAGTGTACTAAGTAGTTTTCTGTGGATTTGAAAGGGTTAAGAAAGGGAAAAAAAAAAGATTCAATGTACCCATCTAGTTCTTTCAGTCTGTGAATCTTCATGTTTTTACCCTTCATATTACTGTGTAAATACAATAAATGAGTTAGCCATGTATGTGAGTCTGAAGGAATATAAAGAGATGAAAAAACTTGGTTAAAGTTAATTTGGCTTTTGAGGTATTGCCATAGAAATCTGTCTTTTGGCAAGTGAAGATTAAGTTATGGCCCAATTACATTCAAAAGACAACCAAATTTAATTAAATACTTAAGAATTTATCAATACCTCTACTCAACCCTGACTCTCTTCCCAATATATGTATGTGTATGCATATATGCATGTGTATATGTATGTATATACACATAGATGCATGCATAAATATATACATATGCATGTATGTCACCACAACTCAACAAATCTCCATTTCTCCTCCCTCCATGTATAAAATAAGTTGTATGGTGATTTTGGGGGATGCTCCCATTTCAGATTCTCCATTTTACCCTATATAGGGTGATTTGGACCAGTTACAATTTTATTCCTGGTTACTGAGGAATTATTAAAAAGAAAAACAGAGAGGGAACAATTTTCAATATTTACTTCAGTTCTCATTGCTTGAGTACATAGTGAATAGAGAGATGACCTTGCCATTCAAGAAGGCCCCGGTTTAAGTTCTGTGTCTGACACATACTGGCTGTGTGACTTGGGTGAGTTACTTAACTTCTTAGTTCCTTAGGTAACTTTCTAATATTCTATATCACAGAGAATATGCCCTTTTAAATTAAAACAAGACCTTCCTCCCCCCCGCCCCGCGCCCCCCGCCCCAGAGTTCATTATACTACTAAAATTAGTTATAACAATCCTCTTAATCTTCTTGTTTGTATAAACCCAATTAAATGTTATCTGAGCCTAAAATTCCTAAAATGGTTATGAAATAAAACTAAATTGACTTGTGGCAATTATAAATAATTTAGTTGATAAGAAATAAATGTTTTAATATACATAGTGTGTGAACTAGGGCCCCACCCCCTGCTAAGAAGGACATGAGGTGATCTTTTTAAGGTAATCCCAGTGTCCGGGAAATCATGACATAATTCATGGACCACCTTCAAGTCATGTCAATCAATGGACTTGAATGCTACCAGGCAATTAACTTGGAGCAGTGTGTGGAGACTGCCCCTTTCCAGTCCCACAGAAAGCTTCCACTCAAACGGAATGTGAAACTGTCTCTTTTGTTTGGGAACAAGCTCATGGTGACAGAAGAAGCATGCCAGGATAGACAGGTTTCCTATCTTTCTGAACTTCACGTGTTCTCTCTTTACTCTTTAATAAATGCTTAATGTCCAAAGACTAGTTCTAAAGCTTCTAATTTAAGTTGACCACAGATTTAGTTTTACTTGTCACAGTATAAAATTATTAATGAAAAGAATCATAATTTAAGTTATAACAAATAATGGAGAAAAGAGATCACTAAATTCTAATATAAAATCAAGTTGTTCACATTTGTTTTCTTAATCTTACCCAGCATTAACTTTAAAAGAAGCAATAAAAGATTCTAGTTTTTTTTAATATGGATAATTTTCAGTTATGTATTTCTTTAATATCATCTATCCTTCACATTTCAAATAAGTTTGTTTCTAAATATTCAGCCTGTGAGAAACAGGGGCAGACCACCTTCTTTCAGAAACAGCTTTAGTATGACAAATGCCTTTATTGCATGCATTCTCATGAGAACGGGGCACCCATAGCAAAGCTAATTAGTGAATGCCAAATGCTGAAAGCAAGTACCCTGTTTTTGTCCTGAGCCTGACTTGGTAAGCCACTCCCCTGAGCCACCATAGGTTGCTAGGCACAGTTTCACAATCTTCCTGGAAGAGTTCTAGCTAAATTCTCCTTGATAGGTTACCCCTCCCATACACATGGACCTTCATGCAGCCCATGATCAAAAATGGGGTGGAGATTTTAGACAGGGGAAGAGAAGTTAATATTAATATGTCTATTAAGCACAGTAGAGATTAGGGTTAAGCTTTTACCTACTTTTTCTAGGACACTGGTGAGAGTCAGCTCAAACTGGTTCCTGTCTATAGCCCTGAAAAACTTACTTTTCTCTTCCTTGAGTTGAGGTAGTTCACTAGATAATATTGTCTTGCTGTTCCTCACATGGACATGCCTTTCTTTGAGAAGATTCCACCATGTACTAAGCTATTACTGTTTCCCACAAGCTTATCTTCTTGAGGATATAGATAAGTACTCTCTCTAACCCTCATTATTTCTACATGACATAAAACATGTTCCATTTATCATTTAGGTTAAAAATGTAGAAATACATGAGAACTGCCATCTGTTTTTCTTCATATTGTACCGAGAAATACTTATTTCTGTGTACGTTTATATACTATTCTTCATGGAAACATCATACTTATATAAATGATTGTTAATATAAATAACAAAAAGGAAATATCAATTAAAATACTACAATGTGTATTTAGTTGAAAAATATCCTAAGATGACATAAAGGGGACCAAGCAATGATTTTATTAGATTTTATAAAGCAAGGATATGAAACTCAGAGGCAAATTCACCATGGATTATATTCTAATGATTAAAAAGAAGAAAAAAGTTGAACTTGTCAAATTGAAATATTTTGAAAATTGATTGCAATAAAAAACTTTGTGAAAGTAAATGCTCAAAAAATTATTGACATTTATTATTTTTGGAAAACAAGTTCTACCTGTCAATTAAAAGCAAAACAAAATGTGACAGCTATTAATTTTGGAATCACTGTATTGACTGCTGAAAGCTTTTATAATTCTATGTATATTCTAGCAATGAAAAACACTGTGGCCTAATGGATAGCTTTTTGGAATTTAAGTCCAAAAGATTCATATTCAAATCTATACTCCATCATTTCCTTCTCTGTAACCATGGGCCACTATCTGAGCCTCAGTTGACTCATCTCTAAAATAAGGATAACAATAATGTCAGTAATATGTAACTTTTACAATGTTGTTTTCAAGATCCAATGAGATAATGTATGTAAAGTGCTTTAAAAAAATCATTAAGTGCTATATAAATTCTAATTATTATTATACAAAACAACAGGGTATGTTACATGAAATCTTTCTATTACAATTACATTATATGGTTTATTTGTTTTCTCCATCCCTTTTCTTTTACAGATTGCTTGATATTTTATAATGGAATTAAAAAGCTTCAAGATTTTCTGATCTGGGTTCTTCTCTGCTGACTGTAGAGTTTCTCTCTGGCTGACATGACCATTACATGGGGGACCCCAGCCATGTGCATTTCACTTTCTTTCCAATTTACTTCCTGGGTTATTCCCCCTTTCTCGCTGGCAGCCTTGGTCCAGAATAGGCACCATTAGCCTACAGCAACTGCCTTTCAATTCCCCTTTATATTTTATCTTCTCCATTAGAATTTAAACTCATTAAGAGTACATACTTTCTTTTTTTTCTGGTTATTTATAGTATTAGAGTTTGCTTAGTTACCACAGTGCCTGTCATTAAGTGTATATGTACATATCTATCTATCTATCTATCTATCTATCTATCTATCTATCTATCTATCTATCTATCTATCTATCATCTATCTGTCTGTCTGTCTGCCTGTCTGAATAAAGAAGGTCAATAATTCTACACTGAAAAGTATAGAGTTAAGTAAATATTCATGCCAAGAACATATTTCATAAAATTACCTCTCTAATGAATCTGGTTCTCATTAGCAACAGTGAAAAAAGAGATTGATTGGCATTGTTATTTATTTCCTTTTGTAATACATTCAATAAAACATTTATTTCTCAACTTTTTTGCATATAATCCTTTAGTCCCTTTTTAAAACTATTCTAAAATAATAGAACTCAATTATAATAATGCTCATTAACCCATAGAATTATAATACTTCACAAAGGGGACCAATTCCATTTGAACCTGTCATTTCTCAAAATCCTTTTGGCTTGTCCTATTTTGGACTTGCCTTTAGGACTCCTGGAAGCATCAATGAGGAATATGAATCTGTAGAAGAAAATGAACTGGAGAAACAAGAGTCTTTCATGGGCTGAAAAAAAAAAACACAACAACTCTCTGGGCAATTATTGAAGAGCAAGAAGAGCAAAAAGAAGAACAAGAACAAGAAAGGAAAGAAGGAAGTAAGACAGGAAGTAGCATAGGAAGCATGACAAGAAGGAGGACAGGAAAGGAAGCAGGAAGAAAAAAGCAGTTCAACAAAACTTAGACATCAATTGTATCTGATAGTATGCAGTATTTGACATTAATAGGCAGTTTCCCCAATTACCACCTCCTACATTGCACCTCTGTAGAAAAGGGAAGAAGGTTCATGTTCTCATCCCCAAGTCCGCCTAATTACATAGCTTTCAATTTAATTTTTCATTAGTTATTCTATTTACATAGTTGTAGTTAGGGGCACGATGATAAATGTTTAACAACTTTAACATAAATGACTAAGACTTTCTTAAGTCTAGACAATCATGAAAAAAAATAAATCAATCCCTAATTTGTAATTATTATTGATTTCTGAGGTTTAAATGCTCTGCTCATATTAAAAAAAAAATTAGCTCTTACAAGTTGGTTAGACCTGGCTCTAGTATACTACTCATTATAATTGTATATATTTATTTCTTGATTCCATTTGCTTTATTTTTTCATTAGTTCATGACTTCTCTGGATTCTCTAAAATTTTCCTATTGAATGTTTTTTTGAAATGCAGAAATTTTCTGTCTATATATGTATGAAATACAATTTGTTTAATTATTTCTCAAGCAATGGACATCTAATTTTTTTTAGTTCTTTTCTGTCACAAAAACTACTGTTGTGAATATGCTCTTTCTGCCTTTGACCTCCTTTGGACAGATAATTTTCAAAGGAAATACACACTTAATATATGAATGACATAAAAAGATGAACAAATTTCCTTAGAATCAAACAGCTAGGAAATAGATGAAAATACCACCTTATAAACATTGAACAGAAATTTTTAAAAATTGAATTAAATTTAAGATTTGAGTTGAAGACATATATACGCCGATATGTTGTTGGGGGTAACTATAAGCCATTATAAAGATTATGTAAAGTAATGTGGAAATAAACATTAAGTAAAAAAAAAATTCCAGCCATTCCTCTTCCAGAATTTTTTCTTTAAAATACCAATGTAAGGGCAGTTAGGTGGTTCAGTGGATAAAGCACCAACCCTGAATTCAGAAGTACCTGAGTTCAAATCC
Source organism: Dromiciops gliroides (assembly GCF_019393635.1). Lineage (NCBI taxonomy): Eukaryota > Metazoa > Chordata > Mammalia > Microbiotheria > Microbiotheriidae > Dromiciops > Dromiciops gliroides. Next base: position 112,178,737 of record NC_057863.1, on the reverse strand, counting down.
AGCCTCAGATAATTGACATTTACTAGCTGTATGACACTGGGCAAGTCACTTAATCCTCATTGACCCACAAAAAAAAATACCATGGAAAAAGGACTTATCCATATAAAAACATTCACAATGACTTTATTGTAATAACAAAAACAATTTATCAGAAATGACTGAATAAAATAGGGTATAATAATGGAATCTATCGCTCTGACTAATTAACTGACTGAATAATACAAGGAGATATGGAAATGATGTCAAGTGAGATGATAAAATTCATAACAGTAACAGTTACAGGTCTTTCTCTCTCTCCTTTTCATAATTAAATGTTATTTCTTTTATCCACCACCCCAAATTACACTCAAACTTATAAAACAGGTGATTTAGTTTTATGATTCCAAGTTGGGAAGTGATGAAGTTGTAACATTCACTGTTCTCATTCTCTCAATCTCCACTTGAATTGGCAGGTTGAGTTCCCAGAGGGCTCCTGATTACTTTGTCCTTCAGGGTTCCATCATAAGGAAAAATTGGGACATATTATTAGTATTTTCTCTTACAAACCTTATCCAGTGTGCTGATCCTCTACAATACTGATCAATAAATAAATTGACATAAATTAGCTTTTATAATAATTTACTTAGAATGTATAGTGAGGATTGAAGTTACAAAATATCTCCCCAGTTAGGGTAGGAGTTACATATATTGTCTCTGGGTGAATGGGTTCAAATTTAAAACACGAAGTTGGTCTGGCATATAAGTAGAGAACACATGGGAGTCAGGGTTAGGTTGTGATTTTTGGCCACAGTAGCCATTCCTTTCCTTATTGGTGTCCTACATAGTTCATCCTTTAGTGTGATGTAAGCTAGAAAAGTGTTGCTCCAAGACAGCTGGATCTTTACTAAACCTAGTGTCTCACTAGTCAATTCACTGTTGAGCTGGGCAGAGCAGGTGGCTCAGCTGCTGTACTGAACTCTGATGTTGCTCAGTCCTTAAATGGCTTAGATATATCTCCCAGATCTACCAGTTGCTGTCTGCTTCCATCTCAGCATATTCACTGATCTAAGATGAAGAAAAAAATAAAGGCAGACGTTATGGAGGCCTCATTCATTCATGGAAATTTGGGGATGGGGTAGGAAGATGGGGCAGCCCCTCCACCCATGTGGTGACCCACACATGTCTCCTCACTCAAAATTTACCAGAGAAGAGAATTATATACATCATGTGTTAAAACCTTTTGTATGCACCATCACTTCTGGATGGTTAGAAGACTCTTAGTCACCACAGTGACATTCCTAAATAACTCATAGGGGAAAGTAGTCTCACCATCTCTCCACAAGTTTGAATAGAACCAGAGCAGGAATCTTATGCGTAATCTGTATAATTAAGCAGCAAGGTAAAATCCATTCACTCTCTGAGAACTGGATTTCATTGGCCATTCCCAGTGTTTCCATTTCAGAGTTCAAGGATATATTATGAAGGAAATAAAAATGAAGTAATGGTGACATTTGAACAATTTTTCAAATCCGCACAATATTCAGTATTGCAGTATTGAAAGTCTAATCGAACAAACACTTGTTATCTTCTCGCCTCCCCCCACCCCCGCCCCCTCAATCTGGACAGCTAAGTGATACAGTGGATAGAGTGTCAGGCCTGAAGTCAGGCAGACTCATCTTCCTGAGTCTAAATGTGAACTCAGACACTCACTAGCTGTGTGACCCTGGGTAATTAACTTAACCTTGTTTGTCTCAGTTTCCTCATATGTAAAATGAGCTGCAGAAGGAATATTAAACCACTTCAATATCTTTGCAAAGAAAACCCCAAATGGGATCACAAAGAGTCAGAGAGGATTGAAAAATGACCAAACAACATCTATTGTATCATATCATATCATATGATATCGTATCGTATCCGTACCGTACCATACTGTACCGTACCGTACCATACCGTACCGTACCGTATCATATCGTATCGTATTGTATCTATCTATCGATCAATCTATTCCAAAAGCATTTATTAAGCATTACTTTGTGCAAGGCACCATGGTAGGTACAAAGGCAAAATAGTTCCTTCAGTCATGGATCTTGCATTCTATTAGAACTACAATGTTTTGATCCAAAACAAAGAATACTCTCCTGATTTTAGAACCCTAGGACACTGATGTTTTTATGTGAAATAGTCACTCATTTTTAATCATTCTTCAGTCATTTTAAATAACCACAAATAGCACCAGACTACTGGTTTCTTATGTAAATAGAAAACAATTCCCTTTAGAGTTCTTCATCAAAATCCTAGATCAGAAATATTTTATAGTTGGTGCATCTGTTGGTTTATATCATTTTCAAATGGCAGAAGGGATGTGCATGCTTTAAATAAATATTATTTTTAAAATATCAAATAATAAGGCAAATTCACTCAGGGTATAAACTTTCCACCCACTGGGATTAACTAGCCGATTTGCTGTCTCCTTCAGGCCACTAGGGTCTCATTCAGAACACTGAAACTGTAAGTCACTGAATAGTAAACAACTTGGCTTCTCAGTCAAAAATCAGTAAAATAATGATATTGGCTTATCTTTGATTATTAAAGGGATAAAAAGAAGGTCATAGGACATAGGCATTTGTAAACAATGAGATTTCTTATTATTTAATAATTGTGATAGCTATCATGCCAATCTGATTCACTTTGACTTTGAGTAATAGCTACATTTCAATGCTATACATGAAAGCCTCAATTTCTTGAAGGTCTATTCTTTGTAAAAGGCATTAGACTTGTTCTACATGGCCCCAGAGGGCAGTACTAGGAGAAAAAGGCAGGTTTTCAGAGAGGCAGATTTGGGCTTGATGTAAGGGAAAAAACTTCTGAACAATTAGAGCTGTCTAAAAGTGGAATAGGTTGCCTCAAGAGGCAATGACTTCTATATTACTGGAAGTCCATGAGCAGAAATAGGATGAACAATTGTCCGGTATGTTGGAAAGAGAATTCTTGATTGGGTACAGGTTGGACTAGCCATCCTCTGAAATCCATTCCATTTAGAGATTTTGTGAATAAAAACATCTTCATCTAGAGAATTCTTTCAGACCAACTTCATATTAGTTTATGCAGCCTATTCTTTGATCATTTCTACAAATGGACCAAGTAGTATCAAAGATGGTCACTTGCTTTTATTATAAATAGAAACTCACAGGTAGAAATTATAATCATGATTAACATTTAAAAATTATACTTATTGTTTCTCTTTCTAAAGAATCTTTTAGGATTTCTGTGGGACAACTTTGTTGACATTCAAAGGGATTTACAGAGGTAGCAGAACTCCACTTTGATGTTTGTGTCAGAGTACCTAAGTGGCATTTGTTTCCTACACCTTTCATGTTAAGTTGAGAGGTATATATCACTAAACACACAGGGGATATAATTTTACCCATAGAATATATAATACCAAGATATATCTTAGCAGTGTCACTGTATCTTACTTAACTATTTAGGTTAAATTAAAAAATCATATTTTAATATTACCACCACCTAAGTTGTTTGAACCATAGTTGTATCATAACTTCCTCAAGGAGTTCTCAGAGGTGGATAATTATCATCTTTTTTATAGCTGCAGAGATTGAACAGAAGTGGAGAATCAAATGGTTATAAATTATACATTCCCATCTACTCTGAGGCTTTATGGAAGTCATAATTCAATGTCTCCAATTAGGTCAAAGTGTTTTTTGTAGACAAGATATTTTAGCTCACAAAACTTATGACTATGGCCCAAATCAGGTTAAAAAGTACTTGGGAAATGTTTAACAAGATTAAATTTAAAAAATAATATAGCGTATATAATTTTGTCAGTACATTGTTATATGAGTTTCAGCAAGTAAAAATATAATCACCAATTCCCATCTCAAACAACATGAGAAAGGAGACTGATAACCTGTAAAGCAGGTACTTCAATAGTCATTTTTCAATTATAAAAATTAGGACCTTAATTATTCCATAGATCAGTTTTCCTATTACTATCTATAGTTACTATAGATATATATTTCTATTTGTAAATTTTCTGTTTCATTATGAATTAGTGTGACAAATGTCAAAACACCTAAAGAACAGAAAAGTAGTGTGGTAGGGATGGACTTAATTGATCAGATTGATCGTGAGGCAGCTCAAAGAATTATAAGACTCAGTGATTCAATTTCCTAAGTTTTATTGGAATATTGTTACCACGTGGAGAACACTCTAAAGACATAGGTGTCTCAAATAAGGAGATGGAAATGGTTATATTTATATATTTATAGTGAGAAAAAGTAGGTTATTTCCTCATTATTTTAATCTCCTTCTTAAGGAGGTACATGGTAGGTCTTATCCTAATTTGGACTTCCTGGGGTCCTAAGACATCCTCTAAGCTGGGTACCTTTTTCACTAGGGTTGTGTTACTGGGATTTAAAAGTCACAAGGTGAACCTAAGGACACATTTGGTCTTTCTGAGCATGTTTACAAACACATGCCTAAACTTGTCTGTTTATGGTATCTCTTTTTTTTTTTTTTTTGTGAGGGAATTAGGGTTAAGTGACTTGCCCAGGGTCACACAGCTAGTAAGTGTTAAGTGTGTGAGGCCAGATTTGAACTCAGGTACTCCTGACTCCAGGGCTGGTGCTCTATCCACTGCACCACCTAGCTGCCCCCTATGGTATCTCTTCAATATCTGGTTTCTAGGTGTCTTTTCTTCTAGGAATATTAATGGTTATTAATGGTTAATGGTCCATGGTTACCGTCCCCAAGCTTCTGTTGATATTGTTGGTTGATAGTTACTCTCTGGTTACTTAGGTCTTAGTTTCTGTTTACCCTTCTGGCTACTATTGATAAGGATTCAAATCTCAATTTATCTGTTAACCCCTTTTAGCTTCCTCCATCAGTAGGATTACATTTGAAACAATTTTTTATGTACAACATTTTAATTTTTAAAGCATATAATAAATTTACCTTGATAATACTAATACAATATTGCTTGCTTTTCTCCCTTTCTAAACTGCTTTCTTTTGTCTTTTTTATATTTTAATGCATTTTCTTTACATTCCTATCACTACTTGTTTTCCTCCACCCTGTATCACTTTTCTTCAAAAAGCAACTCTCATAACTTATAATTATAGTTGTTATGGGAATACAGTGGGACCCCTAGAAACCTAAAGATCCCAAACCCAAAGAACAAGGGAAAAACAGGAGGTGTGGCAGGACATGACCCTAGAATGCTGATAAGCAATATCAAGGTCTTCAAGATGATATACAAGATATGGATAGGTACTGTATATCTTACTGATGCCCCATTATTCCAAAATCCCCTCCCTGTTCTTGCATTTCACTCCTAGTTCTTTGTAATGCCCTTCTCTCCCTTTATTTTGTAAGGATAGAAAAAACAGGTCTTCTCTTACTCCAGCTGGAGAGTCACCAAGGTGATCTGTTCCCACCACCATATATTCCTGTCCTAATAAATCTCTTTTTAGTTTATAAGATTCATGATGAGCCTCCAATTCTTTGGGTGAGTTAACCCCCTGATTTAGGTTGCAAGTCCCCCCCAAACATACTCAAGAAAAAAATCATAATTTATTATGTATAAAAATAATTTTTCATTTTAAAAAACTTTTAACCTATTAACTCTCTGTAGAGAAGTATAATTTATACTCAGTCTTCTGCCATTTTGATTGGTCATTGTATTGACGACTATTCTTAAGTTTTTACCATGCCCCTCAATGTTGTTTTCATTTATATCAGTATAGACATTGGCTGGGATCAACCCTCAAATTCCCAATTGCTGACACTTAATCATTCATTTTCAAAGAAATGTGAATGAGTTTACAAATAGCCAGGCCCAGGAAATGTCCTTAGTCCTCTTAAAGAGGGGCCAAGGAGAATGTTTCAGTTCTCTGAGATCCTCAGAATGATGATTAATACTTAGTATTTTTAAAGGTATTTACATATACAGATTCTCACAGAGTAATTTATTTATTTATTTAAGTTTTTTTTTTTTTTTTGCAGAGCAATGGAAGCAAACCCAGGGTCACACAGCTAGTAAGTGTCAAGTATCTGAGACTAGATTTGAACACAGGTCCTCCTGAATCCAGGGCACTTTATAACTTTATCACCTTGGTGCTTTATCACTGCACCACCTAACTGCCCCCATAAAAATTTTATAAGGCAATTATGTGATATTAATATTTCTCATGAAAATTTGATAAAATACTAATTTGGTCACAGGAGAGAACATAAAGGAATTGATGGTATATACTCTCAGCAGAGTCAAATGTTCCATCTCTGCCTTAATTTTCTTCCATGGGCTTTAAACTGCTTCTGACCTACTAAATGAACCTATGAACTATATGATCTGGGGACTCATATATAAGATATACTTCTTAGAATGCTTTAATACTAATAAAAAGTTATAGACACTTATTAAACATTACCAAAAACGTTTCTATGCTTATAATTACATTATACATGTATATTGCATGGGTACCTTAAAATATATTTATTTTACACATATTTTATATGTCTTTATTTTTAGAAATACCCATAAGAAGACATTATTTTATTATAAGTTTCCCTCATTTAACTTGAAAACATACTGACTTATTGTTTTCACACTTTCTTTTCCTCATATCATCATGTTAATTTCTTTTTTGTGCTTCTTATTGTTAAATCAAGATTCTGTGATTACACTATCTTCTCTAGTTTTATAATTCTTCATCTCTTTTTAGAGGAAAATCATATTTTTAAATTTTCCTATCATTTACTCTTGCCTCCAGGTATAATTCCATTGTCCCAGGCATGCATTTCTTTAAAATTATTCATTTGGTTTGCTAGCCACTATTTACATGAAACGGTTTGGCTGGTAGTATCCTGGTATTTAAGGAACCTTTTTCAAGTTAATTGTTCTGCTGATAATTAACACAGAATTATTTCCAGAACATTTCAACATTGTCTTTAGGTCCTGAACATAAAAATTTCATATAGTAGGTATATAAATGATATAGGCCAGGGATAATTCAGAAGAAGTTTTCTCCTTGAGAAGCAAAACTAAAGGACAGTCACACCAAAGAAGTAAGGGCAGATAAGTTCATTAGGCTTGGCTACTACTTGAGCAGAGCCTGGGGACAGAGATAATTCCAGAATTCAGGACCACTACCCCTCATTCAAGCTCCCCCCACCCCAACCCAAAAGGAACTTTCCATTGCCAAGTGATCACCCTTCTATCCTCTATAAAAGCTTTGCCTTTCTTCTGTTTTCAGAGAAAGATATTTTTAAAGATGTCTCTAAGCCATCTCCTTCCGTTGAGGCTAAGTCTTCAACTTACCTCTCCCCAAAATAGACTTTTAATTCCAATTGGACTGTATGCAAGAGTGTACCTCTTTACAGTGGAATACCTAAGGACTCCTACCACCTATCTCCCCTCCCTAAAACATAACTATTTAATTTCTATGATATAAATTTTCTTGAATATGAGTTGTTATTCATATGTAGTGCTATAAATATGGTTCAACAGACTAGGGACATGGAAGTATTATTATTATTTTTTATGGAGGTATTATTTTAAGAAGATAGCAAAGGAAAGAGAAAGTGAAAGAATGGAGAAAAGATATTGAGAGCCAGCTTATTAAATAAGTATAGAAAGGCTTATCAATGGTAGGAAGACCATTAGATCATGCATTTTGTGGGACTAGAAACTCATGAAGATCTTTTAAAAGTTTTATTACTGGACAATTTACTTATTGTTTTATGTCTACTTTGTCTTATTTTAAAAACCTTTATAAACAAAACCAAAATGTGAATCTAGAGCATCTTTTGACAAAACTATGATGAGGAATCAAGCAGGCTTTTGCAAACATTTTTTTTCTATAGTATAACATCTTTACTTTCATTTAATTGACCCAAATAATTGTTGAGTGACAAAGAACATTTGACTTTGTAAAATGAAAAGCAATCTAAAGTCACTCTCCTTAAAAGAAATATCTCAAATATGTTTTAAATTCATATAAATGAAACCATGGGGATACTTTTTATTTACTAACCATCTGATTATGAACATCAAAAAAGGCAACAAAAGAAAGGGGAAAATTCACTGAAGGATAATTCATATTGCATAGGATCCAATTAGAAACAGGGTTCCTTACAGATGAGCAAATCCAGATGTTCATATTTGCTGGTGATATTTTGCTTATTATATCAACACCCAGAATATTACTAAATACCCTTAGTGATATTCATAACCACCAGTCTGCTGCATTGGTCCTGGAGGCCTCACTGTTGGCTTGCTCTGCCATTTGGCCTTTTGAGCCCATAAATGGGGCCTTGGTTGATGATCTATGCTGTTACTAAGAACCTCCCACTGGATTGCCTGTATGCCACCTGTGCTGGGTTATGTATCCCATTTGCCCAAGTGAGATAAATCTTTTCTGTAGTCCTTCTAAGTTATTTTGGACTGGAAAATTTTTTCACCTTTTTTTTGTGAGTTCTATTACTCCAGAATTTGTTGTGAGGCATGATTTAAAGTTATTTTGAAGGAAATGTGAGAGAGCTTTGGCAATTTCCTGCTTTTCCCCCACCATTTTGATTCTACCTCTCCCAATTCACATTTTTCTTTTAGGCTTCACATGTATGCCCTTGAAATTATTTTCCTCTTCCATCTTCCTTTAAAAACATAGTAATTTTTTATGGTCAGATTTTTTCCCCTCATTTTTTCCAGACCATTTAGTGATTTTTTAATTTGGACTCTGCTCTTGGGTTAGAGAAGGCAGTATGCCAAGCTCCTTGCACTAGGGGTTTGGGGTCTTGTGCTGTCCTACTGAGATGGGGTAGGCCACAGGGCTTAGCTGCTCACCTGCTGTCCCAGGGCAGTATGGCCTAGCACCAGGGCATGGAGCCTCTCACTAGCTTGCTGGGATGCAGTCCATAGCTGGCTTGATCAGAGGTTACCTGCACTGGACTGCACTTCCCTTTTACCTACGTGAGATCAACCTTTCCAGCTTACATTTTGCATTGTCTGGAAATTGTGTTACCCCATATTGTGATTGGTTCTACCATTACAAAATTCATATTGAGGTGTTATTTTGTAGTTTTCCTTAGGTAAATTTGAGAGAATTCATGTGAGTTCCTAACATATTCAGCCATCTCGGCTCCTCTTCTTGAGTACTACACTGGCACACAGGAAATCTAAAAGCAAACAAAAACCTGAAGAAGGTGGAAGAAGAATGAATTAAGATTCTTCATTCCTAGTAGACTGCAAAATTACTGTGATCCATCAGTGTGATATGGTATATAAGAAAAAAAATATGATCTTTGACCATATTGAGAGTCACATGGATACTTTCTTTCTTTCTTTTGTTTGTTTTTTGTTTTGTGGGGCAATTGGGGTTAAGTGACTTGCCTAGGGTCACATGGCTAGTAAGTGTCAAATGTCTGATACCAGATTTGAACTCAGGTCCTCCTGAATCCAGGGCCAGTACTTTATCCACTGTGCCACCTAGCTGCCCCCACATGGATACTTTCAAAGTAATTTAACATATGATATATTATAGCTCTTCTGGAATTTTTCTTGATGAGACCAGATCTGGAACATTGTTCTCATTTCTGGAGGCCATGTGTTAGAAAGGACATTCATAAGCTATAGATTGTCCAGTGGACGAGATGACAGCTTGAAAATGATATTGAGTTTATGCCTTTCTATGAGTATAAGCTGAAGGAACCAGAGAAATATTCAGGGAGAAAAAGACTGACAGCATGGGGAATAGGTTAATCCATGACTACTGCCTTTGAGTATTAAAAAAAACAAACAGTGATCTGAAACAGCGATTAGACTGATTCTGTTGTTTTCAGAGGGCAGAATGTGAAACAATTAGTGAAAATTGTAAGGAGGCAAATTTAGGCTTGACACGGAAAAGAATTCCTAATATTTAGTGCTATGCAAAGGTAGAATGTACTGTCCTGAATAGTAGTGAATTTCTTCTTTCTGGTTGTCTTCAATCAAAGGCTGAAAGACTACACAGATATGTTGTAGTGGGAATTCTTTCTCTGTTATTGTTAGGATTACTCAATCAACCAATAAGTATTTATTAAATGTCTAATTTGTGCCAGGCATTGTTAGAAGGCATTATAGATGGAAAGAAAAAGACAAAGAAATTTCTTTCTTAAAGGAGCTTATATTTAAACGAGGAAGTCAACATACATACATACATACATACATATAAACACACATTATATATTTATATATATGACTGTAAAGAATATATCTGAAGCAGAAAGAAGGTAAATTTGGTTATGAAAGACATTGTTAATTGGAGGAGGAAGATAACAGGAAAAGACTCACATAGAAGGTTTCTACCAACTCTGAAAATTCTCAAAATTATAGTTCTTGACAAATTTGTTTCATAATATTTAGAGTACATTGAATCACTAAATTGGACAATTTCTTACTGGTATTATATAGAAAGAATGAAAATCAAACTGATGTTTTGTGAAAACATCTATTTTAATCTTACTTATATTTTGTATACTTGATAAGTCAAACTTACCTAATCTCTGTTTTTGTTGCAGAACAGTCAAGTTCCTTTAAGAAGTCTCATTATAAATTGTTACATATGTATCAAATAGAAAGTAAAATTTATGGAGAATTGGAATCAACTTGGGAGGATCCAGAATTATATTTCATTTCCGTAATAAAAAAGGCAATTCAAGCTGATTAACTAAAGAACTTGGAAGTGCTCAAGAGCAGACTGGTTCCAGAAATCAGAAAAGATTAATTAGGCCAAGGAACATAAAAGACCAGGTCAGCAACTTATTACTCCTAGTAAACAGCAAGATGGTGTTAATGTGGTATTTAACATTTGGAACTCAATAGCTGAGAATAAGTTAGAATCAACAGTCTACGGAAGGAAGCCTATAAATAGGAATAAGGCAAAGTAAATATTTAGAAACAACTTTATCACTGTTTAAGTGGTTAAAAATAGATATTTTTATACCTAGGGATTTGTTCTTTTAGTTTTCTATTTAAAGTTTATTTTTTTAATTTTTATTTTCCATTCCAAATTTTCTCTTTTCCTCCTCCCCTTCTCCACAAAAATTAGAAGTTAAGAAATATGATATCCATTATAAATATGAAGTCATGCAAAACATTTGTGCATTAACCATGCTATGAAAAAAGCAAGAGAAATTTTAAAAAGAAATTTTTAAAAATTTCTTCAACCTTCACTCAAAGTTCATCATTTTTCTATCTAGAGGTGGATGGCACTTTTCATCATGAGTCTTTTGGAATTATTGTGGACAATTTTATTAATTAGAATTGCTAAGTCTCTCACAATTGATTATCATTATAATATTTGTTACTGTGTACATACATTGTTCTTGTTCTCACTTCACTTTGCATCAGTTCATATAAGTCCTCCAAGATTTTTCTGAAACTATCCCGTTCATCATTTATTTTGTACAGTAGTATTCCAGCACAATCAAATACTATGACTTGTTAAGTTATTGTCTAGTTTATTGGTATTCTCTCAGTTCCCAATTCTTTGCCACCACAAAAAGAAGTTCTATGAGCATTTTTGTATATATGGGTCTTTTTCCTTTTCATTTGATCTCTTTGGAGTATAGACTTAGTGATTCAGTTTTCACTAGCTTCATATATCTATATGGCATAAACACACACACATTTTATTTAAAGTTTTGAGTTCCAAATTCTTTTTTTAGGGTTGTTTTTTTTTTTTTTAGTGAGGCAATTGGGGTTAAGTGACTTGCTCAGGGTCACACAGGTAGTGTTAAGTGTCTGAGGCTGGATTTGAACTCAGGTACTCCTGAATCCAGGGCCAGTGCTTTATCCACTGTGCCACCTAGCTTCCCCGAGTTCCAAATTCTAACCTTCCCTCCCTCTCCTATCCCATCCCTGAGGTGGCAAGCAATGAAATATAGGTTATGTATGTGCAGTTATGTAAAACCTTTCCTATATGGCATATATTTAGAATTGAATTTGTAACATTTTAATTAAAATGTATTTTCGCATTTGTCTATTTACATATACACATTTTTTATTTCCCAGTGCAGGACACACATCATCAAATTTTTGTATCATCATCATCGTTGTTGTTGTTATTACAAAGTAAAGATTCTTACTTTAAGTGGAGACAATTAGATTAAACAATAGTTGGATATTGTGAACTTTTATGAAAACACTATTCTTGATATTGCCTATGTCCTTGAAAATGCCATTTAAAATTTCTACAGTTCAGTTTCTTTATATTTAAAGTCCTACAGCAATATGAAATATAACTCCTTGGGGAAGCAACTAAATGAATATGGCACATCAAGTGTGAAATGTCAACATAGCTGATAATTAACTAGAGTCTATGGTAGCGGGCAATAGAAGGGTAAACCTTTCTTCTTCCCTTAGTCAAGGAAATAATTGAGCAGAGGACCTCTAGGTGTTGTCAATAAAAATTGAAAGCAAAATATGGTGGAAATAGTTTGAGTTTGCTTTGATACAAACTGTGCAAGTTAAATATCTACAGAGTAAAACTATAATCAGAGGGTAGCCACTTTGGGGGAAAGATAGATATTTAGGGAAGTTGGGGGGGGGATTTGATTAGCCTCATGGAGAGCATTTAAAATTCAAGTCAACAAGCATGTGTTAATCACTTGCTGTGTACAAGAATTTGTATTTGGCACTGGAAAACAAAGATAAAATAGTGAGCATGCCTCTAATGGACTAATTAAACTGAGGGGAATAGCTATAGCAACAACCACAGAAAAAACCATTAAATAAGAAAAAAAATGTGGAAAGCACAAAGCAAAGGCCTAGAACTGATGAATAATTTCATGGAGGAGGGAGCATCTGTGGTGGGGATTAAAAAATTTCAGCAAGTATTAATGGATGGGCAGGATGAGTCTAGTCTAGGACAATGTGAACAAAAATTTGAAACAAAAATGAAAGAGAAAGATGAAAAGAGAAATGTTAATTACTCCAGTTTGGTTGGATTGTTTGGAAGGAAGTAGCATGAGATAAGAATGGAAAGCATGATACATGCAGATTATGGATGGTCTTAAATGTCAGTATAAGGTCTTTATATATACATTATGTGAGAAGTAATGGAGAGTCACTATTTTTTTAAGCATAAGAATGATATGATCTGTGTGTAGCTTTATGAAAATTATGCTGGCAGATTTTTGATGGATATATTGGAGAAAGGATAGATTGGAGGCTGAGAAAACTTTTATATGACTATTAAGTAGCATAGGAGAGTAAGGAGCCTGAAAGCCTGAGATAAGGGAGGAGTGCGTTCCAAGAAAGGGATGGGGTTAGGTGAGGTCACTCTTTACAAATGCTGTGATGGGGAAATGATATGTTACATTCATGTAGCAGTTGATAACCTATTTTAGCTCCATCATAGATTGCATGAGTCAGCATAATAAAGGAACAATGTCCTTGAATGCCTGAATAAGGAGTTTATACATTATCATAGAGATAATTGGGAGATAATACAGGGGGAAAACCCCCTCAAGATTTTTGATTTCTTTTATGGCATGATAAAATTTGTACCTTAAGATTATTTAACTGTGAGGATGGTATAAACAAGGAAAGAGAATGGAAACAGACAGATTAATACATGTAATGATATCTTTTGCAGTAGTGCATTAGGTAAGTAGTAATAACTGCTTGAACTAAGTTGGCAACCTGGTGGGTAGAAAGAAAGGAATGGATGCAAGAGATATTGTAGAGGTACTTGGCAAGACTTGGTAACTGATAAAATATGTGTGTGTGTGTGTGTGTGTGTGTGTGTATGTGTATGTGTGTAGGAAAGAAGAAGGAAAAATCAAAGTTCTTTACAAATATACTAATCAGGGTGATTGAGAGCATGAGGTTACCCTAAAAAGGAAATAATTATGTTTCAAAATAAGGAAGATTGAGAGAAAAATGATGACTTCAATTGAAAACATCGTGAGTACGAAATGCTTGTGAAGATGTCATCCACTTCTTGAAGACATGGAACTAGAGTACAAGGGAGATATTCAAGATATATAAGTGGATATAGTCTTCAGTGTAAATGTGAAAATTGGGCACTTGGTATCAGATGAAATCATCTAGGAAGGTTGTAGAGAAAGAAGAGTCTACAATTTAGGACAGAACCTTGTAGGGTACCTCCATGTAGGAGATGGAGGTGGTAGTAGAAGTAGTTTCATTATCTAGGAAAGGAGTCTAGAAAAAAATATCTGAAAGATAGGTTTTCTTGTAGGGTTATAGGTAGAATGGAAGTAACTTATAGCCATCATTAAGTATTTGAAATGCAGTTTCCTGAGCACAATTAAATATTGAAGAGAGAGGTGAAAGAGAAAAGAAAAAAACCCTGAAATATTAGATAATAGAGAGAAGGAAGCAATTTACCCCAAACACTAAGTATTTGAAGATGTGTGCTGTCTCAGGAGGAGCAAAGCATAGAAGTTACAGAGAGGCAAGAGAGAAATAATTTCCCAACATTTACACTTCTACAAAAATAAAACTGGCTGCATTTATGGGAAGTTGAGTTCCCCTCATTGGAGGTCTTCAAGTAAAGGCTGAATGACCATTTGTGTGTGTGTGTGTGTGTGTGTGTGTGTGTGTGTGTTAGAACAGAATATTTGTATGATATGGGTTGACACAAATTGCTTCTATGTTGCCTTCTAAATCAGAAATTCTGCAAGGTGAATTATCTATAGGGAAGAAACAGGATAAACTTAAGCCAAGGTAGAAGATGGAGACAAACAAAAGGGAGTAGTGTCAAAAGCTACAAAAAAGATCAGTTCATCCATAAGTATATAAGTACTAAGTGTCAGACACTGTACTGAGTGCTGAGGATATAAATGCCAAAGTTTAAAAAAAAAAAACTTATGCTGTTAAGAGGCATACATTTTTTAGAAGAAAAAAATGTATACTTGTAAGAATGTACAATGTATAAAAATGAATACAAAATAGTTTTAAGATAAAATCTCATTTAAGGGATGTGGGAGGATCCAGAAAAAGCCTTATTTAGAAAGTAGCACCTCACCTGAGTCATGAAGGAAAAATAAAAGTTGAAGAACAGAGAAAGATAAGGCATAACAGTGGGATCAGCCTGCTGAAGAAGTATGAAGGGATGGGATCAAAGGTTCAAGGAGAGAGGGTGGCCTTTGTGAAGAGAATGTATGGAAGGAGGAAGTGGTGGAATGGTGGGAGATGAAGTCAAAAGATTTGGACTGGAAGTGTGGTTCCTATTAAGTAAGGAGGGGAGAAGAGGAAATTATCAATAAATGTCCTTGATTATTTCCTTTTTGCCTATAAGTATGAAGCAAGGGCCTCAGTTGAGAACACTGATATTGGAGAAAGAATGCTTTTGGAGCCTTGAAGAGAGAAGAGAAAATTCTCTAAGCATTCTTCCTTATCTATATATAACATGAAGAGAGTAAAGACAGCATCTCTCCCCACCACTCAAAAGCCTACTTTGTGTCAAAGATCCAGTGAGCTTATGTCAAACTTAAAAAGGCTAGAAAAGTATTCTCTACTATGAGAGGAAAGCTGTTATATCAACTCATAAATGTATAAAACAATATATTAAAGTTGATCACTATCAAAGTTACAAAGACTTTAATATATTTAACCACCTGAATACACTACACTGCTAACACCAGAATAACTACACTGTTAGCAAACTCGACCTCAGGTTGGGCAGTGTTCCATTGTACTACTGGGAAGTTCATGTCCTGTGCTGTATTTACCTATTCTTAATGCCATGACATCTAGATCTACAGTCTAATACTTTCCAAGAATTTCTAGAAAGCTTTGCCTGTCTTTGTTCTTCATTGGACACTATCTGAAAGCAGCATCACTAAGGATTATAGAGAACTTTCATTTGATAAAGAGCATAATTGTAAGATCACTAGACTTATAATTGTAAGTGGCTTACTGAGTAAGAACTGGTGGCTAAGTAAGTGCAAATCTGTTACCCCTATTGGGAAAAAAAAACCCCAAACAAATCATAGAATACATATACCATTCTTGTTTTAGTAAAAGAACCCCATTATTATAGCACTACTGAGCTATAACCACCAAATTCCTCATTTACTTATATGTTTACCTATATCTATCTACTAATTATCAAAATTTAAAATGAAAAAAATCATGTACATGTATATATATATATATATATATATTTACATGTATATAATATGTATGTGTATGAGAGAGAAGGGAGAGAGAGAGAGAGAGAGAGAGAGAGAGAGAGAGAGAGAGAGAGAGAGAGAGAGAGAGAGAAAGTGTGTTGGGATAGGGAGAGCAAGATAATCAGAAAGACAGAGTCTGTTATTTCATCTGTGTAGAGGGCTCCAGATGAGGAAATTTCTCTGCGATATATATTGGCACCTGCTCTGCAAATGAGAGAGTTCGTTTTGCCTCTGAGTGATTAACTGATGTGCCTGGTTTCATGCTGCCAGTATGTGCCAGAGACATAAATTGAATTCAAGTCTTCCTGCTTTTGGATGACTCCCCCCACCACACAGAATTGTATATTTGTACTGGAACCCAAGGTCTTCATACAAATCTTGACCTTGTTAAATTCCAAATTCATAATGCTATTATGTTTTTTTCAAACATTCAATTTATGAAGGAGCCTCTACAAATGCATCCTAGTGTTTTACAGGTTTCAATATGTTGGAGCTATTGCTACTTCCAAAGAACTATTTTAGGTAATTGATTATCCAAATGATGGCCCAGATTCCCACCAAAGCCTCTTCTATTCCAGATAATTCAAAGAAAACATGAATCTAAAAGCAAGAAAGATATTTAAAAGAGAATGGGAAACTAAATAAATGAGAAATTAATCATGTTATAAACTTTTGCACATTCATACAAAGTAGATACCATTCTCACCATTATGTTAGTCTTTTAAATTTTTTTTAATTTATTTTTTTTATTGTGTTAGTCTTAATCAAATTGCCTTTTAATCCCTCTGCTACCCTGAGGTAGCTGGGCAGACTGCAACCAAACAATAAGTATTTATTAAGAAACTGCCCTGTGAAAGGTATTATGCTTAGAAAAATGCAAAGAAAGAGCAAAATACACCTATTCTCAAAGAGTTCACAGTTGAATAGAAGCAACATAAAAACAAAACAAAATTATGTATAAACAAGCTGAACAGGATAAATTGGAGGTAATACAGGGAAGGCACTAGTGTTGAGTGGAATCAGGAAATGCTCATCATAGAGGCTGGCATTTTAGCTGGGATTTAAAGGAAGCCAAGAGAAGCCAGGGTGGGACTGTAGAAGGAAAGACTTCCAGGCATGATGTTAGAGAAAATACCTGGGGTCTGGATGAGATGGATTATTTTGTGTAAGGAATAATAAGGAGGCCAGTGTTACTAGTTCTCATAGTATATTATGAGGAGTAAGGTATAGGATTGGAAAGATAGGAGGAGGCCATGTTGTAAAGATCCATGAATGCCAAATGGAAGGTTTTTTATTTGATCCTGTTGGTTTTAGGGAGCCATAGGAGTTCACTGAGTAGGGGAGGTGATATGGTAAAATCTCTATTTTAGGAATATTAATTTGACAGTTGAATGCAGTGATTGCAGAGATAAGAGACTTGAGAGAGACAAAACAACACATTATTGTAATAATCCAGGCATGGGGTGATGAAGACCTGCACCGATATGGTGACAGTGTCAGAGAAGAAAAGGGGAGATATATAATGTGTAGAGAGTAATATGTAGGCTAGTTCAGGAATGCTAAGAGTGTGAAGGAGAGTAAGGCACAATAAACCCAGAATATATGCTAGCAAGAGACTGCAAAGGACTTTAAATATTAAATTGAGGGATTTGTATTTTTTCTTAGAAGTGACAACTTCTTGAATGGGAAGTTCTTGAGCTGAGGAGTGATATGGTCAATCCTATGTTTTAGAAATACTGTTTTTGAAAATGTGTAGAGAATGGATTGCAGAAGGGGGGACTTGAGATAAGGAAAAGTATTAGGACACTGTTGAAATCATACAGGATAAAAGTGATAAGGGACTGAACTATGGTAGTTTTAATGTAGGAGAAAAGAGTGATGGATCCAAGAGAGATTGTGGTGGTATTATAAATGACATTTAGCAACTGACTCAACAAGGATGGTGAGGAAGAATGAAGAGTCAAGAATGCCTGAAAGTTCAGAATAGGGTGTATTTCAGGTGAAAAAATTAATTCTGTTTTGAACATGTGCTTGAGACTTCTAATTGGATATGTACAACAGGTACTTGGTGATACCAGACTAGAGTTCAGAAGAGATATTAGACTTGGACATATAGAACAGTTCAGTCTCTATTAAAGTAAGTTAACGGTGGTGAAAGTTAGAACCTTTTGAAATAATCTGCCCTTTCTTTTTTCCCCCTTTTTAACCATAAAAGTATTTTGTTATTTTTCAGTTACATGTAGAGATAGTTTGCAACTTTTTTTTTTGGATTTGAATAGAATTTTATTTTCCAATATATATATATATATATATATATATATAAACAAAATTTTAACATCTATTTTTAAAAAACTTTGTGTTCCAATTTTTCCCCCCTCCATTCCCACCCCCCAGCCCCACAAGAACTCAACAATTGAAAATAAGTTATACATGAGTTGTCATGGAAAAATTCCCATATTAGCTAGTTGTGAGAACAGTCAAAAACCCAAAACTTCAGATTAAGGAATTGTCAAAGAGGAAAAGAAAAAAAAATTAAAAATGTGTTTCCATCTGTTTTCAGATACTATCTGTTCTTTCTCTGCAGATGGGCTGGAATCTTCATAAGTCCTTCAGGGTTATTCTGTATCACTGCCTTGCTGAAAATAACCACATGCTTCCTAGCAGATCATCCGCCACTATTGCTGTTATTTTGTATACAGTACATTTCAGTCTGCTTCAGTTCATGTAGGTCTTTCCAGGTTTTTCTGATAGTATCCTGTTCATTATAACCTGTATATAGTACCTTAAGCTTGACAGATAATTTTCTTCATAAAAGCCCTGAAAAGTAGGTACCAAACATTTTGCCATTATAATCAATCATCATAACTATTTCCCTCCATCCCACTCCCTTCCCATGACATTTACTCTATCTCCTTTTTACCTATTCCTCCTCAAAAGTGTTTTAATTCTGATTATCCTCTCCCTCACTTTGTACTCCCTTTTTTCACCTTTCCTTCCTTATCTTCTTCCCCTCCTTCTTTCCTGCAGGGTTAAATAGATTACTCCTCCCAATTGGGTGTGAATGTTATTCCCTCCATGAGCCCACTCCAATGAGATTAAGGTCTTTAATCTACTTCTGTGTTCTAAATTTTTCTTCCTTCCTCCTTCTTCAACCCTCGCTATGAGATCAAGCAATTCAATACATCATACTGGTGCAGTAACCAGCAAAATTGAGTATAATCTTTCAAAGGCAAAAATGAGACTTCAACGAGAAAGAGGTCTTTCAAGCATTTGTGATGAAAAGACCTGAACTGAATAGAAAATTTGACTTCCAAGTACAAGACCCTGGAGAAAAATAAAAAGATAAACAGGAAAAATACTTTATGATGGATATTAAAAGATCAAACCATTTACCTTCCTACATGGGAAGACAATACTTCAAAATCATAAGAACTATCTCAGTAAGAAACTCACAGAAGACACAGGTCTGAACTGAATATGAAGGGATGATATCTGTAAAGCATTTATGTTTTGTTCTTTGTGGGGCAGACAGGGTGGGGTGTCTTATGTCTGGGGCTGGATTTGGGATTAGGACTTCCTGGGTCCAGGACTGGTGTTTGTCCACTGTGCCAACTAACTAATCCATGATGACATCATTAAAATAGGGTTGAGGTGTAGAAGGAATAAACTGGGGGAAGGAGAAGCAGAGAGATGGTCTGGGGAGGTAGTTCACATGAAGGAAACAAGAAAAAAGCTTATGGAGGGGAGGAGAAGACGGTGAAGGAGTTGGGGAGTGAGTGAACCTTAATATCATCAGAAGTGGCTCAAAGAAGGACTAACATACATATTCAAGTAGTTATAGTAATATATTTTTGCCCTGAGGAAGGGGAGGGAGAAGAGGGGAGGGGGGAAGAAGGGAAGGAGGAAAGGGCAGATTGGGGGAGAGAGCAGTAAAAAGCAAAACACTTTCAAGGAAGATGAAGATGTACTTGATTACTGCAACATTTGTTTTTATAATATTTCTAGTTTCAATTTTTTCTCCCTCCCTTTTCCCCCTCCCCAAGGCAGCAAGCATTCTGAATTAGGTTTTATATGTACAATCACATTAAAGATATTTCTGCATTAGTCATGCTGTGCAATGTGGGGACGAAAGAATCAGAGCAAAAAGGAAAAACCTCAAAAAAAGAAAAAAAAAACAAAAAATAGAGATAGTATGGTTCAATCTGCATCTAGATTCCATAGGGTTTTTTTCTTTCTGGATTTGGAGAGCATTTTCCATCATGAGTGCTTTGGAAGTATATTGGACCATTGTTTGGTGAGAAGAGTCAAGTCTAAGACAGTTGATCAATACATAATGTTGTTGACACTGTGTACAATGTTCTCCTGGTTCTGCTCATCTCACTCACCATCAGTTCATGGGAGTCCTTCCAGGTTTCTCTGAAATCTGCCTGCTCATCATTTATTACAGCACAATAGTATTCCATGATATTCATATACCATAACTTGTTCAGCCATTCCACTATAGATGGGCATCCCCTCAATTTCCAATTCCTTGCCACCACAAAAAGAGCAGCTATAAATATTTTTGTACATGTGGGTCCTTTTCTCTTTTTTATGATCTCTTTTGGGGAAATACCTACTAGCAGTACTACTGGGTCAAAGGGTATGCACAGACTTATAGCTCTTTGGGCATAGTTCCAAACTGCTCTCCAGAATGGCTGAATCAGTTCACAGCTCCACCAGTAATGTAGTAGTGTGCAATTTTTCCACAGCTTCTCCAACATTTATTAGTTTCCTTTTTTGTCATATTAGCCACTCTGATAGGTGTCAGGTGGTACCTCAGAGTTGTTTTAATTTGCATCTCTCTAATCAATAGTGATTTAGAGCATTATTTCATATGACAATAGATAGCTTTTATTTCTTCATCAGAAAACTGCCTATTCATAACCTTTGAGCATTTATCAATTGGGGAATGACTTGGATTCTTATAAATTTGATTTAGTTCCCTATATATTTAGAAATGAGACCTTTGTCAGAAATACTGGCCATAAAAATTGGTTCCCAGCTTTCTGTCTCCCTTCTAATTTTGTCTGCATTGCTTCTGTTTGTACAAAACCTTTTTAATTTAATGTAATCAAAATCATCCATTTTGCATTTCATAATATTCTCTATCTCTTGTTTGGTCATAAACTGTTCTCCTTTCCATAATTCTGAGAGGTAAACCATTCCTTCCTCTCCTAATTTCCCTATGGTATCATCTTTTTTGTCTAAATCATGTATCCATTTTGACCTTATTTTAGTAAAAGGAATAAGATGTTGTTCTATGCCTACTTTCTACCATACCATCCTCAAGTTTTCCCAGCAGTTTCAGTAAAATATTGAGTTCCTATACCAGAAGATGGAGTCTTTGGGTTTATCAAATAGTACATTACTAGTGTCTTTTGCTATTGTGTCTCCTGTGCCTAGCCTATTCCATTATCCTCCACTCTATTTCTTAGGCAGTACCAGATAGTTTTTATGACTGCTGTTTTATAGTAAAGCTCCAGATGTGGTACAGCTAACCCACCGTCCTGTGCATTTTTTTTCATTATTTCCCTTGATATTCTTGACTTTTTGTTTTCCCAGATGAATTTTGTTATTATTTTTTCTAACTCTATAAAATAATTTTTAGGTAGTCTGATTGTTATAGCACTGAATAAGTAAATGAATTTAGGTAGGATTGTCATTTTTATTATATTAACTCAACCTACCCATAAGCAATTGATATTTTTCTAATTATTTTGATCTGATTTGATTTGTGTGAAAAGTGTTTTGTAATTGTGTTCATAGAGTTCCTGGGTTTCTCTTGGCAAGTAGACTCCCAAGTATTTTATAATGTCTACTGTTACTTTAAATGGAATATTTCTTTCTATCTCTTGCTGCTGGAGTTTGTGGGCATATATAGAAATGGTGATGATTTATGTGGATTTATTTTATATCCTGCTACTTTGTTAAAGTTGTTGATTGTTTCAAAGTAATTTTTAGTTGATTCTCTAGGATTCTTTAAGTATACCATATGCAAAGAGTGATAGTTTTGTTTCCTCTTACCTATTCTAATTCCTTTAATTCATTTTTCTTCTCTGATTGCTAAAGCTAACATTTCTAGTACAATATTAAATAATAGAGATGATAGTGGACATCCTTGTTTCACCCCTGATCTTACTGGGAAGGCCTCTAATTTATCTCCATTGCATATAATACTTGCTGATGGTTTTAGGTAGATACCGCCTGGTTTGGGTATCACCACCATATTAGTATCATAAAACAAATTTGGTAGAACTCCTTCTTCACCTATTTTTCCAAATAATTTGTATAATATTGGAATTAATTGCTCTTTAAATGTTTGGTAAAATTCACTTGTAAACCCACCTGGCCCTGGGGATTTTTTTCTTAGGGAGTTCATTAATGGCTTGTTCAATTTCTTTTTCTAATATGGGCTTATTTAAGGATTTTATTTCCTCTTCAGTTAACCTGGGCAGTTTGTATTTTTGTAAATATTTATCCATTTCATTTAGATTGTCAAATTTATTGGCATAGAGTTGGGCAAAATAATTCCTAATTATTGATTTAATTTCCACTTCATTGGTAGTAACATCAGCCTTTTCATTTTTGATACTGGTAATTTGGTTTTCTTCCTTTTTTTAATCAAATTAACCAATATTTTATCTACTTTATTATTTTTTCATAAAACCAGCTCTTAGTTTTATTGATTAATTCTATAGTTTTCTTGTGTTCAATCTTATTAATTTCACCTTTAATTTTCAGGATCTCTAGTTTAGTATCTAATTGGGGATTTCTAATTTGTTCTTTTTCTAGCTTTTTAATTTGCATGCCCAATTCATTAATCTCCTCTTTCTCTTTTTTATCCATGTAAGCAGTTAGAGCTATAAATTTTTCCCTAAACACTGCTTTGGCTGCGTCCCATAGATTTTGGTATGTTGTCTCATTATTGTCATTCTCTTGGATATAGTTATTGATTGTTTCTATGATTTGTTGTTTGACTCATTCATTCTTTAGAATGAAATTATTTAATTGCCAATTGATTTTCAGTCTACTTTTCCATGGTTTTTTCTTACATGTAATTTTTATTGCATCATGATCTGAGAAGGATGCATTTACTATTTCTGTCTTTCTACATTTGACTGTGATGTTTTTGTACCCTAATACATGGTCAATTTTTGAAAATGTGCCATGTACTGCTGAGAAAAAGGTATATTCTTTCCTATCCTCATTCAATTTTCTCCAGACATCTATCATGCCTACCTTTTCTAGTAATCTATTCACCTCTTTCACTTCTTTCTTATTTATTTTTTAGCTAGATTTATCTAATTCTGAGAGGGGAAGATTCAGATTCCCCCACTAGTATCGTATTACTGTCTAATTCTTCTTGTAACTCATTTAACTTCTCCTCTAAGAATTTGGATGCTATACCACTTGGCTCATATATATTTAATATTGATATTACTTCATTATCTATAGTACCTTTTAGCAAGATGTAGTTTCCTTCTTTATCTCTTTTAATGAGATCTATTTTTGCCTGTGCTTTGCCTGAGATATGGATTGCTACCCCTGCCTTTTTTACTTTAGCTGAAGCATAATATATTTTGCTCCAGCATTTTACCTTTACTCTGTGTGTATCACTCTGCTTCAAGTGTGTTTCTTGTAAACAGCATATTATAGGATTCTGGTTTTTAATCCACTCTGCAATTCGCTTCAGTTTTATAGCAGAGTTCATCCCATTCACATTCACAGTTATTATTACTGACTGTCTATTCCCCTCTATTCTATTTACCCCCTTTGTACTTTTCCTCCCTTCTTTCATCCTATTCCTCCTCACGGACATTTACTTCTTACCCCTGCCTCCCCCAATCTGCCCTCCCTTTTTATCACCCCCTCCCTTTTCTTTACCCTTTTTTCCCTTGCTTTTTTCCTCCCTTCCATCAGTCCCTCCCCCCTTTCCGTTCCCCTTTTACTTCCCTAAAGAATGAGCTAACTTTCTTTATCCCAATGAATGTATATGTTATTCCGTCTTGGAAACAAATCTGATGAGGGTAGAGTTGAAACAATGTTCACCCCTCCTTTCTTTCCCTCTATTGTAATAGGTTTTTCTTTTTCCACCTCTTCATATGATATAATTCACCCCATTCCACCTCCCCTTTCCTCATTAGCTTCCAACTGTCCAATTTTAATTTTTAAAGTATTGTTTTCTTCAATGAGATTATTCACTTCCCTTTCCATTTGGCCAAATAAATTTTTTAAGGAATTGTTTTCTTCAGTCAATCTTTGTACTTCCTTTTCCAAGCTGCTGATTATTTTTTCATAATTTTCTTGTGTTGCTTTCACATGTCTCCCCATTTTTTTTCTTCTACCTCTCTCAATGAATTTTGAAAATCCTTCTTGAGCTCTTCCATGAAGGCTTTTTGGTCTTGATACCAATTCATGTTCCCTCTTGAGGCTTCACATATATGCAATGTGAGAGTATTGTCCACATCTGAGTTTGTGTTTGCCTCTTCCCTGTCCACACAGCTCTAAATGGTAAGAGCTCTTTTTTGTTTTTTAGTC
This sequence comes from Dromiciops gliroides, assembly GCF_019393635.1. NCBI lineage: Eukaryota > Metazoa > Chordata > Mammalia > Microbiotheria > Microbiotheriidae > Dromiciops > Dromiciops gliroides. The sequence goes on along the minus strand of NC_057863.1, from coordinate 112,153,981 downwards.
ATATTGTAGTTTATTTATTTTTTAAGTTGAGGTCTGCTCCTGGGGCACCTGGATTATTGTTTCAAGCTATTTGTGCTTGGGGATAAGGGTTGTGTCACTGGCTTTCTACTCTGAGGCTTCTATGGCTTATGGATTTCTCACCACCCTGGCCTTGTTCCCTGTGCTTGTTCCTGGCATGCTATGATGGCCAGGCCTTGTTGTACCTGTCCTGTGGGTAGCTCTCTAACTGGTAGCCTGACCTTTCAGGTGGTGCTGGTCAGTCTCAATATTTGCTTGCTGTGCCACCAGCTTGCTGAACAAGGATCAAGGGGCCTCAGTTCCTCAGGTGTCACCTAGAGCTTCCTGCTGACTTGACCAGATCCCCTCCATGCTGTGCTGTGCTGAGGTTCACTGTGCTCCCCTTTTGCTTGAGTGAGACTGACCTTTACTGATGTCTTCTAAATTATTTCAGGTTGAAAGACTGTCTCTTTGTCTTTTTGTTGGTAATGTAATTTCAGAATCCATTTAGAGGCTTGATTTACTGTTCTTTTTGGGGGAACTGCAGGAGAGCTCTGGCAACTTGCTGGCTTCTCTCTGACATCTTGCCTCTGCCCCCAGTCATCCGCCCTTTCAATTACTTTCTTTTTCTGACTCACAGGGGCAATTGAGAACAATATCAGCACTTTTGAGTTAACTTCCCTCTCTATTTTGCTTTGGAATCATCACCCTATGGTTAGTTCATGCTGTTTTGCCTACTGTATTCTTTGTAGCTCTCCATATATGTTGCTAAACACTCATTATTACTTATATCCATGATGAGATATTCAAAGTCTCATAATAACTTCATGTTTAAACAAGTAGAGGGTTCCATGTACTCTGTTAAGAGATGCCCAGTGGGTTCTCTTTACACTATATCACCTAGCTGCCCCATGATGACATCTTCAAAATAAAATTAAGGAGTGTGAGGATGGCACTGGAAGAAATGGAAAGAGAGAGATGGAATGGGGCAAAGTATCTAACTTAAAAGAAGCAAGAAAAAGCTTAGGCAGTGGAGGGGAAATGGGGGAGGAGTGCAGGAATGAATGAGCCTCACTCTCATCAGAATTGACTCAAAGAGGGAATAACATACACACTCAAGTGAGTATAGTAATATATCTTGCCCTGAAAGGAAGTGGAAGAGGAAAAGGATAAGGTGTGAGGGGTGAAGGATGGGAGGGCAGATTGGGGAAGGAACAATCAGAAGCAAAATAATTTTGGGGAGGGATAGGGTAAAAGAAGATAGAAAATAGAGTAAGTACTGTGGGAAGTGAATAGGACGGAGGGAAAAACAGTTAGCAATCATAACCTGGGGAAAATTGAAGCAGAGGCAAGGGCAATGTAAGATGAGGATGTTGATGGTGGTGGTAGTGGTGGTGGTACTTACTTTGCTGGGCTATTGTGAAGAAAATTCTTTGTCAGGTATAAGGTACTATATAAATATTAGTTATTATTGTTGCAATAATCAAATTCATGGATGTTTTGAAAGGGAAATAAAGGTGAGAAGGATGCTATCAGAAAAACCTGGAAAGACTTACATGAACTGATGCAAAGTGAAATGTACTATATACAAAATAACAACTATATAGTAAGATGATCTGCTCTGAATGAGTTATTTTCAGCAATGCAATGATCCAAGACAACTCTGAAGGACTTATGAAAAGGCAATCCATCTATAGAGAAATAACTCATATTATCTAAATTTAGATGGAAATATATTTTGTTGATGTTGTTTCTTTTTCTAAAGTTTTTTTTTGTGTACTATGTTTTACATGACTGCACATGTATAGCTTATATTAAATTGCTTGAGTTTTAAGGTAGGAAAAGGGAGGAAGGATGAGAATTTGGAAAACAAAGTTTTCAAAGGTGATGTTACAATTGTTTGGGGTTTTTTGCATGTAAGGAAGGGGAAAATTCTAAATAAATAAATAAATAAAATTTAAAGAAGCAACACCGGATCAGAGCCACTATTTCAGAGAGAAGCAAGCAAGCTTCTGAGCTCTCCTGTAGTTCCTTCAAAAAGAACATTGAATCAAGTCTCTAAATGTATTCTGAAACTACAGAACCTACAAAAAGACACAGAGACACAATCTTCCAATGTGAGATAATTTTTAAAACTTCAGGAAAGGTTGATCTCACTTTGGCAGGTGGCGAGCACAGAACGCCTCTCCACAGTGCCATGTAGAGGGGGTCAGGGCAAGTCAGCAGGAAGCTGTAGGCCACAGCAGAGCAACTGAGGCCCCTTGATACTGGCTTTGCAGGCTTATGGCACAGAACGCCAGTGGTAAGATCCACCAGCAGCAGCTGAGAGGGCAGGGAGCCCACTAGGGGGCCACCCACATTACTGGCACAACCAGGGCTGGCCATCCCAGCAAGCACAAAGAACAAGAACAGGAAGCAAGCCCAATGTGGTGATAATCCCAAAGACTCTAGCTTCTGAGATAGGGACTCAGTATTTAACAAAAACTGCTGGGAAAACTGGAAGAAAGTATGGCATAAACTAGGCATAGACCAATATCTTACACAAACAGGAGCAATGCATCCAAAATTAGAAGGGAGGCCGAAATCTGGGAAACAATCTTTATAGCCATTACTTCTGATAAAGTCCTCCTTTCTAAAAGATATTGGGAACTAAATCAAATTTATAAGAATCCAAGTCATTCTCCATTTGAGAAATGGTCAAAGGTTATGAATAGGCAGTTTTCTGGTGAAGAAATCAAAGCTAGCTATTGCCATATGAGATAATGCTCTAAATCATTATTGATTAGAGAAATACAAATTAAAACAACTCTGAGGTACCACCTGACACCTATCAGATTGGCTAATATGACAAAAAAAGGAAAATAATAAATGTTGAAGAAGTTGTGGAAAAATCACTCACTACTGCATTACTGGTGGAGCTGTGATCTAATCCAGCCATTCTGGAGAGCAGTTTGGAACTATGCCCAAAGAACTATAAGTCTGTGCATACCCTTTGACCCAGCAATACCACTATTAGGTCTTTTCCCAAAAGAGATCATAAAAAAGAGAAAAGGACCCACATGTACAAAAATATTTATAGCTGCTCTTTTTGTGGTGGCAAGGAATTGGAAATTGAGGGGGATGCCCATCTATAGTGGAATGGCTGAACAAGTTATGGTATATGAATATCATGGAATACTATTGTGCTGTAATAAATGATGAGCAGGCAGATTTCAGAGAAATCTGGAAGGACTTACATGAACTGATGGCGAGTGAGATGAGCAGAACCAGGAGAACATTGTACACAGTATCAACAGCATTGTGTGTTGATCAACTGTGATAGACTTTATTTTTCTCATCAATACAATGGTCCATGATAGTTCTCATGGACTCAAGATGGAAAATGCTCTCCAATTCCAGAAAACAAAACAAACAAACAAAAAAGAATAGTATGGTTGATTGAACCATACTATTTCTATTGTTTTTGTTGTTGTTGTTTTTCCTTTTTGCTTTGATTCTTCTCTCATAACATGACTAATGCAGAAATATGTTTAACGTCATTGTACATTGTAGGGGACAAATTTAATATGGTGAGAGTTAATTGGGTGGCTCGCCATAATATTGGGGTTCAGAAAATAATGAGGGACCTCTAGGTCCAAAGTTTTCTCCCTTCCAATCTGCCTTTTTAGTTATTTCTCCCAGGACAATAGGAGAGGAGATTAACAGCCTCTTTTCCACAAACAAATCAAGTTTAATTGATGTAAATAAAATACACAGCAAAGGTGAAATAAAGTCAAAGAAAAGGGAATAGGGAAAGAGGAAAATGGATAATCTTCCTGGCTCATAACAAAGACTGTCTCAAAACCTAAAACTTGTTTGGGACTCAGCTAATTTGAAGAGATGGCCTTTTTCTATTAACTCACCATCAGGGGTCCACAAGTTCTATGGGAGTCAGCTGTACAGCCTGTCTCCAGTCTGCTTCAAAAGCTCCTCCAAGGCAAGAGCCCTAACTTCCTGTTGAGGGTCCCTTTTTCTACTTTTTTATCCCTTCCCTAAAGGGGAGATCCTTCAAGTTGTGTGGCTGAGACTGGTCCCCTGATGATGAAGCAGTCCACAGCCTCTGAGGACACTCCTTCTCAGGGTTGGCCAAGTTTAAGCTAGGTTTAACAGGGCCTGCCAGGTGTGGCTAAAAATCTAATCATCTTAAGTGGGTACCTAGTAGTTTCACATTTACACCCAATTCAAACACTTCTAAATCAATCAGGTGGCACCCCTGGGCATCTGCCCAATTCCATTATTTTACCACAACATATATAACCTATATCACATTACTTGCTATCTTGGGGAGGGGAGAAGGAGTGGACAGAGGAAGAAAAATTTGAAACTAGAAATCTTATGAAAACAAATGTTGAGGGGCAGCTAGGTGGCACAGTGGATAAAGCACTGGCCTTGGATTCAGGAGTACTTGAGTTCAAATCTGGCCTCAGACACTTGACATTTACTAGCTGTATGACCCTGGGCAAGTCACTTAACCCCCATTGCCCCACAAAAAAAAAAAAAAAAAACAAATGTTGAAAACTATCTCTAAATGTAACTTGAAGATAATAAAATATTTATATAAAAAAATAAATAAAGAAGCAGCACCTAAAATATTTTTTTAAAAACAGGATGCCCAGAATAACATAATTATCATAATACATTAAAATCAAGCATGGCTCGGTTATATACAATACTTCCTATGGGCTCTTAGTGGAATAATTTTGATGTTCATAAATACACACCTTTAGAATTATGACATCTTAAAGATAACACAGAACTGTAATCTTGCACTGATTCAAAATAGCCTCCAAGAATGTCTTTTTCCTTGAAAAGCAACCATCTGTTTTCAGTTCCTTAGTAAACACTTGCTCATATGTGCCTACTGGTACAGAATCCACTTTGATATCAAAAGCTTACTTCTTCAGCTGGTCTGTTGCCACATTTCTGAAATGAGCTTACATTTTAAGTTATTTTACTTAAAGCCCAAGGTTATCAAAATAATTTCAAAACTACTTGCAAAGCAGCATTGGCTAAGATTGTTCTCAAAATCAGATGACACAAATGATCTGAGTGGCTTGGCTTCCTTCTTTGTTTCAGCTTTATAGAGATGCAGGTAGCAAAAATATCTCAGGCCATCAATTATTCATCATGTTATGCATCTGATAATTTCTCTAATTTGTGATTAATGCTCAAGCAGGCAATGGCCTAGATAATTAAAGTTGCTAGGGAGTCTTACATACTTAAAAATCAGGTAAGGTGCTATCCCTGGCTCTGAAGTTTATAGCAGCTTTGTACCAGAGACCATAAAAAATGCTTTATCCTAAAGGATCAGACCCTGATCCTCATCATTCATTTTGCAAGATCCCATGGATGTCTGCTCTCGGAGAATGAAGTCTCCTTTCAATCAAGTAATAGCTCTCTTGGTTTTTCATTGTTCTCTCTCCAAACTGCTACCCATCTAGTAAACAACTATTATGATTTCTTTATTTCTTTTCTTATAAGACTCTTCCCAAATTAAGCTTTTAAATACATATAAATGATAATACTCTTGTTGCTCTGTGATTTTCCAGGCCTAGGTATGTGAACAAATATTTTGCACTACCAACTGGAAGCAAGCATAATGCATTTCTTTGAAATTACTGTGAGCTTAGCGGTGGTTTCAGTAATAATCATGGTAGTAATAATCTTTACTATCACTATAAAAACTTAGAGCCTCCAAATTCCAGGCAGCTGCCTACCCCATTGAGTCATGCTTTATATATTTTTCTCTTTCTTCAGATAAAACACTTTTCTTGATGAGTTACTATTGATAAATAGCTTCCAGCTGTCATTACTTGGAAAACAAGACTATGCGACTATGTATACTAAAAAATTATATATGACTGAAAATTACATCAACATTTTCTATTCTAGGAGACTTTTCCTCAAACATTAATAATTTGGGATCATGGATCTAGGGACGAAAGGAACCTCAGAGGGCTTAGTTTAACCTTTTCTTTTCACAGAAAAAAGACACTTACTTTAATCTTAATGACTTTTTCATCATCACACAGGTTTCAGAGGTGGAATTTGAATTTAGTTCCTCCAAATTCAGATTTGACAACTCTTTCCATCTTGCCTGATTTCACAAATGTTGGAAATTTATGTGTGGAAACTGTCTCCACTAATGTTGATCAGATATTCATCTGTGAAAATATTATAGGAGAAAACAATAACACCACAACGACTACCACCACACATTTTATACCATTGTGACAAAAGGAAGTTCCTGGGCTACTGCTGTATATCTTTCGAATAAGATTTAAAATACTTTTGTTTGATTATGAGCTGTAAGGACCTTCTGAGACCATCTACCAACCCCTCATTTTGTAGATGATGAAGATTAAATTACTATTAGAGGTCATAAGATTACCATGAGAAGGTGGTATATGAACCCAGGTTTTCTGACTCCAGAACTAGTATTCTGTCAATTGAAATCTATGTGATTTCATCAATGCTGGTGATTCCCTATGAAAACTCCCTCTATCAAGGCCCATCAGTAAATGATGTGAAACAATTTTAGAGACTTGTCTTGGCCACTGAGAGGTTATAGTTGTTTTAAAATAAAATTACTAATTTGAAAACAATACTATGGAGAAAAAAATATGCCAGGTGATAAAAATAAAACCTCCTTTAAAATGAGTACACAATCTTTAGAAAAGGAAAACTGTGATTTTCAAGCATTATAAACATAGATATAGCTAATGATAAGTCAAATTGTAAATGTTCTATATAAGAAATCAAGTGATATGGATTGCAAGTATCTCTGTGACTCTATAACTCCTTGTTTGAACTCATATAAATTGCAATATGTTTTTGGGTCTCAGTTTCCTTGTCTTTAAAATGAGAAGTTTGGAATAAATGATTTTGATTCTTTCCAGATCTAAGATTCTATTATTCAAATATATGTTAAAATACCCAATAAACCAAAATTACATAATACTGATTAATGTGAAGAAGTAATTACAAAATTAATTATTTCCTAGATTTTATGGAAGAATTAGAAATTCAATTTTTTCTAAAGACATATGAAAGAAACATTTATTCAAAATTATCTGGAGCATTATACAAATTATCCTTGCTATAAAACAGCCTGTTATTATCATCATCAGCCCTTAATTTATCTTCTTATAAGTAGTTTTATTGACTTTTTTGGGTACTACCTTTGAGATAGATAAAGTATCCTAATCTTTACAAAGAAGAATGGGGTAGGATGTGGGAAGGGAAGCATGGTACTATTAAAATAATCCAATAAGCTATAACAGCTGTGACTTTAAACACACAAGAAATAAACCATTTCATTACATCTTGCTATATGTGAAAAGACATAATGTGACAAATACCAAAAAGCAGGAGGCAATCAGTTGGTGTTTATTTTCTTTTATTGTTACATGGTATCCTAATTTCCTTTAAAGTAGTGCTCACTTTTTAATTTATTGTTGACTCAGAGGCAGAGTAATATTCATCAGCAAAATTCTGATGTGTTTTTTAGAATGTATAAATGTTATTACTTTATTTTTCAATAGATTTTAAAAAGCTATTTAACATTTAATGTTTTCTACATTAATTTGGTCGTTTTCCAGATAGGCAGTGGTATCTAGTTACAATAAATGAAAAGATACAACAGTTAGGTAAATGGAAGATGTTTTAGGGAGAACACTTTGTCTCTTCTTGTTTAAGGTATGCAGTTGATTCAAATTCTAAATTAAATGGCTCAGAAGGCATAATCATTTATATTTCTTACAGTTTCAACAAGACTTAAAATCTTAAGTAAATGTTATCTTCTCCATCCCCACCAGTTTAAAAGAAAAATTACACTGCTTTCATCTTCTAAATCCATCATACTTCACAATATTCATAATATAGTCAACCATGGTTGTCTTTGTTATAACAACAATACAAAGATCTTATATTACAACCATGTGGGTACTCCTGTAATCATCATAGATAAAAATTCCTTTATACCTTAGCAGGCACTCTTTATTAGATGCTGTAGTTTCAAATATCATTGTTTCATCATTAGCTTTCTTATGATGATAATTTTTAGATTTAACTATTCTGATTTTTTTTTGTGTGTGTGTGAGAGATCCTAAATTCATCAAAATGAATGTGCCAGCCAAAGACCAGTCTTATGTTGATGGGATTTTGTAATAGCTTTGTCCTTCCCCCTCAATAGGCTAAACAAAGTATATATAATATGAATATTTGTCTCTATCCATTTGCCTTCCTGTCTGTTTGTCTGTCTATTTTTCTTTTGGAGAAATAGTGGGGGAGGGACAACCAACAATCATTCCCCTTTTCTTCTCTCCCATTTGTTTGTGTCTCCTTCACTTAGCTCAATGCCTAGTACATAACAGGTAATTTATAAATACTCATTGATGACTTTTTCTCTTTTTATGAGTTAGAAAGTCTACATGAACTCAGATCAGAGAAAACCAAGGTAGGGTAAGGATGAGTATTCATTTAAATCCAGTCATTTTGTTAAAATTATTTTTTAAAGGATTAATATTAAACATCAAGAAAACCAGTAAACATGTTTAGTGATTATTTGCATTTAAATTAATTTTGATGTGTTATGATTCTAAAGTATTTAGTCATTTCTTCTAAATCCTCAGGAAGATTTTGTGTTTATCCATTTGTTTTCATTCACTTTTCTTCATAAAAGCTACTATATCCTCCTTCTCCTCGTCCTGTTCCTGCTCCTCCTCCTCCTTCTTCTTCCTTGTTTTTGTTGCTGTTGTTGTTGTTCTTCTTTTTCTTCTTCTATACCCCACTACATTAATGCACCACGACTTATTTAGACAACTTTTTCTTGTTGGATATATATAGGTTATTTCCAACATTCTGTGATTGCATATTGAAGACCTAGAAAAAAAAAAGTTCTTGTCTCTAAATTTCTTGGTATTGTGAAATGATTTGACATGAAAAACTGATATGACTTTATCAAGTAAAAGGAAATTTAAAAAGCAGTATTACTATCTATTTTGATATTGTACTGTAAGGGAAATGGGACCTTTTCATGTCAATTGCTGTTGGAATCTAATGGGTATCTTTCCCATTAGAATGTGAGTTTCTTGAAATCAGGGATGTCTTTTCTATTTGTATTCCTTGAATTTGCCAAAATAGTTTTCACGTAGTAAGTGTTTAATAAATGTTTTAAGGAATAATTTTTTTCATTCATTCTTTCTTTCATAATAAGACTATGGAAATCATGTTTGTTCTTTTCTTTCTTTCTTTCTTTCTTTCTTTTTTTTTTTGGTGAGGCAATTGGGGTTAAGTGACTTGCACAGGGTCACACAGCTAGTTAAGTGTCAAATGTCTGAGACTGGATTTGAACTCAGATCCTCCTGAATCCAAGGCCAGTGCTTTATTCACTGTGCCACCTAGCTGCCCCTAGTCCTTTTCTTAATAACATTTTCAAGGTATATTCTCTAACACTGCAACTAAGTCAAAAGGTAAGATAATTTATATTTTTTTACTGCCTGATTTCTCTAAAACTGTTTCTATAAATATGCTATTTTAACATCAATAGTAGAGTATAATTCCTATTCTATAAACTCACCAGCAATAAGTTCCTTCATTTTTGTCTATTTGATCTGCATGAGATGGTAGCACAAATTTTTTTATAATGAGCATGTTTTAGAATTTTTTTTTTTAGTGAAGATATAAATACTCAAAGAATTCCTTTTGGGGGGGGGTAAATTCTCTATTTATATCTTTAGATCATTTATCCATAATGTTAGGACTAAATAAAAAAAATTCTTGTTTGTTTTACATGGTCATATTTTAATTAGTCAAATTTTCCTTCAATACATTTCTCATCTATTATTTTTCTATTAGATAATAATTTGTTTCAAGTGTTTTGATATTTTCAAATAAAGACATCATGCTTAATAATTTCTTAGTGTTTCCCCCTTAATTATTTAACTTAATAATTAATTCTGTTGCCTGAATTGAAAATAGTTCACATTCTCCAATATATAACTTAAATTGCCACTCCTTTTCCTGGAGTTTCATAGAGTATATGATCTAATACATGGGCCTAAATAAATACCTTTTCAAATTGCCAAACATTATTCACAAGTATATTTGTTAAATAATCTATCCTTTCTTCATATTTTATTATTATAAATTTATAAAAAAAAACCCTAACCATTTAAATTTAATTAGCTGTCTGGTGTATCTATTCTCTTCCATTGGCATATTTCGCATTTTTCTCTGGTACCAGATTATTTTGATATTTCTAGAATTGCTTATGTTTTAAAGACTGGGTATGCTATAGTACCATTAACTTTTGGGGGGGCAGCTAGGTGTCACAGTAGATAAAGCACTGTCCCTGGATTCAGGAGGATCTGAGTTGAAATCTGACCTTGGATACTTACTAGCTAAGTACTGTCTCAGCATTGAAATGAACTTCAGAAGTTATCTAATTCAACATGTAATAGGATAGGAATCCATTTAACAACATTCAGAGAAGTGGTCACCTAGGCTTCTACGGAAGACTTTCCATGAGAAGAAATATACCACCTCTCTCCCAAACCATCCCTATTTAATCTTAGATTTATCTTTATTCTTACTTGTCAAAATCTTTTTTTTTTTATATCATGGCTCTTTCATCTAATGTGGCACCTACTCATCTCACCATTGCCATTTACACATTTTATAAGCAAGTCATTATTTTTTAAATTTTCACTTTATACATTTTCACTTTTCACTTTATCAATGTCATTAAAAAAATCATCAAGGAATTGATTTTAAAATTTTAAAACAGTACTGATCTCAGAACAGCAACGTGGGATATACCACAGTAGAACTCCATCCAAAGTAGCACTGACTCCTTAATGTTCATATTTGTGGTCTCATTATTTAACTAGTTCTTTTTTGTTTGTTTTTCTGTTTGTTGTTTTTTTGTTTGTTTTTCGGGGCAATGAGGGTTAAGTGACTTGCCCAGGGTCACACAGCTAGTAAGTGTCAAGTGTCTGAGGCTGGATTTGAACTCAGGTCCTCCTGAATCCAGAGCTGGTGATTTATCCACTGTGCCACCTAACTGCCCCTATTTAACTAGTTCTCAAACAACCCAAGTATATAGCCTGACCAAAATATCTATTTTATCTATAAGTTTAATATGTTTTCCAGATAATATTCCACACGTATAACATTTCCCTGATTTGAGGCATCTGGAAAATCTACTTTGGATGCACAAAATAAAGAAATGAATCAGAAATTAAACAATTTAAAGGCAATGTAGTTTTGCTCTGCGGTATTTTACATATGTCAGGATCCAGAGATTCTATAAAGCATGGGATATGCAGAGGTTGGATGGGGGGTTTGTTGGTATTCTATGCATGTCTGTATTCTAAAGTGTTGATCTCTAAACCTAGCATGAAGTGAGGAGCTGTGAGTTATGGAATTAGTCTTTTGGGATGGTGAATCTAATTACCTTTTCATGTCCATGACATTAAAAAGTCATTTAAAAATTTAAGCAAAATAAAATAATCCAGATTCACGTATAACTTGTAATGATTTCAATTTTAGGTAAAGCTAATTTTCTCATTTATTTGGATAGCTTTGTGACATATAAATTTGAGTATGTCCTTTCAATTGAATTTACCAACAACCACAGTAACCCCTACCCTTCTCTTCTACTGGCTCATCTAATCACTTGCCTCTCTTCTGATTAAAAAAAGTCTGATGAGGATACCCTGGAAATTTATTAGTAAAAACCAAAATTCTCCCTCCCAGTAAACCAGGAAAATACCTTCTATTATGTGCTAATTTCCAGTCTATTTATCTAGGACTGAATTTATAGACTTGGAAAAATCATAACTAATCTTCATAATTTTTCTTACATTATGAACAATATTATTAGTAATGAAATTATGCAACACGAATTATATCCACACACAGTATGGATGGTTGTAATGGGCCTCACAGCCAGAGTACCTGCTTTCTTTCCTATCCTTAGCTGGTCTAAGAAGAGTTTGCTAAAGAAATGGATTAAAATTTAAACTCTGCATGACAATTTTCTTGGAAATATTCCCTAGGGAGTCAGGAGGAAGATAAGAATTATAGAATGAACTTACTCTTACCACCTGCCAGTTTGTCTTGGTTTTACTTCCAGTCTACTCCTGTGGCATTCCTTGCTTTTTTCCTCTTTAGCTAATATGCACACTCCTGCACTTGCATCTTGCTCTTATCTCTCTAGTTTAACACACTCAAAATTTTGGCTGCATTGAAAACCACTGGAATCCTAAAACAAATTGATCTCCCCTGAATGCTTGTGAACCCAGGCAGGTTCTATATCCTAGAAAGGTCTTCCAAATCTGGAGTTGTCCTGTAAAATTTATAAGATCTCAATGAAGTCCTGAACCTTCCCAGATCTCAGTAAAAAATCCATAATATTTCATCACCATTTTTCAAAGCATCTGATGTCTTGAGACAGAAAAAAAAAAACAAACCCTGTGAAGTCCACTTAGACCAACCTTTTCATTTTAAAGGTAAGGAAACTGAGGCACAGAGAGATTAAGTGATTTGCCAACACCCGTCCTAATTTCCTTGTGTTTCTCTCTCCCTGTCCCTCTCCCTCTCCCTCTCCCTCTCCCTCTCCCTCTCCCTCTCCCTCTCCCCCTCCCTCTCCCTCTCCCTCTCCCTTTCCCTTTCCCCCTCCCTCTCCCTCTCCTTCTCCCTCTCCCTTTCTGACCCATCCATCCATAATTTCTCAGGTCTTTCTATATTCCCAGTTATCTCTAGCTGAAGATACCTTAATTTCCTTTGGACTCTTACTAATCCAGCACTCACTCTCTTACCTACTGAAGATAACCCACGTGGACTACATTCTCTGTTCTAGAGTTAATGTGGTATGCTTAACTTTTTTTTTCTTAGTGCTAACAGTTTGAAATTATGAATCCTCATAATGTCATTAGTACAGAAATATATTATGTCATTTCTCTGAGGCCTAGCTTAACTAAAGTTAATGAATAACAGATTATCAATTCACTATTATTATTGGTATTTTAACCAGAACTCATGAACACAGCTGATTAAGATTCAGAGGGTCATGATTTTCATCAGTGGAGGGAGCAACAATATTTGATTAAGTCGTAGGTATTTAAGCAATGAAGTAAATATAAAAATACCTTTAATACTATAAAAATTTACCAAAAGATCCAGTTAAATTAACAACCAACTCAAAGAATGTCTACATTATTATATGCTTATTGGACAGAAGAGAAGATGGGTAATGTACAAGGTCCACACTTGAGTAGAAGGAAAAGTACAGGCTAGATGTGATTTGGGGCAATTCCTTGGCACTTTCAGTGATCTAAAGCTTCTACCTGAAACTAAATTCCATTAAAAAAGTCAAATATTCTTCTGGTGGTACTATATGGCTGAAAATTATATTTTACCCATAGAGAAATGAAGAGATGCATGGTAGGCATAAAATAGGCTATGGTGTATTAATAGTGATGAAATTTACACATAGAGTAGTGCAAAATATATCCATTAAATAGATGTATGAAGAGAAAAATAGTTGAAGCAATCACATACTGAATGTGAAGGATAACAGATTAGCAGGTTGAAAACTATATTGTTATTGACAATACTCAAGAGATCTAGGGGAAACTGCTCATCATATTGACTTTAGGTTGGCATCCTGGGGAGAATTTAAAGAAGGACATGGACACAGATGAGAAGTTGTGGATAGACTGCAATTTGCACAACTTCAATATCTAACCACCTGAGGGAGACGATTAATCGAAGGATTATAACATCATAAATTTAGAGTAATATGGGATGTTAGCAGCCAAGTCCAAACCCTCATTTTACAGATGGGGAAACTGAGGTAAAGAAATTATACAGTGAAATATTAAATGGTAGCTCTTTGTAGTTTTAAAGCACTTTTATATTTCTTTAACTTATTTTACTATATGTAAATTCTGGATTTTTTTTAACCATTGTAGATGCCCATGTCTTCAACTACTATAACATATGAAATAATTAAAATATTCAATGTCTTATCATGTGAACAAAATATTTGAAGTTGGTCTGTTTAAATCTGGATGGCAGAACTAAAAATAAAAGGATAATAATGATGCAAGGAAATTTTAGTTTTCCTAGTAGAGAAAACATTCTAGCATTTAGAAAATCATCTCTATACTGATTTTAATTATCATCTGTAAATCAAGAATTTCTTGATCTATTTATCCAGGCCTAACATCTCTTCTTATGTCTCCTCTTTCTTTCTAAAAATATACAAGGGTAGGGGCAGCTTGGTCATACAGTAAGTAAAGCACCTGTCCTGGATTCAGGAGGACCTGAGTTCAAAACCAGCCTTAGATACTTGACACTATCTGTGTGACTCTGGGCAAGTCACTTAATCCTCATTGCCCCACCCCCCCATATATATATGCATACACATACATACATAGACATAGACATACACACAATCACACAGACACACAGACACACATTATATATATATATATATCTATATCTATCTATATCTATCTATATCTATCTATATCTATCTATATCTATCTATCTATCTATCTATCTATCTATCTATCTATCTATCTATCTATATATGTACTGAAACAGGAGGAAATAAAGGGATACACTTCAATTCAGTGGTGGGAAGGAGTCCCACTGAAGAACACTCTCATGCCAGGGGAAAGAGATACAATTTGTCATGATGAATGGAGACATTGTAATGGGTATCATCAATTGATTTATTACTCAGGGAGATGGCTTCTGACAAGTGGTATCCTTCCATGGAAAACATTCTACCTCAGGAAAAAAGAAATCAGAGTTTCAGAAGGGAATGTATTCAGAGAGATTCCATGAAGAATGAGGGGAAAAAATGATCATGAGTAGATGTTGAACATATTCTGAATCACAGTGAAATTTTAGCATTGGGGAAAGGAAATGTGGGTTGCACAGATCCAAAGTCATCTCCATCCCAAATGTTGTAATATACTACTTGTGGCCAATCTGTGGTACAGCCTTCAGAAAGTGTAGTGGACTGATCAACCACAGCTGAACACAGAGTACTCTAACCCCAACACTGTGATGTCATTGGTACTCTTCCAAAATGAAGGCTGGGGGAGCCAAGATGCCACAATAATCAGTAAATTGCCACATCTCTCCCATACTCACCTCCAAACAACCATAAAACAACACACCAAAACATATCCTGGAATATCAGGACCAACAAAAATATAGTGTGAAACAATTTTAAAGTCTAAGATATTTAGAAGATCAGCAGGAAAGGTCTTTCTCACTCATGTAAAAGGGGCGTATACTCCAAGGCAGGAAGCATCCCAGCAAGCCATGCATCAGCAAACCATTGGGAAATCCTTAGCCGCAGTATGGTGGAGCACACAAATGCCAACAGTAGTACCCTCCATATGACTTAGCATAGGCAGGGGAATAGGTAGACTCCACCTCTGAGAACTTCCAAATGCTTCAATGTAGCCCCAGGGGAAACACAGACCCCACCAGCCTCAGTACACAACAGACACCAGCATTAGGACCATGACTCAGCACTAGGAAAGCTGCAAGACCCCTATGGACTCCAGCAATAGAATCCAGCCTACATGCCCCCTCAATGCAGCACCAAACATGAAGGTCCCCATGTGCCTCAGTGCAACAGCAATATAGCACCAGGTAAACAGAGAAAGCCCACAGCCCCTGACACAAGAAGTTTGAGACAGTGTCCCTTCATCTCAGGAGCAGAACTCAAACTTAGAAGAAAGGAAAATGGCCAACAATATGAGAAAAAAAAACAACAAGAAAAGAATCTGACCATTACCAAAAACATAGAAAAACATAGAAAGTTATAGTGACATGGAAGATTAAGGCACAAGGTCAGAAAAGGACAACAATGGTAAAACACTCACAGGCAAAACACCAAAGAAAAATGGGAAGTGGTCTCAAGCCCAGAAAGAGCTCAGGGAAGAGCTTTAAAGGGAGCTTAAAAATAATATAATAGAGTCAGAAGAAAAAATTAGAAAAGAAATGAGATTTGACACAAGAGAATTCTAAAAAAATGGTCAACAGCTTGGAAAAAGAAAACAGCTCCTTAAAAAGTACAATTGGCCAAATAGAAAAAAAAAAGATACAAAAGGTAACTGAGGAAAACAATTCTTTAAAAGTTAGAATTTGGCAAGCTAATGACTCTGTGACACATAAAGAATCACTCAAGAAAATTTAAAAGAATGAAAAACATAGAAGAAAACATAACATACTTCATGGGAAAAACAACTGACCTGGAAAATAGAGCCAGGAGAGACAATGTCAGGATCATTGGTCTACCTGAAAGTCATGATCCAAGGTAGGACTTAGACAGCATCATCAAAGAAATTATCAAGGAAAACTGCTTTGATATCCTGGAACCAGAGGGCAAAATAGGCATTGAGAGAATCCACTGATCACCTCAGAATAGAGATCCCAAAAGAAAAACTCCAAGGAACATTAGAGTAAAAATTCAGAATTATCAAGTCAAGGAAGAAAAATGCTATAAGCAGCCAGAAAGCAACAATTCAGATTTTGGGAGCCACAATCAGGATTACACAGGATTTAGCACCTGCAAGATCAAAAGATCAGAGGTCATGGAACATGGTATTCTTGAAGGCAAAGCAGCTAGAACTACAACCAACGATCACCCAGTAAAATTAAGCATAATACATCAAAGGAAAAAATGGTCATTCAATGAAATAGGAGAATCTCAATCTTTAATAAGGAGAAAACTAGAATTAAACCAGAATTTTGATCTCTAATATTAAGACCTAAGAGAAAAATAAACAGGCAAAAAGGGGAAAGAAAATAAAAGATATTCAAGAGCTAAATTTTTTACATCCTTACATGGGAAGATGATACTTGTAATTCTTAAAAATTGTACCACAAGTAGTACCGCTAGAATGAATATACATAGACAGAAGGTATGGGTTTAAGATGAATTAGAGGGAATGACATAAAACAATAACTAAGGGATGAGAAAGAGGAGTACACTGGGTGTAGGAGGAAGGGAGAGTTAGAGCAGGATAAATTATCTCACATGAAGAAGGATGTGAGATTAAAATTGGATATTAGATCATAAATCTACCCTACTTAACCTTTCTCTTAATTTTTCTCCCAGACTAGTAAATGGAAGAAGCTTCTGGTTTTCTAGATAGAGCTTTTATTGTATGGTAGTCACAAGGTGATGTTGATTAGAAGGATAGGAAAGTAGAAATACAATACAAATCGTCTTAAGTCTAGGCTTAGTCTATATTCTGTATAAAACTCACCAAAAGCGGAAGGCCACCTTTGGGGCGAGAGACCGAGTCAAGTGCATGCTGTTAACCGAGAACCGGGCCGAGTCAAACTCCAGTCCGCGTCTGTCTGTGCAGCGCAGCCAGGAGACCAGCGGAGCAGGAAAAAAAAAGGCCCCACTTCCATTCTCTCCTTGCCTTTTAAGCTCACACCCCGGAAGTCGAGAGCTCAGCAGGCAATCTGGCCTGCGTCGCAGGCAGACTGGTGTGCATAGCTCATGCTGTTGGTCTCCTCCCCAAAAGGGTGGTCCTAAAAAAAACTGGCATCTCTCCATTATCTAACCGACTGTTAAAACTTTTTACCACATCCCCCCCTTTTGTTCCTCAAGAAACAAAATATTTCCTTGACGGAACAGTAAAAATAATATAATAACTATTGCTAACTAATAATATGTGAACAACAATATAGAAAAGGACGAGCAGAAAGTAGAAATACAATACAAATTGTCTTAAGTCTAGGCTTAGTCTATAATCCGTATAAAACTCACCAAAAGTGGAAGGCCACCTTTGGGACGAGAGACCGAGTCAAGCGCGTGCTGTTAACCGAGACCCGGGCCGAGTCAAACTCCAGTCCACGTCTGTCTGTGTAGCACAGCCAGGAGACCAGCGGAGCAGGAAAAAAGGCCCCACTTCCATTCTCTCCTTGCCTTTTAAGCTTGCACCCCGGAAGTCGAGTGCTCAGCAGGCAATCTGGCCTGCGTCGCAGGCGGACTGGTGTGCATAGCTCATGCCATTGGTCTCCTCCCCAAAAGGGTGGTCCTAAAAAAACCTGGCGTCTCTCCATTATCTAACCGACTGTTAAAACTTTTTACCACAAGGACAAAATGCATTATAATGCAGGGGAAGAAGGGAGGGTTGGTAATGCACATCACTTGACTCACTATCATCAGTATTGGCCCAAAGAGTGAATAACATACACAATCAGTTGAATATAGAAAGCTGTCTTACCAGACAAGAAAGTAAGAGGGAAGGAGATTAAGTAAAGGGTGGGGGGTACTAACAGAATTGAGGGCAGTTTGGGGGAGGTTATAGACAGAAGTAAATCACTGGTGAGAAGGAAAAGGATGAAATGGGAAGCAGGAGAAAAAGGAGGAAACATAGAATGAAAGGAAATACATATTTAATAATAATAAGTGTGATTATGTATGGGATGAACTCTCCCATAAAATGGAAGTGGATAGCAGAGTTGATAAAACATCAGAATCCTACAATATGTTGTTTACAAGAAACATACTTGAAGAAGAGAAACACATAGAGTAAATATAAAGGGTTGGGACACAATCTACTATGCTTCAAATGAAGTAAAATAGACAGGGGTAGAAGTCATGATATCAGACAAAATAAAAACAAAAATACACCTAATTAAAAGGATAAGGAAGGAAATATGTCTTGCTAAAAGGTACCTTATACAATGAAACAATATCAATACTTAACATATTCACCAAGTGACATAGCATCCACATTCTAAAAAGAGAAATTAAGTGAGTCAGAGGAAAAAATAGACACCAAAACTATACTAGAGGGGCACTTAAACTGTCCCCTCTGTGAACTCAATAAATTGAAAAGCAACAACAAAGAGAAACAAGAAGAAACTAAGGAGGTAAATAGAATATCAGAAAAGTAAGATATGATAGTCCTTTTGGAGAAAACTGAATGGGCAGAGAAAGGAATATACCCTTTGCTCAGCAGCACATGCTACCTTAAAAAAAAACTAATCATGCATTAGGAAAGAAAAACCTCAAAACCAAATTTAAAAGGGCAGAAATATTAAATTCATACTTTTTAGATCAAAATGCAATAAATTACATTCAACAAAGGGCAGTGAAAAAATAAATTAAAATTAACAGAAAACTAAATAATTTAATCCTAAAGAATAAGTGGGTCAAAAGCAAATTTTAAAAACAATGAATAATTTCATTAAAGGTAATGAGAACAATGAGACAATACACCAAAATTTATGGGATGCAATCAAAGAAGTATTTAGGGGAAAAGTTATTTCTCTAAATTCTCACATCAGCAAAATGGAAAAAGAACAGATCATTGAATTCAGCATGGGACTTAAAAAAAATTAGATAAAGAACATACTAAAAATCCCCAATTGAACACCAAATTGGAAATCCTGAAAATCAAAGGTGAGGTTAATAAGATTGAAAGTTTAAAAAAATGAGTTAATAAATAAATCTAGGAGCTGGTTTTATGGGGGGGAAACAAGATAAACAAGTAATTGATTAATTTGATTTAAGGGTAGAATCAAAGAAATGAAAGCAATCATCAGAAAATATTTTGTCTAATTATATGCCAATACATCTGATAATCTGAGCAAAATCAATGAATATTTATGAAAATATAAATTATGCAAATTAAGAGATCAGGAAATAGTATGCCTAAATAAATGTATCTTAGAAAAATAAATTGAACAATCCATTAATAAACTCCCTAAGGAAAAATCCCCAGGTCCATATAGGTTCATAAGTCAATCCTTCCAAACATTCAAAGAAAAATTAATTCTAATACTATAGAATCTGTTTGGAAACTTAGATGAAGGGGCAGCTAGCTAGGTGGCACAGTGGATAAAGCACTGGTTCTAGATTCAGGAGGACCTGAGTTCATATCTGGCCTCAAACACTTGACACTTACTAGCTGTGTGACCCTGGGCAAGTCACTTAACCCCAATTGTCTCACAAAAAAAAGGAAGGAAGGAAGGAAACAGATGAATAAGGAGTCTTACCAAACTCTTTTTATGACACAAATATGATGCTAATACCCAAACCATAAAGAACTAAAACAGAGAAAGAAATTTATCAACTAATTTCCCTGATGAATATCAATGCAAAAATTTTGAATAAGACATTAGCAAGGAAATAAAAGAAATTTACCATAAGGATTATATACTATGATCAGGTGAGATTTATATAAGAGATGCAGGGTTGTTTCAATAATAGGAAAACTATCAAAATAATTGACTATATCAATAACAAAACCAACACAAATCATATGATTATCTCAACAAATCCTGAAAAATATTTTTACAAAATATAGCACCCATTCCTATTAAAAACAACAGAGAACATAAGAATAAAGGGAGCATTTCTTAAAATTATAAGCAGTATCTATTTAAATCCATCAGCAGGCATTATCTGTAATGGGGATAAGCTAAAAGCCTTCCCAATAAGATAATGGGTGAAGGAAGCATTCCCATTATAACCCCTATTATTCAATATTATTCCAGAAATGTTAGCTATAGCAAAAAGAGATAATAAAAAAATCAAAAGAATTACAATAGGCATAGAGGAAACAAAAGTATCACTCTTTTCAGATTATATGATAGTATACTTACAGAACTCCAATCAACTAAAATCTATGTGAAAAAATTAACAACTTTAGAAGAATTGCAGGATAAGATAAACACACATAAATCATCAGTATTTCTTTACATGACCAAGAAAACCCAGAAGCATTTAAATTAACTGTAAAAATATATAAAATATTTGGAAGTCTACCTGCTAAGACAAACCCAGGAACTATATGAACACAATTACAAAACATTTTCACCCAAATAAAGTCAGGTCTAAAGAACTGGAAAAATATCTACTGCTCATGCATAGACTGAGCCAGTAGAATAAAAATGATAATTCTGCTTAAACTAATTTACTTATTGAATGCTATAACAATCAAACTGTCAAAATAATTTGATAGAGCTAGAAAAATAACAACAAAATTAATCTGGAAGAACAAAAGGTCAAGAAAATCAAGACAACTAATGGAAAAATAGAAAAGGAGTTGGCATAGTAATGCCAGATCTCAAACTATATTATAATGCAATAATCATCAAAACTATCTGGCACTGGCTAGGTAATAGTGTTGGATTAGTGGAATACATTAAGTATACAATATATAGTAGTAAATAACTATAGTAATCTACTGTTTTATAAACCCAAAGACTTCAGTCTTTTGGATAAGAACTTACTTTTTGACAAAAACATCTGGAAAAAATTGCAAAACAAAAGACACAAACAAGGTATAAACCAACATCTCACACCATACCAAAATAAAGTCAAAATGAGTGCATGATTTAAATGTAAAGGGTTACACAATAAGCAAAATAGAAGAGCAAGGACTATTCTACCTGTTGAATCTACTAAAAAGGGAAGACTATGTGACCAACTAAATTATAGAGATCATTACAAAATGTAAAATAGATAATTTTGGTTATATTAAAATTAAAAAGCTTTTGTATAGACAGAAATAATGCATCCAATATTAAAAGGAAAGCAGAAAGCTGAAGAATAATTTTATACAAATGTCTCTGATAAAGGCTTCATTTTAGAAATATATAGAGAACTGAGTCAAATTTATAAGAAAAGTACCGAGTTGATAAAAGGTCAATAGATATGAATAGAAAGTTTTCAGATAAAAAAATCAAAGTATCTATAGGCATATGAAGAAATTTTCTAAATCACTTTTGACCAGAGAAATTCAAATTAAACAATGCCATGGTAGCACCTCATGCCTATCAGATTGACTAATATGACAAAAAAGGAAAATGATAAATGTTTGAGAGGATGTGGAAAAATTGGGACACTAATGCACTTGTGATGGAGTTGTGAACTGATCCAATCATTCTGGAGAGCAATTTGAAACTGTGCCCAGAGGGTGACCAAACTGTACATACCCTTTGATCCAGCAATACCACTACTATGTACCCAAAAGAGTTAATAAAAAAGGAAAAAATATTTATAAACAGCCCTTTTCATGGTGGCAAAATATTGGAAATTGAGGAGATGCCCACCAATTGGGGAATGGAAGAGCAAACTGTCGTATATGAACATAATCGAATACTATCATGGAATACGAGGTGATGAACAGGCAGATTTTAGAAAAACTTGTAAAGACATGTATGAACTGATGCAAAGTTAAGTGAACAAAACCAGAAAAACATTGTAAAATTTAGAACTCATAATTTCAAATACAAATGTTTATTATTTTAAAAAAGAAAAATAGCTGCAAATTAGATCTTTAGAAACTTCAATTATATTGGGAGCATAATGAGATTATAGAAAGAATAAATAAGAATAAAGCAGGAAGGGAAGAATAAAAGTTTAGAACATCTGGAAGGAGAATTAAAGACCAGAATAAATTAAAATGTGATATTTTAGAAAATTATTTGGAGATTAAAAAAAAAGTTGAAGCAGAGCAGGGAGAAGGGATTTTGATTCATTATTTAAGTAGGAGGAGAAAAAAGAAGACAAAAAGGAAAATTAGATATTTAAATAAAATGAAGAAAAAAGGAATAAACAAAATAACAAAAGCTATCAAAGTATGCAAAATGATGGCGAATGATGGGGAGGGCATTTAGAAAATAATGGGAGGAGAATTGTGAAAATAATATTTCCTTATGTTAAATTAAACAAACAATTATAGCAAAATATATTATCTTAAAAGAGTAAAAAGTATAAAATTCCAATTTTTAAAATGCTATATTAGAGATGTAAATGGAGAAAAATATTAACCTGTATTTTATAATTTCAAATGTGAATGCAATAAATTATGTAATTAAAGATGTGATAGACTTAATAAAAAAAAAACTTTAGCCCATAATTAGTTGTATACAGGAATCACATCTAACATGCAGAGCCTTATGCAGAATAATAGAGCTACAAGAAAAATCACTACACGTCAAGTGACTCTAATAAAAAAAAAAGAATTGCTGTTGTACTATCCTGACATAAAAAGAAAAAAAATACACAAGCATTCACGATATGAATAGATATAATCAAGGAAATTACATTATGCTGTAAGAATCACTGACAATAATCTCATGTTTATATTAAACTTATATACTTCAAATACCAAAATATCTAAATTTTAAAAAAGTAAAGTAAGGTAATTACAAGAAGAGACACACAGTAACATAATAATAGGAGGAAATTTCAATCATCAACCATGTTTTGAAGAAATCCAATTTTTATATAATAAAAGAACAATGTGAAAATCTGGAGGAATATTTCATGCTCATGACTTGACTCTGCCCATATAACAAAAACTTTTAGTTGTATACCAATCAAACTTTTAAAGGTATAATTCGGAACAACAAAAGATCTAAAAAAGATGAAGAAGAAGAAGAAGAAGAAGAAGAAGAAGAAGAAGAAGAAGAAGAAGAAGAAGAAGAAGAAGAGGAGGAGGAGGAGGAGGAGGAAGAGGAAAAATCACAAACAGATGGAGTGCACTGATTCCTAAAATCAAACTATATTTTAAAGCACCAGACATCCAAAATACTTGGTATTAGTTAAATTTTTAGAGAAGTCGATAATGGAATGGATTAGTTGAAGAAGAATCAAAAATAATAAACTAAATACCTCTGTATTAATTTAACACCGATTAATAATTACCTGGGAAAGAATTTTATTGGCTAATAATTGCTAAGAAAACTTTTTATCAGCTTGGAAGAACTTAGGCTCAAATTAACATTTCATATATCATCCTTTTAATAAATTCAAAACTGAAATTCAATCTGAATATTAAACATCAAAACATTTTTAAAAAGGGATCATATCTTACAATTTTCATAGATATGAATCAGAAATGTATTTTGAACCAAAAAAGTGATAGGAAACAATTACAAAATTTTAAATACATTGTATTACTTGAATATTATTTGTTATATAGGATGACTTTCTGGGAGGGAGAAAAATACAAAAGGAATTTTAGATGATTTATAAACAAATATAATTACTAACACTTATGCAGTATCTCCCATATGCTAGAGATTTTGCTAAGCTCTTTACAATTCTTATTTAATTCTCAAGACAATCCTGGGACATAGATGCTTTTTTGTTTCCTCATTTTTCAGATGAAGAAACTAAGGTAATCAAAGGGTAAGTAACTTGCACAAGATCACATAGCTGCAAGTGCCTGAAATAGGCCCTTCACTCTATCTACTGTACCACCTAGAATAAAGTCATTGGCAATTTTGAAAAGAGAAGTTTCAGTTGAATGTTGTTAACAGAATCCAGATTTCAGAAGGTTTAGAATTATGTGAAAAAACAGGAAGATAACAATTGTAGATGACTTTCTCAAGGAATTTAGACACAAATGAATATCAATATTTATATGACTAGCAGGGATGGTAGGCTAAAGTATGTTCTTTGATATATATTGGGAAGGTATTTTTTTTTTAATTGGAGGAGCTTTAGACATAGAGTCTAAAAACCTGAACTCAAATTCTCTCAAAAGCTTAAGAACTTTGTGACATTGGGTAGTCATTTAATCCCTTTTTGTCTAATTTTCCTTTCTTGTAAAACTGATTATCATAGTAGTCACCTCTGAGGTTTGTAAGGAGCTAGTTATCCCTGGCTCTTGCCATGTGACCAATATATTTTTTATCATTTAATTTTTTTTTTTTTGCAGGGCAATAAGGTCTAAGTGACTTGTCCAGGGTCACACAGCTAGTAAGTATCAAGTGTCTGAGTCTGGAGTTGAACTCAGGTCCTCCTGAATCCAGGTCCAGTGTTTTGTCTACTGCGCCATCTAGCTGTCCCCTATCATATATTTTTGATAACATATTTTATAATATTTCTCTTTCATTACTCTTTTTAAAATTTGTAGCGGCCTGCTCTTACTTGCCATGGCCCCTTCCATTGTCCTTTTTTGTAAACCTCAACTTCTGTTCTTTTATGTTTAGGGTGTATCCTTACTCATTAACCTAAAATGTCAAGGAAAATCATATATAATTATTATAAATGTGGAACTTCATTTATTTATTCGTTCATTTATTTTCACATTCATTTAAAAAAATCATTCTGGAAAGGAATGTGGAATTAAGCCCAAAGGGTTACAGAACTGTGTATACCCTTTGATCCAGCAATACCACAGCTGTAATGTTATGCCAAAGACATTCCAGAAGAGAGAAAAACACCTATGTGTATAAAAATATTCAAAGCAGCTCTTTTTTTTGTGGATAAGAATTGGAAATCAAAGGAATGACGATCAATTGGGGAATGGCTAAACAGTCTGTGGTATATGATGGTGATGGAATATTATTGTGCTATAAGAAATGACAAGCAGTATGATTTCAAGAAGGCCTGGAAGCACTTGTATGAATTAATATATAATGAAATGAGCAGAACCAAGATAATGTTGTGCACATGACAACAATATTGTTTGAAGAATTGTGAATGACAACTATTCTCAGCAATAGAATGATCCAAGACGGTACTAAAGGACTAATGATGAAGCATACTATCCACCTCCAAAGAAAGAACTGATTTTGATTGATCACAGACTGAAGCATGCTATTTTTCACTTTATTTTTTTCATTCATTCAAGTTTTCTTATACAAAATGACTAACATAGTTATGTTTTATATAATTTCACATATATGGCATATATCTGTTTGCTTATCACTTCAGAGACGGGATAGGGAGGGAGGGAAGGAAAAATTTAATTTGGAACACAAAATTTTAAATAAAATATTTATTATTTTTTTAAAAAGGAGAAAAATTTCCCCCCACATTCATTCCAACATTTGTCATTTTCTTTTTCTATCATATCGACCTATCTGATATGTGTGAAGTGGAACCTCAGAGTTGCTTTAATGAGCATTTCTCTAATATTGATTTAGAGATTTTTTTCAAGTGATTATTGATATCTTTGATTTCTTCTAAAATTTTCCTGTTCATATCCTTTAATCACTTTTCAATTAGAGAATGACTCTTCTTTTTATAAATTTGTCTCAATTCCATCAGTATTTGAGAAATTGAAGGTGTCATCAGAGGAAATTGTTAAAAAATTTTTTTATAATTTTCTGCATACCTTCAGACTTTGGCTTCATTCATTTTCTTTGTGCAAAAATGTTGTCTTTTTGTGTAATCAAGTTTATCCATTTTGTATCCTGTAATCCTCTCTATCTCTTGTTTAATCATAAATGTTTCCCTATTGTATTTTTCTATTTTCTCCCTTAACTCATTCAAATTTTCCTTTCATAATTTGGATTCTGTACCATTTTGTTCATATGTATTTAGAACTGAAATTATCTATTGTTTGTGGTACTGTGATGTTTAAAATCTAAAGGTGTGGTTGCCTTAAATTAGAAGCTTTAGCACCATTCTTTGGCCATTAAGCATTTATTAAAGCATACTAGGTATTAGAAAAAAAAACACATGGAGTTAAGAAAAGGCCTATCTAGCCTAGAGTTCCAGCCTGGTCTGGTTCTTCTTCAAGTCCTCCTCCACAAGCTCCTTCAACCACCCCAGCAAACTGAGTTTGGATGCTTTTTATAGGTCCAGAGCATAGGTGGTCCTTACACACTTTTTCAAGTTGATTGGTTAGCATCATCCAAATCCATTGGTTCACTGGAATTGAAGGTGGTCTCCAGTTGAGTTCAAAGTCCTTAGCTTCTGAGAACAATACCTTCTTGAGGGCTAGCCAGGTGTGGTTACAATCTAATTAACGTGAAGTAGGCTAATGAGCAGTCAATCACTCTCACTTAATTCAATCAGTTTAGATTAATCTCCAGGTGGGGCCTTTGAGTATCTGCCAAATGCCATTATTTTCTCACAGTATCTTTTAGAAAGATGCAGCTGCCCTGTTTGTCTCTTTTAATTAGTTTTATTTTTACTTTCCTTTGTCTGAGCTCTTGACTGCTACCACTGGCTTTTATTATTCCAAATAAATCATAATAGATTCTTCTTCAGCCATTTAACTCACTGTATGTCTCCTTGTTTAAAGTGTAATTCTTGTAAATAACATATTGCTGGATTCTAATTCATTCTGCTGTTTCCATTTTATAGGTGAGTTCATCCCATTCACATTGATATTTATGGTTACTAATTATGCATTCTCTCCTTCCTATTGCCTTCTGTTTCATTATTCTCTCTCTTTCTCTCTCTCTCTCTCTCCCTCCCTCCTCAATATTACATTTTATCTCCAGTCACTGTCTCTTATTTTTCTTTGATCTATTTTCCAGGCTGGTTGTTTTTTTTTCTGATGATATTTCACGTTTACTGCTATTTTTATCATTCTTTTGTGTTACTGTTTCTTAATGTCTCCTGAAATCATTAGCTTCCATTTGCCTATTTTAATTTTAGAAGATTTTTTTCTTCAGTGAGTTTTTTTTTTCCATCTGACCAATTCTGCTTTTTAAGGAATTATTTTCTTCAATGTTTTTCATGCCTCTTTCATTGTTATTGTTTCATAATTTTCTTGTATTTCTCTCATTTCTTTTCCATTTTTTCTATCACTTTTATTTAATTTTTTAAAAACAATTGCTCTTCTAGGAATTCATGGGTTTTTTTTTTTGAGGCTTTTTAGTTCTTTTGATCTTTGTTCATATATGTCTATGCATACATATACACACATTTCTTAATCTCTTTCTTGACTTTGAACTTTCTGTTCTGCAGTAATTGTAGGGTGATACTGTCCCAAGCCTCAGACTTTTTCTTGAACTGCTGTTTTCAGAGATAGATGGGGGTGGGGTTGGAAGTTTTAAGTGCTTCTAAGGTAGTTTGATCTGGGGAGAGGTGCGATTACTTCTTGATTGTGACCTGAAGGGCTACTAATTCTAAGGGTCCCTGCTCCCTTGTGAATTAAATAATACTGCTTCTTAGGAAATTTTCTACCTTGGGAAAGCAAGTGATACTGCTCCTGAGGTCCATCTTCCCTTGGGACAGCAAGCACTCTTCTCTACCCCTGAACTGTGACCCAGAAATGAATATAGACTATGGAGTTACCAAATAGATCCATTTCTTATGCCCAATACTAACAAAGATGTGTTCTGTCATCATTTTCTATCATCGCTGGTATGCAAGCTCTCCAAACCGCTGCTGCTGTTACCACTTTCAAGGTTGAAAGCTGGTATTGTTGCCTTATATGCTCCAGGACTTCTCCTCTACTCCCCCATGTCACAGACTTCTCTTTTCTGCACCCTAAATTGTCTTACACCACATAAAAATGTCTTGCTCCATCCTTTTGTCGGCTGTGCTACTCCAGCCTTCAATTAAAGCAATATTTTAAAGTTATTTGATTGCTGTTGTTATTGTTTGTCCTTTGTTTTCAGAGGACCATGACATTGGGATGATGTCATGACTTCAAGTGAATTAGATTTAAGTGAGGGAGCGCTGTATATGGTCACCAACCTCACCCTCTCCTCTGGAAGCATCTGGGTTCAGTGCCAAGATATACATCAGGATGACTGGAGATTGCCCTGTATTTTTAAGGCAATTGAGATTAAGTGACTTGCCCAGGGTCACAAAGCTAGTAAGGGTCTGAGGTCAGATTTGAAGTCAGGTTCTAATGACTACAGGGCTAGTGCTTTATCCATTGCACCACCTAGCTGATTCTTATTTGAAGTGGAATGTTGGGAGAGCTTGACTGCTTCCTCTATTTCACCATTTTTTTCTGTTTGTCCTTTGTTTCAATAACAAGAATAATATGTATAAAATATTACAATTTCAAAAAGTACATCCAAGCTGCCTAGTTCCTATTAGATTGTGCCCCGTTACAACTCATTGTCCATTTTCAGTGTCAGTTTGCATCTCTCTCTCTCTCTCTCTCTCTCTCTCTCTCTCTCTCTCTCTCTCTCTCTCTCCTATCTATCCATCTATCTAATCTATCTATCTATCTATCTATCTATCTATCTATCTATCTATCTATCTATCTATCTATCTATCTATCTATCAACACACACACACACACACATACCGTTTGGGCTCATAAATTGTCCATAAAACACTATGTCATAGTGTGGACAGAATGGTTTCTTCATATATCACAAGTTCACTACCAAAGCAAAATCACAAGTTTAGATCCCCTGCTCTCAATTATTGACAGTGTGATTTATACAGAATTATTGAATATGCTATTGTCTACTTTTCAACCTCATGCATTTTTAACAGTAGAATGGAATATTAATACACTATGCTCAAAATATATATATTTTCTGAGTGAGCCTCCATATTTTTAATTTCTTTAAATTTATGAGAATATTTAGCAAGTCTCATTTGGTTTTCACTATTAAATGAAACTATAGGCTCATCAACTGCTTCAATTTAGTGGTCTGAAGAATGAACTAATATTCGCCAAATTTTTTGAGCCCCTGAAACTAGGCTGTTTTTAATATCAATAAATTTTCCTAATTTGAGTGCTCTACAAACTTCATTTTCTTCATATTTTCTTGCCTTAGATATATCATTTCTGGGTCAACTTTCTGTATGTATGCCTAAGGAGACAAAAAATCATTTACACTGAACAGTGGCTCTATTCCTCCATGTATACAGTACTGGATGTATGGAAATATTCCTGAGTAAGTGAACACCTGACAAATTTAAAACTGCAGGTTGATTAATTGCAGAAAAAAGGTTTCCTGCTGTTTTGGGTATGAAGTATAGTTTTAGTTGCATGATATATTCAGATTTGATTTTCTAAAGTTTCTCTGTCCCTCCCATGCAATACCTTTGCTTCCCTGTCCTTCATCTAAATACTTGAATACTCAGAATGTGTAAAGATGTGTGACTCCTTTTTCATCATCTGTCTATTTGTGTCCTTTTGGGCATGCTCTTATTCTGCCTATCTACTTTTCCTCTGAATTAGATGTTAATGTAAACCATATCAATCACCTCTATGATTCCCTTGGTGAGTTTGCTTACATTTTCAGGTCATACATGTACAGAAGCTATTTAATTGTCAATTTTGTTTCCCCTGGTCAGTCTCTGAAGACCTTTTTTTTCTGTATTAAGCTGAAAGGTTTGACTGACAGCAAGATCACTGGCAAATAGTGAAGCAATTTGATAGTCTTTGTAAAAATATTCCCACTTAGAAGCAAGAACATATTTCTCAGTGGCTTCCATTGAAGGAAAGAATCAATGTTAGAACATATTTGCTATTAGATATATAAGTTTTTAAAATCCATGAATTAAATGGAATATTAAATCTCTTGCATATATTTGATGAATTGAATGGTTATTTAATTTTTTCTGTGAAGTAGAGATTATTTGATTATAGTCCTGAAACATAGTCTATCTTATTTTCATGTCAATGCAAAGAAATTTCACTATGTTAAAAGAATGAAATTCAGAATTGATGATAAATATATTGAACCTCTCATACAGTCTAACTTTGAATCTCTACTCTATAGAAATGATATTTTTTTCATTTTTTAATTCAGATCTTTTAATCTCTCTGCTTTTTTTTAATATTAGGAAAAAGGCACCATAGATTCATAGAGTTAGAGAAGTTGAAGGGATCTCAGATGTCATTTAGACCTAGACCCAGAACCTGAAAAACATGGTCCCTTTAGAAGGTGTTATAATATCATGGAAAGATTATTATTTCAATACACTGGAGTTTAAGTCCTGCCCCTTAATGCTTACTACTTGTAGGACTGCAATCAAAATACTTACCCCTGCAAAATGATGAGGTTAGATTCACTCATCTTTGAGAACCCCTTTATCTCTCTGATCATTAATATCCAGCCATCCTTTGAAAATCTCCAGGGGAACACTATTCATTACCACCTTGAAATAGTCTCTTCCATTTCTGGGCAGTTCTAATTTTTTGCAATCCCTCCCCCACCCTTATATTTAGCCAAAAGCTCTTCTTCATGGTTTTAACAATTCATCTAGTTCTTCTGTCATATGTATGTGGGCATATATGTATAAATGTATATTTATATGTGTATAGTTATATATACATATATATATACACATATACATATATACGGTTTTACACATATATAGTTATATATATGGTTTTACACATATGTAGTTAAATATGTAAAATACATATATGTAGTTTTACAAACACACATACATATACACACACATTTATACACCTACACCTGTACCTATACACACACACACACACACATAACCAAATGCAATCCCTCTTATTTTTTTCTCCTCCTCTTTGAATTCATAGAGCAGGGCAATGGCACACATGTTATTTACATTGTTTTCAGCAAGGCATGTGATGAGTCCTCCCATGATATTTCTTTGGAATAAAATATAGAGATGTTGACTCACTTATTATAAAAGATAAAGTCAGATTTAAAATGATTAAAATATCAGATCCAAAGAAATTTTATTGCTGGTTCATTGTTATACTGAAAGTAGAATTCTAACTAAGTGTCAACAAGCTTCTCCTTGGCACCATTTTGTTCAAACAGCTGTTATAAGCTTAGGTCATAAGATCACATTTAAAACTGGAAGAGATTTCAGAGGTTGTCCACTCCAATATGCTTTTTTAACAAATAAAGAAACTGAAGTCCAAAAAACACAAAGCAAAATTTCATGGCAAGTACTAAGGTGGTAAATTAGGTTTAGAAAAATGCCATTAGTTTATCTTGTTCAAGACTAGGAACAATGGGGATTATGGAAAAGCAGAGCTATGTTGAATACAATGAAAAACTCAAAATGCTCAGTACTGTCCAAAAGGGAAATGGACTGACTCAGGAGGAATAAATTCCTTATCATTGAAGGTCTTCACATGGAGGCTGGGTGACTATTTTCAGGGAAAGTTTTAGGAAAAAAAAATATTCTGTTTAGGTGTAAGTTGTAGTACATGACTTCTGGACTGCCTTCTAACTGAGATTTTTCAGCTATAACATTCTTGAAATCAGGAGCCACAGTAATGGAATATAGGCAGCATCCTAGCTGAACTCTCAACATTCCTATGTAAAGAACTTTCAAATAGCTCCTCAAATCAAAATTTTCAGATGCAGATCCAACGAAAGTTCAGAATAAGACATTTTTTCCCAGCTATGACAACTTAGGAAGTTGGCAGAAGAGGTCTGTGACACTGGATGGAGGCCAGCCCTGAATATAGTAGTAGCCATAATGGTGGGCCTTAGAGGGCTCCACAATAGTGGCAGCAGCATAAGCTGCAACTTCAGGAGCTCTGAGTCCAGAAACTATCAGGGACAACTGGTTAGGCAGAAATTATAGGGTATCCTTTGTTGACATTTTGTGCAACGAGTACTGATGGGCAACTCTACTGCCTTTAAGCAGCTGTGGATCACAGTTTGAGGATTGAAAGAAATCTTTGTAGTCAATGAAAAAAGGAATTAGGGACCCTGGTTTCACTTCCAAGGCAGAGGAGAGTGTTAGAGCTTTGGGCTGCAGGAAAGCAGGGGACCTTTTAATAGATCAAAGGACAAGAGAAATACTAGTGCTTGGAGCTGTAGGAGACCAGTTGTTCTTCCATCCCTATGAACAGAGCATGAACCAGGAGAGCAATGACCACACATCTCTATGGATCACACCACCTTGGAATCACCAATACCTCTCAGACCTCCAGAAAATGGAAGCATAAAAAGTACTGAAATTCAGCAAAATTCTTACCCAGTTGCCCATGAGCAGACCCCAACTTTAATAAAGTTTAAAGTCAAGAAATAACCTGGAAAAATGAGCAAACAGTAACAAAAATAGATAACCACAAAATGCTACTATCATAGCAGAGAAGACAAAGACATAAACTCAGAAAACAACAATGTGAAAACAGCTACACACAAAGGCACAAATTAAAATGCCAATTGTACCCAAGCCCCCCCACCCCCCAAAAAAACTTCTAAAAGCATTAAAGATATGAGTGGCAGAGGAAAAATTGGAAGAAAAATGAAGTGATACAAGAGAATTATGAAAAGAGAATGAACAACTTGGTAAATGAGTCACCAAAAATACTGAAGAAAATAAAACCTTTAAAAGCTGAATTAATCTAATGGAAAAAGAAGTACAAAATCTCACTGAAGAAAATAATTAATTAAAAATTAGAATTGCGGGGCACCTAGGTGGCTCAGTGGATATAGCACTGGCCCTGGATTCAGGAGGACCTCAGTTCAAATCTAGCCTCAGACAATTGAATCTTACTAGCTGTGTGACCCTGGGCAAGTCACATAACCCCGGTTGCCTCACCAAAACCCAAAAATAAAACAAAAAATAGAACTGGACAATTGGGAGCTATAGACTCCATGAGCCAACAAGAAAAAATAAAACAAAGTCAAAAGAATGAAAAATGGAAGAAAATGTGAAATGTTTCATCGGGTAAAAACAAACAAACATAAAACAACAAGAAGTTTCCCAGAAAATAGATCAAGTAGAAATTACTTCAGAATTATTGGGCTGCCTGAAAGCCATAATAAAAGAAGAGCCTGGACATCATGCTTCAATAAATTATCAAATAAAACAGAACTGATATCTTAGAGCCATAGGGTAAAAAAACAAATGGAAAGAATCAACTAATCAATTCCTGAAATAGATCCCAAAATAAAAATTCCAAACAATATGATATCCAATTTTCTAAGCCCCCAGGTCAAAGAGAAAATGTTGCAAGCAGCCATAAATAAAGTATTCAAATATTGTAGACCCATAGTTAGGATCACACAAGATTTAGCAACTTCTGTGCAAAAGGAATACTTGGAATATGCTATTTCAGAAGCTAAGGGATCTAAGATTCTTGACGGGGAAAAATTTATATTGAATGAAGTAGAAGACTTTCAAGCATTCTTCATGAAAAGTCCAGAGCTGAACAGAAGATTCAACATTCAAATACAATACTCAAGAGAAACTTTAAAGGTAAACATGAAAAAGTAATCATAGGGGTATTGATAAAGTTAATCAGTTTACATTCTTATATGAGATAATACTTGTGATGCCCAAGAACTTTATCATTATTAGGGCAGATAAAGGGCTTAATATAGACAAAGGAAACAGATGTGAGCTGATTATGTTGGACTTATCTCCAATGGAAAGAAAGGGGTGAGAAAAAAGAATCCACTGGGGGAAGGGGGAAGGGACAGGTGTACCGGCAAAATTCTCACAAAAAAGAAACAAAAGAAGGAAGAGCTTTTATTATGAGGGGGAAATGGGGTCATAGTGGCAGGCTTTGATTGCACCTCATTCATATCTGAATTGGCTTGAAGAGGGGAGAACATATGTATACACTCAATTGTGAATATTAACTTGCTTTTCCAAAAAGGGAAATAGAAGGGTAAGGGCATTAGTGCAATTGTAAAGATGTGAAATTGTAGCGATAATAAAAATGAACATGTATTAAGAAAGGCAGTGGTCAGAAGCAAAGCAGATTTTTGAGAATGAATAGAATAGTAAGAGACAGAGAGAAGGTAAACAAAAGAAAATATGATGGATGGAAATACAAAATTGGTAGTCATAGCTGTGAATGTGAATGGGATAAGCTCAAGCACAAAATGGAAATGGATAGCAGAATGGATTGGTAACCAAAACTCAACAATATTTTCTTTAAAAGAGACACATTTGGGGCAGCTAGGTGGCGCAGTGGATAGAGCACCGGCCCTGGATTCAGGAGTACCTGAGATCAAATCCAGCCTCAGACACTTAACACTTACTAGCTGTGTGACCCTGGGCAAGTCACTTAACCCCAATTGCCTCACTAAAAAAAAAAAAAAAAAAAAAAAAAAGAGACACGTTTGAAACAGAAAGATGCATACTGAGTTAAAATAAAAGGATAGAGCAGAATCTATTATGCTTTGGTTGAAGTAAAAAAGGCAGGAGTAGCAATCACAGTCTCAGACAAAGCTGTAAAGAATTAATTGTTATTTGAGGTTTTTATGCCACGGCAAGCACTGGCCTGGGGCTCCACAAACTGCATGGTGCTCTATCCACTGGTTGTAGCCATTGCCATGGGGCTGGCACCTCAGGTCATAACCACTTGCTAATGCCTACATGGGCCTGGAAAAATTATAATGATTGGAAGCCTAGTGAGGGCAGTCATGTGACTGTCAGAGCAGCCATCCAATTGGCTGGGGGCTATGTGGAGTGTGCTGGGAGGAAGGAATTTCTTTTTCAGCATTCTAGCTAGAAGCTGGAAGGTGCTGGAAGAGGCTGCAGTGTATTCTCAGCTGATTGCTGGGCGGTGCTGTTTTTTCAGGTTGTATAATTTCCCTTTCCCCATTTTATTTCCTTTCCCTTGAACCTACTGATCCTGTTTGTGTTTTTTTTTTTATTAAGTTAGTTCTTGTTAAATTAAATCCTGTTCTGTTTTGAGGGAGGCTGCCATTCTCCTTCCTTACCCCAATATTGTGTTGAGCCACTTAGCTAACACTCCCCAATTAAAAATTGGTCCCCACAAAGCAAATACAAAAACAAATCTAATTAAAATTGATAATCAGGGAAACTATATTTTGCTTAAAGCTAGCAAAAATAATGAATTAATATTGAAAAATTTTATAGCAAGTTTCTCTGGTAGAGGCCTCATTTCTCAAATGTATAGGGAAATTAGTCACATTTATTAAAAAATAGTCATTCCCAATTGATAAATGGCCATAGGACATAAACAGACAGTTTTCAAAAAAAAAAGAAAACATGCATATTTACAGTCAAATAAAATTATGTAAATTACTATTAATTACAGAAATGCAAATTAACACAACTCTCAGGTACTACATCACACCCTTCAGAAATGACGCATGATGGAAGAGATGAGGGAAAATCAATATACTGTTCAGAACAGCTAGATAATGAATATAATGCTGGGACCAAAGTCAGGAAGACTCAAGTTCCAATTAAGCATCAGACACTTACTGTGGGACCATTGGCAAATTACTTAACCCTTTTCCTCCCAGTTTCCTTATTTGTAAAATGAGGTAGAAAAGGAAATGACTAACCATTCCAGTATCTTTGCCAAGATAAAAACCTAAAAAAGGGTTACAAAGAGTTGGAAACAAATGACAATGACTAAATAACAACAATGAATTATTGGTGCAATAGTGAACTGGTTCAGCTATAAGAAGGATAATTTGAAACTATGTCCAAAGGTTTATAAAACTCTACATTATCCTTCAACTCATCAATACCACTATTAGGTCTGTGCCTCAAACTGATCAATGAAAAAGGTAAAATACCTACATTTATAAAAGATTATATCTACTCTTTTTTGTGGTGGCAAAGAATCAGAAATTGAAGGAATGATCATCAATTTGGGAATGATTGAACAAGTTGTAGCATATGATTGTGATGGAGGATGATTGTTCTATAAGAAATGATTTGGAGGATAGTTTCAGAAAAAAAATGGCAAGACCTCCATGAACTGATGCAAAATAACATGAGCAGAACCAGATCATTGCGCAGAGTAATAGCAGTGTTGTAATGATGATCAACCATGAAATACTTGAATACTTTGATCAATATGATTATCAAAGACAATTACAAAAGATATGTTAACACAACTCTACGTATAAATAACTGACACAAGTGTCACAAACTAAAATTAATCATAAATTGCACATATTTTCAATACTTTTCCCCAAGCAACCTATAACCAACAGATTATGAAGGGAAAGTTAAGCTCTTATATCATCACTTCATATAGATAACCAAACTTTAGTTAGCTGGACTTTATTCTTTTCATGATGGAGAAGAAATTGATAGTTTTATCATGAACATGGTGATGAATAATGCACACTTATTCAGAAAGGATAATGAATTCTATTCCCATTATCCACACCACAGGGATAGAATGTTCAGTGTAGAATTAGCTATCTGTCCTCTTTCATGTATACTGAGCTTTAGATCCAAAAATGAAAACTCTCCATGCATATACTTGGAAAGAAATGGACCAAATTGCAGGATCTAATTTTCCAATATTTTGCCCATAAGATGTACTTGAGTGGAGCTATGTAGTTGAAGTATAACCACTGGGTACAATTAATTGATTTTTTCCCTTTACTTGGTTGGAAATGTTGTAGCTTTCTCTACTTTGTTATAATCACAGATACCTATGGAACAGAGCCCTCATTCCATGAATTAGCCAATACTTTCTTTATCTTGTCATAATTTTTAAAAAGCACTATTTAAAACCAGGAAAAAGGTCTACTTAAGATAAGTAACTCTGTCTCAGGGCAGCTAGGTGGTACAGTGGATAAAGCACCCGCCCTGGATTCAGGAGTACCTGAGTTCAAATCCAGCCTCAGACACTTGACATTTACTAGCTGTGTAACTCTGGGCAAGTCACTTAATCCCCATTGCCCTGCAAAAAACCAACCAACCAAACAAACAAACAAAAATGATAGTAACTCTGTCTCAGCTGTTTTATTGTGTGTATATGTCTCATTTCTAAGTTGAATAATAAACTGATTAGTTTTTCTTGAGGTCTTTACATTTATCTTGTACTTCTGGATATTGATGTATGACCTCAGTAGACTGACCATCCCCCTTTCAATGCCTTCTACATTATTTTAATGTATAAACTACAGTTCCAATCTTCTTTTACCTTAAACCTTTCCTATACCTTCTGGTGTGGCTTAAAATGATATATTTTGACCTTGTATTCAACCTTGGGCCATTCTTTTTTATGACCTAGCCTATGTTTCTGTTCTACGTCCTCCTGGCCTATATTTATTTACCCATCGCTATAACCCTTACAGTTAGGTGACAGAGTGAATAGGTTACAGGGCCTTATCTCAGAAAGATATCTTCCTGAGCTCAAATATAGCATCAGACACTTACTAGCTATGCAACTCTGGACAAGATACTTAATCCACTTTGCGTCAGTTTTCTCATCTGTCCAATGAGATGGTGAAGGAAATGATAAATCACTCTAGTATCTGCCAAGAAAATACCAAATAGGGTCACAGAGTCAGACACAACTGAAATGACTCAACAACACATATATTGAAATTGCACTGCCATGTGGTAGTCACAGCCATATTGACTAAAAGATCCATCATCACAATCATGATCATGATTATCATATATTGTTATTGCTATCATCATTATCATCTGACCAACCCAGAAAAGCAAATGACAAAAGAAAATTATTCATATTTTAGGGAATTTAATAGTTTCTCTTTTACTAGGCCTGTTGTTCCCTTCCTGTACCAAAAGGAGAAAAAATATAATTTCCAAAGAATAATAGCAAACTCATGATTAAAACTTCCGATGGTTCAGGGAAAAGGTCAGCTTTTTTTCTAATGTAGAATCCATAGTATCTAGAATGAAAGGAAATGTTTTTTTTTTTTAATGACCCAGACATATGGCACAGATTATAAAATGACTAGAACGAAGTTCTGATTGGCTGGTTAATATTCTAATGAGATAGATTAATCAATGTAAACAACACAGCTCAGTTGAAATGGCTGTACTAAATTGTCAATTTCATTTTCTTCCAGCAGAGAAAATGCCAATCTTTCTCTATGCAGTAAAATCTTCTTGTTATAACAACTAAGCAACTCTAGAGTTACTGTTATTGTGGAACATCTGGTAACTACAAGATGTGGCTCCTCTGAGATAATCACATCCCTGGAAAATAAGAACTTACTCAACTTAGTTGTATTTCATGTTTTGTAATACCCCTGAGTATGTTTGCCTCATAGTACAGTAATCACTTTGGTTCCGCACCGTAAATGAAACTACAGATGGTGCACTTTGCTACAAAAGCAGCAATTTACCATAAATAAATGATCAAAATAAAAATATTACATATATAAGATATGTATATCTTAATAAAACTTATTTAAAACATAGTACAAAATGCTTATCTATATCAATGAAATCATGACCAGTTTTACTTCAAACATTTGTAATTTCATGATTGTGAGTACACCCTTCACCAACAATTGTCCAAATCTCTCAGGTGATTATGGTACTCATCAAAAGGGATTTTTGCCCAAAACTTCAATGACCATTACACATTTTAATTAATAGCTTCTCAAATATAACTAAGTTCATTTCCAGATAGAAGGCAAACATCGATGGGGCTATGCTAAAAATCTTTTTAACTTTTTAGAACTAACAAAACTTTCACTCTCTTGCCTTAATCTTCAACAAGCCTAATTTCTATCCAGAATACATTGTGATATTGTAAAAGGGATTTAACAAAGAACTTAATTATTAGTTATTAATATTAATAAACAAAAATATTTTGAGTTTATTGTTTTAATACAAAGCTTAATTAGCATAACCTTTTATCACAAGAGACTCCTTATAATAGACAACAAAAAGAGCAACATCAGAGCTACATAGATTTTAGAATAAGGATTCATTCTTACTCTTTTCACTACATTTCCTATCCTGTATCTTTGGTAAATTTTGGTTCAGATGCTTAAACAAGATACTGGCTTTCTTTGGGGCCAATTGCTTCTTAAAGCTTAAAGTCATATTTAAAATTATATTCCCAATTTTAAATGTGATAGGCTTTTGCATTTTAATAACAGGTTTGCCATTAGGAAGGAGAAATAATATTTGTCCCTGACTTTGTCTTAATATTTCTGTGAAAATGGATAGAGGAATATAATCCTATGGCTCCAGATATGCATATGTAGCTCTTGAAAGAAGTTGGTTGGCCTTTAGGAACACTAGAAAATTGACAATAAAAATTCTGAGAATGATAAATTAATAGAAATTTCATTATTTTATTCCTCAAAAGTTGATATGGGATGAGAATTGCTCTCTTTGGGGATATGAATAAAATATGATAGGTAATTGGATACTTACATGAGTATTAACTTTCTAAAGTGAACTTACAAAAAATATCAAAATCTGTTTTGGGAATCAACTTTCCCTTGTCAGATTTGGTAAAGCATTTGGAATCTCTCTTTTGCACTGTACACATTTACCTGCATGGTACTTATTTTTATCCTTAGCTCATAGCTCTTTTTTGGAATGCAAGCCCCACTCCTGTACCTCACTGAAATGATGTTTAAAGAAGTAAATAAACACTGTATTCATTAAAAACTTTATAAAGAAAGCTAATCTGAAAGGATTAAGAACTCTGATCAAGCACTGACCAACCATAATTCCAGAGATTTAACAGTGAACTGTGCTACCCGTTTCCTGACATAGATGTAGACTCAATATCCAGAATGAGGCATACATTTTTGGACTTACCCAAAGAAATTTTTGTTTTTCCTTGACTTTGCTACAAGTGCTTTTTTTTCCTTCAATTGGTTGGGGATAGATGAAAGATAGAAAATAAAGTAAGTATAATTGTATAAAAAATCAAAAGATTTTTGAAGTCATATAAGTATCTTATTTTCTCTTTGTATTTCTAGTTCTTTGTACTCAATAAGGGCTTAGGAGATGAATGTTGATTTTCACTATTACATAAATCTCAATAATAATAAAATTTATTTTGTATTTGATTAGAGCATTTCCAAAAAAATAAATGCCACGCCTGGAGAGGATGGTAAATATGTGGATTGCAAAGCTTGGCTTATAGTAGGAAGCCTTTACCTGCTATATATATTTTCTATTTCCTTTAGCAGCAATTCTTATTTTGTTTGCTTGACAAAATGTAAACAAGTATGTGAGTATATTATATATGTGCAATCAGTAAAGAGATGGCTTCAGTACTTAATAGGCAATATGCTCCTTTTTTGCATTGGTACTTCTAAGCCATATGTTGTGCTAAAGTGCTGGAAACTGTTAGGTACAAGATTTTGATAAACTCATGCTTCACAAGATAGTAAAGGAATAGTCTTACAGTAATTCTAAAGGCACTTCAATCAGTCAGTATCAATGTCATTATTAATTGATATCTTATTTCCTTTTTATTTATATTGCATTGTTTTTTATTAGTGCTTGAACTGAGCAACATTATCCTATATTCATAACAAAAGCCTCCTACAAACTGTGTAGGGAAAAGTTGCCTTTAGTTTTAGACTGCAAATATTAATTGATAGATGTGTCTCTCCATATATCACATACAAAAACATATATGAGCCGAAACATAATTGTGTATAAACATACATTTCTTCATATATGCATACATACCCACATTTATATAATTATGTGGAAGAGAGATCAAAAATGTTATTTTTGGTTTGGTAAAAATAAACTTGGGAAAAAGTTGCATAGAGGGAAATGTTGGCTTTACAAAAGGAAAAACAGAACAAAACCATCATAACAATTAGAGCAGGGTTTATTACTCTGGAATCCTTGATCCCCTAAGGGTTCCATACACAGATTTCAAGAGGTTAATGAACTTGGATGATAAATTACATCTTTCATTTTAACTTTTCTCTGAAATTTAGCATTTTTTCTATTATTAATGTAAAGCAGAAACTTCAGTAGTAATAGCAGTATTTCTGACATTATCACCACCTATGGGTTTTAGTTTATGCATTTAAAAACAATCTGAGGCATCCCTAAATTTTACCAGATTTCCAAATGGTCCCATGATACAAAGAAAATTTAATAATTTCTGAATTAGACTTATTACAAAATGGAACGTGATGTTTCAGCATGTTAGTGGTTTCCTAATTACTGAAGTTTTTAAGATGAATACTGGATGATTTCTTGGTGGTGGTTGTAGATGTATGATTTGTGATTTGTATAGTGTCTGAACTCGCTGGTCTAGATGACTTCTTCGGGTGACTTCTACCTCCAATCAGTATATACAATAAATTTAATATATATTAATGTCATATTCATAAAATTATAAAAGTTTATATTATATATGTTAAATATATAGATAGAAGACATCCAAATTTTTCCAAATTTTTATGTGTGCATATATATGTGTGTGTATACATTAATGTATCCACAAATTTACGTGACTGTATATAAGCACTCTGTAATATACACATATATACATGCATAGGAAAGTTGTCACGGAGTAGTGGCTATAAAGCCAGATTTAGATTCACAGAAACCTGGATTTAAAATACATCATTTGGCATATTCTGACTGTATGTACAGAAACTCTCTTAATCTAAAATAGAGACAACTTTATGATCACTGAGGAGTTCTCATATCAGTAATTCCT
This sequence comes from Dromiciops gliroides, assembly GCF_019393635.1. NCBI lineage: Eukaryota > Metazoa > Chordata > Mammalia > Microbiotheria > Microbiotheriidae > Dromiciops > Dromiciops gliroides. The sequence continues at coordinate 112,111,886 of NC_057863.1, read as the reverse complement.
TGGACTAATCAAAAGACTAGACACTATTCCTCTTGCTATGTGAAAAAAAAAAACAAACAAAAAAAAAACAGGGGCTAAATTTTTATGTGCTTGTATGTGCCATATATTTTTATATATACACATTAAATATAGTGAAAAAAGTTTCCCAACTGTCTTCATACTCAGATAAAGGGAGTTGGATGAAGACAGTAAAATCCATAGTTTTCACCTCTTCATATTAGCAGAATTATGCTCTATTTTACTATTACGTTAATCATTTATAGTTGTTATGGTTTATAATTATTATTTTGAACCATTTAGGTCCCAAAATGTGAAATGAAAACATCACATATTTGACAGTAAAACTTTAACTGCACAATTCTCCACTATAATTGCATATAAATAAAAGTAATGGAAGTACAGCATGGTGTCCATTTTACATTCATTTTCAAACTTCCCTAACCAATGCAAACTTCCTTCTTGGGACTTAGTGAGAAAGTTAAGAGCAATGAAGCCAGGTAGAAAATTAATAAACAGCTGTACTGGGAAGAGCTTTCCACTTTCTATAATAAAAACAATCAAGGACCCTCAGGGGCAAGGAGTGGTAAGGAAATTTCAGGGTTGATATTATCTTATAAGATGAGATTTTGGGGAGCATTCATGAAATACAAAAGAGTGAAATATGGTGGGAAAGGATGAGATGATTGGGTTGAGCACATTAATTAAATTAAGGATCTGGAAGACACCACTCTCCAACCATCACCATCTTTTGGTCATGTTGGCTCTTTATTATGAGTGCTTCCATTTTGAGTTGACTAAACATTTGCTGACAGATATGTTCTGTGTTTTTCTTGGTATCCAAATCAAGTTCGCCATTCCAGAGTTTTAAAACCGTTCTTGTTGCTGCTATTTAATTGACTAGTCATTCCAGACTCTTTGTAACCCCTCTTTGGGGGTTTTCTTGTCAAAGATACTGAAGTGGTTTGCTATTTCCTTCTTCAGCTCATTTTATAATTGAGAAAACTAAAGCAAGCAGGGGTAAGTGGCTTGCCCAGAGTCACACACCTAGTAAGTGTCTGAGTTCAGATTTTAGTTCATGAAGATGAGCCTTTCTGATTCTAGGCCCAGCATTCTATACACTGCCATATCTAGTGGCCCAAGTCCAATATTATCAGATATAGAAGAAATATATCATTACAGCACTCTACAATTGTAATCAATGAATGTTACTTTATTATTTATGTGATGTTTCTCATTAATAGAAGGTGAAGGGCTCAGCTAGGTGGCACAGTGGATAAAGCACTGGACCTGGATTAAGGAGGAACTAAGTCCTGAGTTCAAATCCAGCCTCAGACACTTAACCCTTACTACCTGTGTGACCTTGGGCAAGTCACTTAACCCTCATTGCCCTGCAAAAAAAAAAGTGAGGGGCAGAAAAGCTTTTTATAACATTGTGGAGTAGAAATAAAGATGTAGTAGGAATGAGAGTACCTGAGTTCAAATCCCTCCTCTGTCATTTACAACATATTTACTTCTTTGGAATTTGGTTTCATGTGTAAATTGAAGGGGTTGGACTGTGATGACTGAACGTCCATTACATCCATACACACACATACACACACACACACACACACACACACACACATATGAGATAGAATCAGTCAACCACATTATTCTTTTTTTTTTTTCTCCTAATTTCACTTTTATTTATAATCTCTTTTGAGGTGATTTAACTGTCCATGCTGCTATCCTTTTTTTAACACCCTGGAACTTTTCACTGTTCATTTCACAGTTATATCCATGTTGCTCTGGGCAGAAAATTGGGTCATATATATATATATATATATATTTGCTTTATATTTATCTGTGACAATAAGGAATTATAAACTACTTATAATACATTTCCCTGTAATTTTTTCTGGACTCCACTAACAGAACAATGAAATTGATTCATACCATTATTTTTAATAAAATTATTATTTATTTTAACTTTTGTTGTCTTTTTAAAATTTTGAATTCCAAATTCTTTCTCTTCCTCATACTCTTCACTCACTGAGAAGGCAAATAATAAATCACTTCTACATGTGAAACCATACAAAACATTTTCATATTAGCCATATTTCAAAAATTAAAATGAGAAAATAACTTCAATATGCACTCAGAATTCATCAGTTCAGTCTCTGGAGGTAAATAGTTTTTTTTTTTCCCATCATGAGTCCTTTGGAATTTATTTGAATTAGTGTAATTCAAGTTTTCTACATTTGATAATTATTTTTCTTTATTTTTTAAATCTTATTTTTTAATCATAAAAGTATTTATTTTCCAGTTACATATGGAGATAGTTTTCAACATTTGTTTTTAGAAGTTTCTAGTTCCAATTTTTCCCCTCTCTCCTTTCCCTCCCCCCTACCCAAGAGAGAAAGCAATCTTGTATATTTTATATATGTACAATAACATTAAACTTATTTCTGAATTAGACATGTTTTGAAAAAAAGAATCAGAACAAAAGGGAAAAACTTTGGAAATTAAAAAATTAAAAAAATGAAACAGTATGGTTCAATCTGCATCCAGATTACAAATTTTTTTTTCCTGGATGTGAAGATAATTTTCCATCATGTGTCCCATGGAACTATCTTGGATCATTGTATTGCTGAGAAGAATTAAGACTAACATAGTTGATCATCACACGTTTTGATATTCTGTACAATGTCCTCTTGGTTCTGCTCATTTCACTCTGCATCAATTCCTGTCTTTCCAAGTTTTTCTGAAACCCACCTGATTTTTGTTTCTTAAAGCAAGATAATATCCCATTACATTCATATACAAGAACTTGTTTAGCCATTACTCCAATTGATGGGCATCCCCTCAATTTCCAATTCTTTGCCAACACAGAAAAAAGAGCTGTAAATATTTTTGTTCATGTGGGTCCTTTTCCATTTTTAATGATCTCTTTGGGATACAGACCTAGTAGTGGTATTGCTGGGTTAAAAATAATGCACAATTTTACAGCCATTTCGGCATGGTTTCAAATTGTTCTCCAGAATGGTTGGATCAGTTCACAGCTCCACCAACAATGCATTGTTTCTAATTTTTCCATAGTTTCTCCAACATTTAGTATTTTCCATTTTTGTCATATTAACCAATCTGATAGGTGTGAGGTGGAAGCTAAGTTGTTTGAATTTACATTTCTCTAATCAATAGTAATTTAGAGCTTTTTTCATGTAGCAATAGATATCTTTTTTTTTTTAAGTCGGAAAACTGTCTCTTCATATCCTTTGACCATTTCTCAATTGGAGAATGACTTGTATTCTTAAAATTTTGATTTACTTCCCTATATATGTTAGAAATGAAGTCTTTACGAAAAACACTGGCTGTAAAAGAATGTTTCACAGCTTTCTGCCTCCCTTCTAATTTTGGCTGTATTGCTTCTGTTTGTACAAAGAACTTTTTAATTTAATGTAATAAAAACATCCATTTTTCATTTCATAATAATCTTTACCTTTTGTTTGGTTATAAATACTTTTCTCCATAGAGCTCAGAAATAAACTATTCTCTCCTCTCCTAACTGACCTGTGGCATCACCCTTTATGTCTAAATCATATACCTATTTTGACCTTATTTTGGTATACAGTTTAAGACGTTGATCTATACCTAGTTTCTGCCATGCTCTCTTCCAGTTTTCCCAGTAGTTTTTCTCAAAATACTGAATTCTTATCCCAAAAGCTTGAGTGTTTGGGTTTTTCAAACAGTAGATTACTATAGTCATTTACTACTGTGTATCCTGTGTCTAAACTATTCCCTTGATCCAGCACTATTTCCTTTTTTTTTTTTCACATAAATCATCAGTATTTCTATACATGACCAACAAAGTCCAGCAGCAAGAGATAGAAAGAGAAATTCCATTTAAAGTAAGAGTAGATAATATAAAATACTTGAGAGTCTACTTGCCACCACTATTTCTTAGCCAGTTTCAAATAGCTTTCATGACTGCAGCTTTACAGTATAATTTCAGGTTTGGTATGGCTAGTGCAACTTCCTGTGCATTTTTTTTTCATTAGTTCCCTTGATATTCTTGAACTTTTGATCTTTCAGATGAATTTTATTATTATTTTTTCTAGCTCTATAAAATATTTTTAGGTAGTCTGATTGGTATGGCATGGAATGAGTAAATTAATTTAGGTAGAATTGTAATTTTTATTATATGAGCTCAGCCTATCCATGAGCAATTGATATTTTTCCAATTATATAGATCTGATTTTATTTGTGGCAAAAGTGTTCTATAATTGTGTTGATAGAGTTCCTGAGTTTTTCTTGGCAGGCAGACTCCCAAGTATTTTATATTGTCTACCAATACTTTAAATGGAATTTCTTTTTCTATCCCTTGCTATTGAGCTTTGTTGGTCATGTATAGAAATGCTGTTGATTTATGTGGACTTATTTTTTATCCTGCTACTTCGCTAAAGTTGCTAATTGTTTCAAGTAGTTTTTCAGTTGATTCTCTAAGATTCTCTAAGTATACCATCATATCATCTGCAAAGAGTAAAAGTTTTGTTTCCTCTTTGCCTATTCTAATTCTTTTAATTCCTTTATCTTCTCTTATTGCTAAAGCTAACATTTCTAGTGCAATATTAAATAACAGAGGATGGGTATCACTGTTTCACCCCTGATCTTATTGGGAATGTCTCTAACTTATCCCCATTACATATAATGGTTGCCTATGCTTTTAAGTAGATAATCCTTATATTTTTAAATAAAGCTCCATTTATTCCTTTTATCTCTAGTGTTTTTAATAGAAATGGGTGTTGTATTTGTTCAAAATCTTTCTGCATCTATTGAGATAATTATATGATTTTGGTTAGTTTTGTTACTGATGTGGTCAATTATGTTGATAGTTTTCCTAATGTTGAACCAGCCTTGAATTCCTAGTATAAATCCCACCTGGTCATAGTGTATTATTCTTGTAATAAATTGCTGTAAACTCCTTGCTAATATTTTGTTTAAAATTTTTGCATTGATATTCATTAGGGAAATTTGTAATTTTCTTTCTCTGTTTTGACTTTGACTGGTTTAGGTATTAATGCCATATTCATGTCATAAAAAGAATTTGGTAGAACTTCTTCACCTATTTTTCAAAACAATTTGTACAGTATTGGAATTAATTGTTCTTTATGTTTGTGGTAGAATTCACTTGTAAACCTATCTGGCCCTGGCAATTTTTTTCTTAGGGAGTTCATTGATGTCTTGTTCAATTTTCTTTTCTAAAATGTGATAATTCAGGTCTTTTTTTTCTCTTATCTTAATCTGGGCAGTTTATATTTTTGAAAATATTCATACATTTCATTTAGATTGTCAGATTTATTGGCATATAGTTAGGCAAAATAGCTCCTAATTATTGTTTTAAATTTCCTTTTCATTGGTTGTGAGTTCACCCCTTTCAATTTTGATACTGGTAATTTGTTTTTCTTCTTTATATTTTTTAAATCAAATTAACTAAAATATTATTTTTATAGATTTTTTTCATAAAACCAGCTCTTAGTTTTATTTATTAATTCTATCATTTTCTTACTTTCATTTTCTTACTCTGTCCTTTGATTTTCATAATTTCTAATTTAGTATTTAATTCTGGATTTTTAATTTGTTCTTTTTCTAGCTTTTTTAGTCACATGCTCAATTCATTGATCTCCTCTTTCTCTATTTTATTAATGTAGGAATTTAGAGATGTACAACTTCCCCATATAAGTGCTTTGGCTGCATCCCATAAGGTTTGGTGTATTGTCTCCCTGTTGCCATTCTCTTGGATCTTGGATTCATTGTTTCTACAATTTTTTGTTTCACCCACTCATTCTTTAGGATGAGATTATTTAATTTCCAATTAATTTTTAGTCTTTCTTTCCATGCCTCTTTATTGCACATAATTTTTATTACATAATTATTAATTATTATCTTATTACATCATGAAAAGGATGCACTTACTATTTCAGACTTTCTACAATTGAATGTGAGGTTTTTGTGCTCTAATACATGGTCATTTTCCATGTGTGTGTGTATGTACATGCTATGTACTGTTAAGAAAAAAAGTATATTCCTTTTCTCCCCATTCAATTTTGTCCAGAGGTCTATAATATCTAACTTTTCTAAAATTCAAATGAACTCTTTAACTTCTTTATTATTTATTTTATGATTAGATTTATATAGCTTTGAGAGAGGAAGGTTAAGATCCCCCATAAGTATCGTTTTGCTATTTCCTCTTGTAACTCATTTAACTTCTCTTCTCAGAATTTTAATGTTATATCACTTGGTGCATATATGTTTAATATTGATATTGCTTTATTATCTATGGTACCTTTTAGCAAGATGTAGTTTCTTCCCTTATCTCTCTCTCTCTCTCTCTCTCTCTCTCTCTCTCTCTCTCTCTCTCTCTCTCTTTGGTGAAGCAATTGGGGTTAAGTGACTTTCCTAGGGTCACACAACTCATAAGTGTCAAGTGTCTGAGGCTGGATCTGAACTCAGGTCCTGCTGACTCCAGGGCTGGTGCTCTATCCACTGCACCACCTAGCTGCCCCCCTTATCTCTTTTAATTAGATCTGGTTTTGCTCTTGCTTTGTCCAAGATGATTGCTACTCCTGCTTTTTTTTTTTACTTCAGCTGAAGCATAATATATTCTGCTCAAATCTTTTTCTTTCTTTCTGTGTGTACCTCCCTGCTTCAAACGTGTTTCTTGTAAACAACATAGTGTAGGATTGTGGTTCTTAATCCACTATGCTATTCACTTCTGTTTCCTGGGAGAGTTCATCCTATTCACAATCACAGTTATGATTACTAGCTCTATATTTACCTCCATCTTATTTTCTCCTTTTTACTTTTTTTTCTTCTTTCACTCTATTCCTCCTTGCCAGCATTTTGTTTCTGAACACTGCCTTCTTTAATCTGCCCTCCCTTTTATCAGCCCCACTCCTTTTTCTTTCACCTTTCCTCCCCTGCTTCTGACCTCCCTTCTATCAGTACCCCTTTCCTCTTTATCCCTTTACTACTCTAAAGGCTAAGCTAACCTTCTTTATCCAAATGAGCATATGTTATTCCCTCGTTGAACCAAATATGATGTTAATAAGGTTGAAACAATGTTCGCCTCTCCCTTCTTTCCCTCTATTAGAATAGGTTGTTTGTGCATTTTCGTAGGATGTAATTAACCCCTTTCCATATCCTATTTCCTCTTCTCCCTGTATACCCCTTTTTCACCCCTTAATTTTCTTTATATCCTCATATCAAAGTCAATTTATGCCTATACCCTCTATGTATATTTCTTCTGTCTGCCTAAATAAAAATACAGTTCTCAGAGTTATATGTATTATCTCCCCCTATAGGGATGTAAACAGTTTAACCTTGTTGAATAAAATTTTACTCTGTTAATCTTTTAATATTTTTCTCAAGTCCTGCATTTGAAGATCAAACTTTCTGTTCAGTTCCAGTTTTTTCACCTGGAAACCTTGAAAGTCCCCTATTTCATTGAATGTCCATTTTTCCCCTGAAAGATAATGCTCAATTTTGTTGAGTCATTGATTCTTGGTTGTAATCCAAGCTCCTTTGCCTTTTAGAATTACATTTGATCATTATTACAACATTGTTGCTACTTTGATCCCATTATTTCCTAGTTCTTCTCACTTCCTTTTGCAAAAATTCATATAGGTATTAACAAGTGCCCCCCTCATCATTTCTTATAGTCCAAAAGTAATCTATTACAATGATGTTCCCCAATTTGTTCAGCCATTCCCCAATTGATGAGAATCCACTCAATTTCCATTTTTTTGCCACCCGAAAAAGAGTGCTAAAAATATTGTTGTACATGTAGGTCTTTTCCCCTTTTATCTCTTTGGGTTATACTGCTATTGCTGAGCAAAATGGTATGAGCAGTTTTATACCTGTTTGGGCCTACTTCAAATTGTGCTCCAGAATGATTGGAGAAGTTTACCACTTCACCTGTTGTTCTTTAGTGGACCTATTTTCCCCTCATCTTTTCTAATATTTTCATTCTGATAGGTAGTACATCAGAGTTGTTTTAACTGCCCTTTTTCTAATTTATAGTGATTTAGAACTTTTTTCCTATGACTATAGATAGCTTTGATTTATTCTTCTGAAAACTATCTATTATATTTTTGAAAATTTATTAATTAGAGAATGACATTTTTATAGCTGACTCAATTTTATACTCAATATTAATTTGATAAATATATCAGAAAAACTTGCTATAAAATTTTTAATGGTTGTTCATAATTGAAGAGGACCAAAATGACATCATTGTGTTGAGGTCAGTGTACAGTGTGTGCAACTGTAGCCAATAAGACCAATATGAGTTCAGAAGACTCTACAACAAGTTGGACAGAAATAGTATATATGAACATTTGGAATTGAGAGGTCATTAAATTTGAGCATTTCACATTTTTTTTCAGTTACTTTGCTTATAGAGCATAGTATCATCTTTTATATGGGCATGTCATGCCAGTGTCTCCTGTTTTTCCCAATTGATTTAAAAGTTCTTCAATGAGACCTTGAGAGTAGTTTTGTATTGCTTCTTTTGACATGTCTTCTTCATGAAATTGATTTTTAGGCAAACACAAGTTTAGCATTCAAACAATGTGTTCAGCCCATCAGATTTATGCTCTGGGTTTGAACGCTTGGCAGTTCAGTTCAAGAAAGGACCTCAGTGTCTGGTACCTTATCTTGCCAGATGATCTTCAGAATCTTCCTCATACAATTGATTGGAAGCAATTTAATATCCTGGAATAGTGCTGCTATACTACTGTCCATGTTTCACTTTCATACAACAATGAAATCAATGAAATGGCTTCACAAACTTTCAGTTTGGCAAGCATTCTAATACCTCTTCCACTCTTCCTGTCAGAGTATCCCCAAAACCAAACTAGCTTTGGCAATGTGTACATCAACATCATCTATGTGTGTATCCCTGGAAAATATCTTTCCATGGTAAGAGAACTTATCCACAGCATTCAAAATTTCTCCACTTGTTGTATTTGATGGTTGAATGTATGAATGGTGTAGCCATGGCTGGTAGAGAACCTCTGTTTTATTGTTCTTAATTGTCAGGTCCAATTAACACAAATCTCAGAGATTCAATCCACATTCTGTTGAAACAACCTCAGAAACTGCAGTAAGTGCACAATCATCTCTGAACAAAAAGTTGCACAGCAACTCTCCCTCCATTTTGATCTTGTAACCCTTTCAAGTTAAATAATTTACTATCACTGTAGTAGCTGATCTTGAGGCCATTTTCATCTTCATTGAAGGCATCCAACAACATCAATGAAAATATTATGCCAAAAAGCATGTGATCAAGCTCACAGTTCTGATTCATTTTATTGGAGAGTGGGAAATTTTAAGAGCATTGTTTAGTATCCAAAACCCATGTAAACATGCCATTATGGAACCAGTGTACAATATGGATGAACTTCTTTGGGCAACCACATTTTGCCATAATCTTTCACAAGCACTCATGACAGACAATATCAAATGAACATTGTGTACAAACCTCTGTTCTGCTCCTGAGATTACTTTTTGAATTGTTGGGCATCAAATAAAACAAATGGAGGAATTTTGAATGCTGTGGATAAGTTCACTTACCATGGAAAGACATTTTCCAGGTATATGCACATAGATGATGATGTTGATGTACAGATTGCCAAAGCTAGTTTAGTTTTGGGGAGACTCTGAAAGAAAGAGTGGAAGAGAAGAGGTATTAGACTGCCTGCCAAACTGAAAGTCTATCAACCATTCTTCAGCCCTTTGTAAAGCCACACAAGCTCTCTGGTAGATGAATAACATCCACATTTAGGATCATCCTATTATGAAGAAATCTGGAAAGAATCTTTCTGGTACTAAGAGCGAGATCTTAGTTTGGTTGTCACAGGAAAACTATTTGCTTTTCCATCGCTTAGGGTATCTTTTAACAAAATGTTTCCTTGATTATCTCCTTATTTAGGATTTTTTTGTGTTTACTTTATCTGAGATGATGATTGCTACCCCTTCCTTCTTTACTTCAGCTGAGGTATGTTGGATTCTGCTCTAGTCCTTTATTTTAGCTGTGTGTCTTTCTGTTTCAAGTGTGTCCCTGTAAACAACATATTGTTGGATTTTTTCTAATCCATTCTGCTATCTCCTTCTGTTTTATGGGTGAGCTTATCCCATTCACACAGTCAGGATTACTCTATATTCCCTCCATTCCATTTTTGTTTTCTTTTACTCTCTCTTTTTATTCTGTCTCTCCTAAAAATCTATTTTGCTTCTAACATCTATCCCCCTAAATTCAAATTTCATTTTATCTTCCCCCTTTCTTTTATTTTATTCCTGTCCTATTTTTCTATTAGATAAATTACATTACTATACACTACTGAATGCGTGTATATATATATATATATATATATATATATATATATATATGTATATAATTCCATTGTTGAACCAATTCTGATGAGAGTAAAGTTTAAGTATTGCCTGCTACCTACACTACTCCTTTTCCCCTCCAGTGTAAAATATCTTACTTGACCACACCTTTTAGGTGAGAAAATTTTTCCCATTCTACCCATCCCTTCCCCTTCTCCCAGGGTCTCACTCTTTCTCTGTTCTGGTATGTGTTCTTTTCTTTATCCAAAAAGAGGAACTTGGTCTCTGAATCCATAAGACCTAACACTCTCTTTGCCTTGGATCTCTGACAAGTATCCCTTCTAATTGACCCTTAGTGCCCCTTTCTACCCTGAAACTGTGAGCCAGAACCATATACCCAGCCATATCCAATGCTAGGAAATTATCTCCTCTAATCTCTTTCTGTCCTGTAGTTTGATGCCCTTGCCACTTCCATATTGAGGGTTTTCAAAGCTGCTGCTATAGCCACTCATTTGGCTACCACATGTGTACTCTGAATAGACTTCCAAAACAGTGTCCAAGTCTTCTTTTGCTGACCTTTTAAGATTATTAGGCTGGAAAAATGTCTCACCCTGAGCTTTTGTTGCCTATGGCACTCCAAAATTTGATTTGAGGTATTATTTATATTTGTTTGGAGGAGAATGTTGAGAGAGTTCAGCTGGGCTGCCTCTAATCTGCCATTTTGGCTCCTATCATTTCATAGCACTATGAACAAGGCAGCATGGTACAACACATAAAATACTGAATGTGGAATCAGAAAGACCTGTTTTTAAAAATATTTCCTCAGACACTTACCAGATATGAGTTCCTAAGAAATTCACTAAATTTCCATGAGCTTCAATTACTTTCTCTAGAAAAATAAATGCAATAATAGCATTCTCATTGTGTAACTGTGGAAACCAAATAAGACGATATACGCAAAGTACTTGTAAACCTTTAAATGTTCCACAAATTTCAGCTATTATTATTATTTATTTTTTTAAATTAAACTACTATAAATATCATTTATCTTCATCATTATTATTACTTTTGACATCCATTAGGATTATGAAAATCCATTTACTTCAATCAGCATTGGAAGAAGGTTAGAAGTTAATATATTTTTTTGAAATTCATATTCACATGAAAAACCTTTGATATTTGCTTTATTTTTCCTCTACAGAAATTTCTAATCTTATTATTCCCAAATTAAATAAAATTGTGATGATGAACAAAATTAAGCATACAATCCATTTCAGCACCAATTAAACCAGTGTTCTCTATATGCATGAAAAAGAACAGTGTGTTCCTCTGAGTTACTAATCTATTAAGATTTGGTTTATGTCATTAAGGCTCTTTCAGAGTAATGGTTATAATTCTCCTGACTGATGAAGCAGCTGTGGCATTATAAGAATGTGAATCTTGTGTCATCATTTTGTTGACTCAGAGCTCATGAAGATTCAGAGAGTTAAAGTCATTAATATCTTCTTAAAGTTAGGCTACAGAGACATAAAGAAAGCGAAAATAATAAAAATTGATCAGGAGACAGATCATTTAAATGGAAACATTACAGACTTGTGCTCACTGAAGCATTGTCTTCTTGAATAAACAGATCCAGGAATGATTCACTAGAATGACATTGAACCCATGAGGCAAAAACCTGACTCTGGTGTGAATTAAGATTATGTCTTGTCTGGTCTCTAAGGCCCAATCTACTTTTTTCTTCTTCTGATCAGAGTAGACAGGTATTCAAAGAGGGGGAAAATGCCAAATGAGCTATATTTAAGTTTTCATGAGCTCTTTTGCTCATCTTAGCAGTTTTCTATCATATTAACAATGTTCCTTCATAACCAATGAGTATTCATTTTGTCTAATACAATACAAAAGGGTTATCATATTAACAACTCTCATGTTACATTAGTGGAGAAGAGACCTAATATGATATAGCACTAATTCAATTTGATGGAAATTACTAATGTAGGAATAGTAGCTCATTTTACTGCAGAGTTGCCAGACATGCTTGTTCACTTTAAATGCTGTCCCTTCTACTAAGCTGAGACATTATTTTCAGCTGTCCACATTATCTGGCAATAAGAGTTAGTCCCTCAGGTAGCTACTCTTTGTTTTTGGAACAGCAAGGACAAAAAGATAGGAGCAGAGAGGAGTGGAGATAGAGTAAGCTGCCATTCATATAATTGCAATATGAGCACAAAGGAACGAGGGATATTGTTTTCCAAGATCCCACTGTTGTTATCCCTCTAATGGTCCAAGTATCTGCAAGTCAATAATTCTTGCCCATTCTTCCTCTATAATGTCATAGAGATTTCCTTTGTCCTTTTCTTTTCCACATGTAGGGAAAGGTTTTGAGGGTGGAGAATTTCCTTGGGAAGGCAAATTTAGGTAGAGCATAACAATGAAGGGTGCTGGACCATATCAGGCACTAACAATTCCAGGGCAACTGACCTTCAGGGGAGACAAATAGCAGCTATTGTAATAGTCCTGGTTTTTTCTAATAGCCATTAGAGAAAAGTAAGAAGATATAGAACTTATGGGGTAGTGTTTGATAGTCTGGACCACTTTGAATGGAGCTGATTATTTAGAAGCATGGAACAAGTAATATCTCTTTGTAGTGCCCTAATATATTTTGGAGAGGCCTGTTATTCTTATATATCATTCCCCCTAGGCTCTATTGAAATTACTTAAGGTCTTACAAATAGGAAATATTGGAGGATTTTCTATGAGGAATCTGAATCTAATGGCCATTGACCAATTTTTCCTTGATAACACTATCTGAATGCTCTACTCTTTGAGATGAGGTGTATAAGAGGTCCTGAGCCCCTATAAACAACTAGAACATCATGAAGAATACTATCAATCTATATACATGAAATATCATATAGAAGATTACAAAATGAATTATATTTTTTGTTGTTGTCCAAGTCTACATGACTTCATGGACTTTGTCCATTGGGGTTTCTTGGCTAAGAAACTAGAGTGATTTTCAGTTCTTTCTCAAATGTCTCCACATTTTACAGATGAGGAGTATAGACAAATAGGGGTTATAAGTAAACACTTAATAAATATCTATCCAATTTATTAATTCAAAAAAGTCTGGGTTAGAAATTATTGTTACTTTGGGAGAAAGTGACTACTCATTCCTAGAAGCTGTGACAGAGAAGTGGGTAACTGGACATAGTCCAATATTCCCTCTAATTTTTTTTTTTTTTAAAGAAAGCAGATTTCAAAGACTGTAGAAAGATTATTAAGATTTAATATGCTAAAATTCCCCAAAAGTCAACACAGCAAAGACAGAACACTAAATAAAAAAATCTGAATACCTGAAAGTAACAATTTTCAAGAGGATAATAAACAATAATTTTCTGAAGAGATCAATATGTATCATAGAGTAATGATTTAAGATCATATAATTTTGAGTGGGAAGGGAACTTAAAACTTAAAGTGCAGATTTTATCTAGATAGATACAGATAAATATAGTAATTTTACAGATAAGGATTCAGAGTCTTATAGAGACTAAAAGACTTGACTAGTGTCAGCTAGTAAATGCTTAAGACAATGTTTGATTCCAGGTCTTCATGAAGTCTCATGCCCTATCCTCTATACCATGTTTCCTCTGAAAGCATCATTACACAAGAAAATCACCAAGCAACTACAATTTCAAAAAGCTAAATGTAGAAGATGGAATTAAGTGTTGGTATTGTAGGTGAATAAGATCACCGGACAGTTTTGTAAATAAATGTCCAGGAAACTTTGGTAAAACTCAGGATGACCTGGGATTGGTAAGAAAACGAAACAATGAGAAAGTTATATTGACATTGTCCTTGTTTGTTTTGCTTATTTTATGCACAGTGAAGGAAAGAAAAAATTAAAAAATAGAAATTCTGCATTAGATATTTGGGCAAATTATAACTGACAATAGAAAGAAAGTAGAGCCATTCAATTGTTATGGTGATACTTTTTCCCTTCCAAGGAGAAGGACCCTTACATTGGAAATGACAAACAAAATGACTAACAGGGTTGTGATACTGAAGATAAATTGGCAGATAGTAAGTTATCACCTAGTTGCTCTTGATAAATTTGTCACCTCTCCCAGATAACCAACTTCCTGAATGAACTGGTGGATGTGTTTACTGAACAACTGTCAGTGATATTTGTAAAGCCATAAAGAACTGAAGAAATACTATAATATTTGAAAGGGTAAATGTTCTCCTGCCTAAAGAAAAGTAAAGATAACCTGAAAACTATAGATAAGTGAGCTTTATTTGTATTCTTGGGGGAGAGGAGAGAAATATGGAACTTATTAGTAAAAAGATGTTTAATGAACCACTAAAAAAGCAAGCAGTAGTTATAAAGAACCATCATGGCTTCATCAATAACTGATAATGACAGACTAACCATATACTTATTTTTTTGGTGGGGCAATGAGGGTTAAGTTACTTGCCCAAGGTCACACAGCTAGTAAGTGTCATATGTGTCTGAAGCCAGATTTGAACTCAGGTACTCCTGAATCCAGGGCCAGTGCTTTATCCACTGTGCCACCTAGCTGCCCCCCCATATATCTATTTTTGAGAGAGAATTAATAAAATAGTAGATAAGAGGAATGTTGTAGTTATATGTACTTAAAGTTTTGCAAAGCATTTAAGTATTTCCTACTACTGTTGTAGAAAAGATGAAGAGGTGGAGACTAGATGATTATATAATTAGCTCAATTTAAATTTTTTAAATGATTGGACTTAAAGAATAATTGTCAATAGTTGATATTAGGGGCAGCTAGGTGGCACAGTGGATAGAAAACTGGCCCTGGCATCAGGAGGATCTGAGTTCAAATCTGGACTCAGACACTTGACCATTACTAGCTGTGTGATCTTGGGCAAGTCACTTAACTCCAATTGCGTCACCAAAAAAGAAAAGTTAATCTTCATATCAATTTAATGTCAACTTGAGCGGTCTCTAACAAAGTGCCTTAAAGATCAATACTTTGCCCTATAGGGAGAGTCCCCCAGGCACACAATGGGAGATATATCACAGGAAATGGATATCAAATCTTTGCCCTCTTAGAGAGGCATCTTCTGCAGGAGTTCTCTTATTCTAACACAGGGGCTGGATAAACAGTTTATTGTTCCCATTGTTATCAGAGAGTCACTACTGTACCACAATTCTAAACTTTGTTCATTGAGGAGGAGTTTTTGAAAGAAATTGGGTATTATATTGGTAGCAATGAGGAGGACCTCCATCATTTCCAGATTCCAGTAAGCAAAGAAATATCCTGAATATGCTTTTTCTACTGTCCATACATGTCCCCATTTTGCTGGAGCAATATCTCTGCTATGGCCAAAATCATTGCCCACACTTCTGGCTACTCTGTCTAGGTCCTACACTGCTCCACAGTGCACAGCCTGAATTTTACTAATTGGACAGAATCTAAGAAGACAAAATTCAAAAGGTATAAATGCAAAGTCACAAGTACAAGATGGTAAGGCTATTTATTTAGACCACAGTGTGTCTGTAAAATATCTGACCTTTTACTTAGCTGCAAGCTCAGTAGTATTCAACAGTGTAATGTAGTAGTCAAAAAAGCTAATTAGATAGCAAAAAGAGAAGAGTTATCAGGAATAAGAACATTGTCTCACTTAACTCTGCCTGGTTGGCTGATATCTTTACTATTGTATTTAGTTTGAGCACTAACAATTTAAGGACTAAATTTATAAGATGCATAATATCCATATGAGAACAATTGGGATGTTAAATTGTTTTGAGTTCAAATTATGTGATGGTCAGTTGAAGTAACTAAGCATGTTATTTTATAAAAATGTGTATAGGATAATTATGTTCTTGTCCTGTAGGGCTATCATGAGGGAGGAAGATTAAACTTGTTCTATTGGGCCTCAGAGGACAAAACCAGGATCTATGTGTTTAAGTTGCAATGGGGCCAATACCTTTTATTTTTTTTTAAGTTGAGGCAGTTGGGGTTAAGTGACTTGCCCAGGGTCACACGGCTAGTAAGTGTTAAGTGTCTGAGGCCAGATTTGAATTCAGGCCCTCCTGACTCCAGGGCCGGTGCTCTATCCACTGTGCCACCTAGCTGCCCAGGGACCAATACCTTTGATGTCACGTAACAAATCTAAAAAGTAACATCAATAACTGAAAAACACTACAATCTCACAAATAGGGCTATCTAAAAGAGCTATGGGATGCCTTAGTAGGTCATGATTTCCCCTTCATTGGAAATCTTAAATCAGAAACTATATGGTGATTTAACAGGTAGATTATATAATCGCGATTCCTCTTGGTCATGGTTTATACTAGTTGGTTTCTGAAGTTCTTTCCATTTCTAAAATTATGTGACTCCAAGAGTCAGAATATTTGTATGTAATCTGGTTATAAAATCACAGTATCCCCATAAGTAACTTCTAGTCCTGACTCCAGGATTACATTTCTCCTTCCCTACAATAGATTTCAAAATCTAGGAAAACATAATTTTTGTACATCTTATTTTTTCTCTGTAAAATGATAATTGTGTCCCATGTTCATAATTACTGGCAATAGCATCAACAACTTTAGTTTTATCAAACAGAAGTTTTATTCAAACAGAAGTTCAGTCTTGACAATACATTCTCTGTAGTGACTATAAGTTTATTTGCTGTTTATACTTGTACTATATTGGAAACATCTTCAAAAAACTATGGATGTCTCTATACTATAACCATATAATAGAATAGGACTTACCTGGAGTTTCTTCATTAATATTTAGCATAAATTAAATATATTCCAACAGCTCCACTGTCCCCATCCTTACTTGAAATTTTTATATATGTGTATGTATACACACACACACACACACACACACACACACACACACAGAGCCCTTTTTGTTTCAGTGTCTGCATGGTCTTTAATATGGCCCAAGTCTCAGGTTCAGATTTAGACCTTATAGTTAGATTTTGTTGTATTTTTTTCTCTCTCTTCTATGATCCATACCACTCATTCCCATGACTTCCCAACCACACATTGTTTGTCCCACATCTGAGGAGTTAATATGATAGATTTTTACTTATCAATGAATTTACTTATTTTTACTTATCATTCATTTATTTTACATATATTATTTTATTTACTTATTTTTGCTTCACAATGAATTTTCATTTATCAATGAATTTAGCTCCATTAACTCACTCTGAATGGCGTTTTACAGTTCTGACCATTTTCAACAACATTGACCACAACATAAACAATAACCAGCTTCTCTTTGGAAACAGAAAGAGAAATAATAGTAAGAGCTCAGTTAAATAAAATGTTCCATAAATGAGGTGTTTCTGTTTAATTTGATGTTTTGTTTAGCTGAGAATAAAGCATACTTTGGATTCCTTGTACCTTGCCTAGTGCATTTAATGACTTTCCTCAATTTGTCAGTTTTATCACCACAGTGTCTCTTGTTTTGATTCCTTTCTCTCCATTTCCCTACCCCTGCCTCTTGTCTTAGACTATAGGAATAGCATCCTAACAAATATCTCCACTTCCCTTCTTTCCACCTCTCCCATCTATCCTCTACACAGGTAACTGCCAACAATATTCCTAGTGCACAAGTCTGACTATGTCACTCCTTGCTCACATTTTTTCAGTGGTTCCTTATTGCCTCTAGGGTAAAATACAAACTCCACAACTTGGCATTTAAAGCCCTCAACAATCTACCTCTGTCTTACCTTTCCAGATTTATTTCATATTGTTCCACATCACATTTCACATTACAGTCAAGCTGCTCTGCTCTTACTTGAACTCAACATTCTGTCTCCTTTGCATAGGCTGTCCCTTCTGCTGCTTGCAAATACTAGCTTCTGTCAAAATTTAACTCAAGTGCCCCTGCCAACATGAAGCATTTTCCTGATCTCTTCAGTTGTCAATTCTCAATTCCATCATAAAGTATTTTGCTATTTACTTATCTGTGTATGTACCATATCCATACAGGCAAATGTAAACTTGTTGAGGTGAACGGCTTTTTCATGTTTGGCTTTGTATCCCCTGAGTCTATCATAAAGCTGTGGACATAGTGGGTGCTGAAAGGTTTGCTGAATTGAATTTTATCTACCTTCATTGACAAAAGGATTGCTAATATTTATCAGTCTATTTTCTCATCTCAGTAAGTATAGTATACTAACATAGTACACTGAACATGATTGAATCTGATAAAAGGGAATCTTGTAGCACTTTGACAGCATCATGCAGGATCTTTTTGCTCAATATATAAATCCATCATAAAAGATTAGGATATTGGACGGCATTCTACTTATTTTAGTTGTATTTTTAAAGTTCATTTATTTAAAAATAAATCTGAATGTATCATTGACTTTGTGTTTTGGCTCTTTCTCGGAAAAAAATGCTAGATGTTTAAAAGCATTTTAATTAGTTAAGTTCTGGCTAATTGGGATTTTATTCCATATATTTTAAAGGAATTTGAAGCCATCTCAGTAATTTTTCTTCAGCACTAACACTCTTCACTCAAGTTCTGCTATTAGCAAACCTCACTGGGGGCAATTTGTAAAGCTCAGATTCAAAAGAAACACTGTTCATTTTCACTAAGACAATAGTTGAGATGTGTGAAAAATTTTTAGCGTATTGGAAGTTCTATCACATATCCATTTCTTATAGATGTTAACAAGTTCCTGTGAACTACAAAAACAGCCTTTGAGACTCAATTATTAGACAGTATATTGACTCAATCACGGGAAGCAAACTCCTCCTGATTTAGGATGGAGGGTTAGGTTGATATGTTGGTCATAGGGCAGAGTTGAATTTAGTTTTTTTTTTAATTTCTGAATTAATGTGTTTCCAGTATACTTATCCTTTCTTAGTCTTAAAATATTCCTTTGAAGGTGAAATATATGTCTTTTACCCAAATCTTTCTGGACACTGTATTCCCATTTAGCTTATTTTTTTTTCTTGTACTAACATGACAATTTTAAATGTAATCAGGAACCTCTTTTGACATATTAGTGGCAATGGTATTTTATGAAAAAGTTAGGAGGGGGGCAGCTAGGTGGCGCAATGGATAGAGGACCAGCTCTGGAGTTAGGACTACCTGAGTTCAAGTCCCGCCTCAGAAACTTAACACTTACTAGCTGTGTGACCCTGGGCAAGTCACTTAACCCCAATTGCCTCACTTTAAAAAAAAAAAAAAAAACAACAAGTTAGGAGGGCTCTCAGACTAAAAAAAAACACTTTTGTCATTATTCTTCAATAAGATAAGTTGATGAGTTTAAATATCACTGCCATTTCCCACACAAAATAAGGATATAAAAAAACTGTGAAATCAGGTCTGGGATAGAGGGAGGTTATTATTATAGATACATATTGTTCCATTGAATATAAATCTTTCTATTTAATCTTTGTCTACAATTTAAAAATAACCCTAAATTGGGAGTCTGATGATGTACATCTAAGGGCACAAGTCCCTCTTTGACTTTAATCAAAGAGCTTGAGTTTCCTAACCTTTAAAATGAGGGGATGGGAATAGATAATCTTTGAGGTGATATCCTTCTCAGAATATAATAATATAGAGATTGAAAATAAGAAATAAAATGATGGTTCCTAGAGTAAACCTGGGCAATTCAACTCTTAGTATATTGTTATCAATACTACTATGGAAATGGGAATATAGAGTTACCTTAGGATGTCCAATTTGAATAAACATTATAATCAACTAAATTATATTCTATTTAGAAAAAAAAACTTAGTACTTTAAAAACTATTATCATATAAGACTATAATTGTTATGTATGTCTTTTTATTTCCTAATTTGTTTTTGATGTCCTCAGGCTAAATGGTGGAAATGATAATAATAACAATAATACATATTATATTATGGTCTTTAAAATGTTTTAAAATTTAAAAGCACTTTTCTTACAGTAGCTCTCTAAGGTATTAATAAAGTATTATTTTTTTGAATTTTATAGAGGAGCAAACTGAAGCTCTTAAAAAATGTCTAAATCAAAATTGTACTACTAACAGCAGATGTGAGACTTAACTTCCTATGATTTTCCATTCATCATACTATGCTATGAGTACAGATCTCTCCATATCTATTAATTTCAATTGAGCTCATAATTTATTAAATGTCTACTGTGTAGGAGGACTAAGTAACATGGCATAACCAATAAATAATTGGCTTTGTTTTGGGATGACCATGTTCCAACTCCTACCTTTGATACAAAGTAGTTCTAGGATTTTAGGGTAAGCCACCCTCAGTACCTATTTTCCAGTCTTGGTCAACAAGCATATTTAAGCACCTGTTCTGTGTCAGTTACAGTGCTAAGTAATGTTGTTGTTCTTGTTGTTTGTCCTTAGTTCTCTAAGAGGACTATGACATGGGGGAGGTGATGTCATGACTTTCAGTGAATTAGATTTAAGTGAGGCAGGGTTGTGTAAAGTCACCAACCTAATTCTCTTCTCTGGAGTCATGTGGTTCCAGTGGCAATATGTTAATCAGGATGACTGGGAGATGACTGAGGATGCAGTAGAAGACCATGACCTTTTTTGTTGTTGTTTGCAGGGCAATGAGGGTTAAGTGACTTGCTCAGGGTCACACAGCTAGTAAGTGTTAATTGTCTAAGAATGGATTTGAACTCAGGTCCTCCTGAAGCCAGGGCCAGTGCTTGATCCACTGCGCCACCTAGCTGTTGGAATTATGCCCAAAGGGCTATAAAGCTGTGCATACCCTTTGACCCAGCAATACCACTTTTGGGTCTTTTTCCCAAAGAGATCATGGAAAGGGGACAAGGACCCACATGTACAAAAATATTTATAGCTGCTCTTTATGTGGTGGCAAGGAATTGGAAGTTGAGGGGATGCCCATCAATTGGGGAATGGCTGGACAAGGTGTGGTATATGAATGTAATGGAATACGATAGTGCTATAAGAAACCATGAGCAGGAGGAGTTCAGAGAAACCTGGAGGGTCGTGCATGGGCTGATGATGAGTGAGATGAGCAGAACCAGAAGAACATTGTACACAGTATCATCGATATTGAGTGTTGATCTACTGTGATGGACTATATTCTTCTCACCAATGCAATGGTACAGAAGAGTTCCAGGGAACTCTTGATGGAAGAGGATCTCCAAATCCAGGGAAAAAAAAGAATTGTGGGGTATAGATGCTGAATGAACCATACTATTTCTTTTGTTTTTGATGCTGTTGTTTTTCTATTTTGAGATTTTTCATCATTGCTCTGATTTTTCTTTTATAACATGACTAATGCAGAAATATGTTTAATGTTATTATGTGTATATATACATATATATACATATATACACATATATACACATATATACACACATACATACACATACATATACATATACATATATATATATATATATACATATACATATAAAACCTATATCAGATTACCTGCTGTCTAGAGGAGGGGGGAGGGAGGGGAGGGAAGGAGAAAAATCTGAAATTGGAAAGCTTGTATAAACAAAAGTTGAGAACTATCTTTACATGTAATGGGAAAAAAATAAAATACTTCATTAAAAAAATAAGGTATCATGTAAAATTCCCTTGGTTTCTTTGGCTGAAATGTTCTACATATGCATGACATTGGTCTTAATAATAATCAAACTTTTTACTTCATTGTTCCAAAGATCTTTAATTTTCTGGTTGTAAATATTTCCTCTTCCAGACACAGGTCACTACCCTTCTGTGATTTAGTAGTCTTTTTGTGGCTTCTCAACTGATCATCTTGTGACAAAGCCTTAGATGAATATCTCTGAACTTAAATATTTTTTGTCCTTAATTGGCACTTAACACAGAGCCTGGCACCTAGTAAGCACTTAATAAATGCTTTATCTATTTCAACAAATAGCCCTAAAACCTGCCACCTAACCCCATACTTGAAACCTTTTACTCCATTTGGATATTGCCTTTTAGTTAAAAATCCCACTAGCATTGTATTTTGTGCTATCATTTCATCACAGCTGTGCTTCAGACCAGGACATTATTTTAGATGATTAGTAATAGCCAGAGTAGTTGGAGATTTCAAAATAACCTGGTTTCAATTCAGTTCAATGCAAATGTGTACTAAAATATACAGGCACTCTTTAAGTACCTGTGAGTGTCATATAGTAGTCAGCATGAGGGAGGGTGGGTTAATACAGTCATTTAAAGATCCTGGCATATACTCAAGGAGTTTGCAGAATTATACTACTGTACCACGTATTAAGCAAATACTGTGAAGTTGCCCAGTTTCCATATTTAGTGGAACTGTCAAAACACAGTGAACAACTTAGATAATTTCTTCACAATCTTATTGAAGCCCAGTATCCAAAAAGGACTCTCACTGATGCTGATTGAAATAAAACCTTGCTGGGGTAGCTAGGTGGCAAAGTGGATAGAGCAGTGGACCTGGAGTCAGGAGGACCTGAATTCAAATCTGACCTAAGGCACTTAACACTTACTAGCTGTGTGACCCTGGGCAAGTTACTTAACTCCAATTGCCTCACCAAAAACCAAAAAAACAACAACAAAAAAATAAATAAAACCTTGCCTATCTCATAGTTTCCTTGCCTAGGGGAAGTCCTAGTTGAAAGATGAATAATAATTCATTTTTATTTTAGTCTTTTTAATTTGGTTAAGTAGAAAAGCTCTTTCTATATATAATTTCTACTGCATTGTTGATCTATTAAATGGTGGAATGGCTTGTGTTTGTCTATATTTTTATTTTGTTGGTATGGCCATTTTTCAATATATCTTATAGCAATTATTTTCTACATTTCTCAGTATATTTTGTAGCAAATATGTTCTGTTTTCTAATAGACTAGATTCTTATATTCATGTATAAAATTTTAGGTCAGTTTAATTAATAATTCATGTTTGTGAGATAATTGCTATTTACTGTAGAGATGTGTTCCCTTCCCTTTTACTTATACAAAGATGCTCTGTCTTCTTTTAATACACTCTCTAAGTTACAATTTAAATCCAAACTTCTCCATGAGTCGTCCCTGACCATTCAAGTTGCCAATGATGTCTAACCACTGCTAAATTAATAATAAATACTTCTGCTCCATATATGTTACATATGATAAGCTTTATATTATTATTTGACTTTGTATATGTTTTGCATAAAATACTTTATCCTTTTAATTTACTTGTATCATATTTATCTATTGTTTATCTACATAAATTTACCTTGAATAGAAAGATCATCATAGAATCTGAAAACAAAGCAAACAACAACAACAAAAAAGGAAAATCAAGTCCTGTGTCTGGCACATAATGACTTTGTGATCCTGTGTTAGTCACTTAAGCTTTTCGTATGCAACTCTGTTAGACTACAAGGTGCATAACTCCTGACTATCTGCATTGGTAAAGAAAGTTCCTCACTAAAATTTCTATTTTAATGAAATCACAACTCAGGACAAAACCAAAGCAAAGCAAAGCAAAAAACCTTTGCTGTATAGAGAAGCAACAAAGTATAGTGAATCAGCACTGGTAGAGAATGTCCTTACCTGGTGTGATATTTAAATTCTATATTGTGTGATCACTTTAAATTCGAAGCTTCATCACCAATCTTTGGGCATTAAACATTTATTAAAGCATACAGGTATTCACAAGGAGTTCAGAAAGTTAGGAAAAGGCCTATCTCACATAGAGTTCCAGCCGGGTTGGGTTCTTCTTCAAATCCTCCTCCACGAGCCTGCTTTAATCAGGAACTCTCTCTAGGAAACTGATTGTGGAAGCTTTTTATAG
This sequence comes from Dromiciops gliroides, assembly GCF_019393635.1. Classification (NCBI taxonomy): domain Eukaryota; kingdom Metazoa; phylum Chordata; class Mammalia; order Microbiotheria; family Microbiotheriidae; genus Dromiciops; species Dromiciops gliroides. Next base: position 112,087,738 of record NC_057863.1, on the reverse strand, counting down.
GTCCAGAACAGAGGCGGTCCTTACACACTGCTTCAAGCTGATTGGTTGGTGTCATCCAAATCCATTGGTTCTGAAGGTGTTTTCAAGGTGCGATTACAATCCAGTTAACTAATCAGCAGCCAATCACTCTCACTTGATTCAATCAGTCTAGATTAATCTCCAGGTGGGTCTTTGAGTATCTGCTAAATCTCATTATTTCATCACACTGGTGTTACCTATACCAAGGAAATAGATCAGATCAAAATATGGGCATTAAAAAGTTAAAAGAAAACAAAAATGTAATAAAAGAAAAATCTTTATATTCTAGCTGCATACACTGTATATAACTTTAATGTTTATTATATCTCCTATACTTTCTATCATAGCACTTTGCATACAGAAGGTACTTGATGAATATTCGTTGATTGAATAACTGCTTTCTGTACCAAAATGTCCACTTGAAATTTTATGTTTGCTTATATTTATCTGGCCCTCAATTTGATGCTTTTGAGAAAACTTTAATTTTTACAATAATTCAAACAGAGTCATTAAGCCAATGGAGATTATTATCCAGGGAAGCCCACACTAGAGTTTAAATATATTTCCAGTCAATTTCCTATTCATTATGTATCTCCTCTCTTATGATCAGTGAGATTTTCCTTCATCATATTTGTTCTGATATGACTATCAGTATTCTTCATTATCATCAGTATTTAATTTGCTATATTCTGATCAGAATCCAATTATTTCTGGTGATGTTTAAGTTCCGTAGTTTTTTTTTTTTTTTGGTCTGTTTTTTGTGTTTTGGGGATTTTTTTGCAGGGCAATGAGATTTAAGTCACTTGCCCAGGGTCTAACAGCTAGTAAGTGTCAAGTATCTGAGGCTGAATTTGAACTCAGGTCCTACTGAATCCAGGGCCTGTGCTTTATCCACTGCACCACCTAGCTGCCCCCTAAATCCTGTAGGTTTTAGGGTATCCTAAGACTCTTGAAAATAGGCAATGCTCTTGCCTCATTCTCCAGGCTTAGGGTCCCTGTTAAGAGGTCCTTCCTGAGATATTACATACCAATTTTCCCCTTAAAGTATTTCTTTTGTTTTGGATGTAGGTTGATTTTTATTTAAATTTTTTTTCTTTTCTTATTTAGAATTTTATTTTCCCAAATTACATATAAAATACAAATTTTGACATCATTTTTTTAAAACTCTGTGTTTCAAATTCTCTTCCTCCCTCCCCCCCCCCACAATGGGGGATTCAAGGGGATTCAAGGAATTCAATATAAACTGTACATGAGGATTCATTCAAAACCTTTCCACATTAGACAGGTCGTGAAAGAAAACAGACCAAAAAACCCCCAAAAACCTTCAGATAAAGGAACTAACAAGAAAACATTATGCTTGAAGCTATATTCAGATCCTGTCAGTTCTCTTTCTATAGATGGATTGCATTTTTCTTAAGACCTTCAGCATTATCTTGGATCATTGCATTGCTGAAAATAACCAAGTCATTTGCAGCAGATCATCTAACAACATTGTTGTTATTTTATATATAGTACATTTCACTTTGCATCAGCTCATGTAGGTCTTTTCAGGTTTTTCTGGTAGTATATATAGTACTTTAAAGAGAGATTTTTTTTACAATAAACCCATGAGGTTGATTATTGCAGCAACAGTAATAGGTAACATTCACATAGTACCTTATATCTGACACAGAATTTTCTTCACAATAGCCCAGCAAAATAAGTACCATGCATTTTGTAATCGTCATCATCAATCAATCATTACCCATCAATCCTCCTCCTCCTCCTCAATCAAATCATCATCATCAGTAAGAACTCCTCCTCAATCAATCCTCCTCCTCCTCCTCAATCAAATCATCATCATCAGTAAGAACTCCTCCTCAATCAATCCTCATTAATCACAACTCTTCATCCAATGATCATTGATCCATCAATCCATCAATTATCATCATCAACATTATCACCATCTTACATTACTCTTGCCTCTGCTTCAAAATTTTTTTCAATTACTATTGTTAACTCTTTTGCTCCTTCCCATGATATTTACTCTATTTTCTAACTTCTTTTACCCTATCCCGCCTCAAAAGTGTTTTGCTTCTGACTTCCCCCTCCCCCACTATGCCCTCCCTTCTTTCACCCTTCCCTCCTTATCCCCTTCCCCTCCTACTTTCCTGAAGGGCATGGTCCCAGGCATGCAGCCCAACCCTGACCCACAAAAAAACAAAACCCAAAACGATAAACAAAAAATAAATTCTTTACAGATAGCATCCCTCCATAATCTATTCCCACCTGTGTCCTCTGTCTAGATTTACTCCTATCAGCTTCCCTAATATTGGGAAAGTTCTTATGAGTTAGACATATCATCTTCCCATGTAGGAATGTAAACAGTTTGACCTTTTAACATCCCTTAGGATTTCTTTTTCCTTGTTTGCCTTTTTATGCCTCTCTATAGTCCCTTCACATATTCCCTAAAAATACTTGGGTTTCTTGATTTTCTGTACATATAGATTTTGTCTGAAAAAATCAATATAATATACAAAGTTTTAAATTATTATTAATGATGACAAAATATATCACATAGACTTTTGAAGACTATAAAATACTTTCTCCATAACTTTCCTGTAAGGAGATAGTATATTTTAGCCCCATTTTACAGAGAAGAAAACTGGAGAGTTACAGAAACTATATACAGGATAAATTGGAAATATTCAACAGACAGAATGAACTAGAATTTAGTGGAATCGAGAAAGTATTCTTGTAAAAGATGAAATCTTATCTGAGACTTGTAGGAAACCAGAAGTTAAATAGATAGACAATGAGGAAGGAAAGCATTCTGTTATAAAGCTAATGTGTTTTAAAAAAATACAGAAAGATATGATTTTACCTTTACTAGCTTAGATTAATTAGCTTGTAATGATAACAAAACACTATATACATAATCTTGTTTGATCTTTACCAGCCTTACAAAGCAGGTAGTAAAAGCAAGATGAGGAAACTGAGTCTCTGACAGATTGAATAATTTGCCTAAGGAAATACAACTAATAAATGGTGAATCTGGAGTGATATGAAGCTCTTCTACTTGCAAATCTAGTCAGAGAAAAATCTTCAGTCTCTGAGTCATCATATTCCAGTTGTACTTTCTAAATGGATTGGCTTTACAGTCAGAAAGGCTGGGTGCAAGCCCCACTTCTGCCATTTTTTACTTTTATGATCTTGGGGAAATCATTTGACATCTTTAAGCCTCAATTTCATCTTTTGTAAATGATAGGATTGTACTAGATGGACTTGGGAATCCTTCCAAATATAGATTTATGGTCCTCTAAGCATCTAAATTAAATAAGAGAAAAGATTTGAGAATCATTTCTCTTTGAACAAATCATTCTTCACTCTGATAATGATAAATGATAATTTTTAAAGTTATCATTTTTAATTAACTTTATTACTTAATAATGTTTCCTTTGTAAGTAGTTTGTGTGATTTCTAGCTCTCTGATGCTATATCTTGGGTGAGAACCTAAAATCATTTCAGATTTTCAGAAAAGGAGAAGGTATTTTCTACACTCTTAGATAACAAAGCAGCAGGTAGAACACGGCACGATGAGGTGATAGGGAGTCATTGGAGTGTGTAAGGTTGTGACTAAAAAGAGCAATATTTATATTCTCCTTGGGTTTACAATACTAGTCACTATCTAAAAAGTCACTATGGTGGGTAACTCAAGCTCCTTGCATCACAGTCCAGCTGCTGAACAAGTTCAACCTGAGAAACCCTGTCCCCTCTTACCTCTTGGTGGCCTGTTCTACCAGTTTTAGGTTCTCACCCAAGATATTACATGATCATCATCAATAATTCCTTGTTAATTGGTTATGTACATAGTTTTCCATCTTTTTTCCAATGGATCATCTCTTCAAAAATATTCTGAGGAAGTTGTTGATTACTCTGATTAATCGGTTAGTAAATTACACATCCCAATGTGTTGGTAATATCTCTGTTTCAGGTGTCTCTTTAGAAGCTGTCTCAACAGCAAGGAAAACATTAAGTATCTTCCCCTTGAATAATCAATTCCTTTTCCTAAAATCAAGGTCTGCATATCCTTCATCAAACTGAATCTGATAGTCTGTCCTAGCAAAAATTCAAGATGTAGAAGACTTGGAAATCTTCCTATGTAATAAATATTATGTCACTGAAACTTATTTTGTTTCTTTTCCCTGGTATTCTCTAAAGTCTTTCTCATGGTTCCTTAATTGACTGAGCAACTCTGCTTTGACTGAAAACTGGTCAAAAGGGAAGAAAATCAGCAACAATAACAAGGAGGAAGTTAAAAACCTGAGGAGAACAAGCAGTTTGGGTGAGAAAACTGTGGAAGATTTTGTACCAGAGAGACACCACTCACCGAGTCATGAATTGCAGGCTACTGCAACTGTTGTTGTTGATAAATAAAAATTATGACACAAGAACTGTAATTTATCATATCTTATATGTACACATATATACATATTTATATGCTATTTAGTCATTTCAGTTGTCTCTGACTCTGTGACTCCACTTAGATTTTCTTGGCAAAGATATTGAACTGGTTTGACTTCTCTTTCTGTAATTCATTTTATAGATGAGGAAAGTGAGGCAAACAAAGGTTGTGACTTGCCCATGGTCACACAGCTACTTTGTGTCTGAAGTTGGATTTGAACTCAGGAAGAAGAATCTGAGACTAGTCCTTAAGATCCTGGTTCCCTGTAAGCATTGAGTTTTCAATCATGAGAAGTTACATATCTATTGCCTGTGATATATATTCCACTGAAACCATCTCAGTGCCCCATTATGCTTATACTAAGAATCGAGGTTTATAATTTCCTTTGGAGCAAGATATGTGCTTTATTCTTTTTATTCCCTACACCTAACAGTACCTAACACAATGCCTTACCTAAACCTATGTCTATTAATATTCTTTCTTCCACTAGTACTGCATTTCAATACATTTGCTCTGTCCACCACTTTGGAATTTTCTTGTGCTATTCTCTATTAATTTTTATACACAATTAGTTATCACATCCTATTGAATATACCTCCTGCAATGCCTCTCACAACTGCCTCTGCCTTGCTAATCTCACAACAACTGTAGTAAACAAATTCTTATTAGTGCAGACCAAACTTTTCAATAGCTTCCTATACTTTATTGTATTACCCATCAAATCATCAGTCATAGTGCTGCAAAAATAAGCTATCTCTTTTGGTGATTTGGGCAAATTTTTCCTCTGCTCTAAAATCTAATTTAGTCTCTTTTCCTTGAAGAGTAAAAACACAATTTCCTTGAATCACAATCTCCCCCAATCTGGTATTAAGTAAACTTTCCAGCTCCATGTCATGTAACTATCCTTTACACAAACCAAAGTTTAAACCAGAGGTGACAAACAAATGGCCAGCCATTTACATTGCCCTCATAACTCCAGAGTAAGATTGAACCAGATTAAAAATGTAATTGGGAAAGATTTTAATAAATAAATGAAATACAATAAAACATAGACACTGTTAATATGTGGTTTTCTAAATCAATATTCAGCCTGCAGAGATCCATATGCATTGTTTATTGGCCCCCATTATTGACAGTATTGGTATACAAAAAATTGGTCTTCTATCTATACCCCCACCTTCACGCATTTATTGCTGTTATTTCCCATGCCTGGGATGTTTTCCTTACCTCTTTAACAGTTTATTTCAGATGCTTCTTTTTCCATGAAGTTTTTTCTGACTCCTTGGCCTTAGCTCCCATGTGTAGTAATAAACTTTAACCTTGTATGTCACTTAACACTATAGTTTGTATCTCTTAATGCATTTATCATGTAGTATTATATATTATAATTATTTACATTTTTTTATCCCCCCATTAGTTGGCTCTAAGAGGACCAGTACTGGGTTTTATCTGAAGGTAATATCTTCTCCAGAGACAGGTATGGAACAAATGAATGAATTTCTTGAATGAAATATTTACTGAAACTGACACAGGTGGAAAAGATGCTACAAAGTAAGGTATTAAATGGCACAGAACAGAATGATATGGAGAATTGAGATAAGGTCCATAGGAAAGTAAAATAGATAACCAAAGGGTTGGAGAGTGTGAATAGAAACAATACAAACTTTAACTCTCCGAATTATTCCTCAAAATAAATCTGATCTAGATTTGTTTAAAATGCACTTCAAATGGCTGTTCTGCATGTTGGATTAGTTTCTACAAAATGTTTTGAGATTGTGTGGTGAAAGGTGCCATGTAATACAAACTGGTAGCATTACTATGGTGACATATCACAAAATAATAGCTACGTTTAGTTTGGTTTCCATTAGTAACACAGTCATTCTTTTCAGGTGCAATGATGGGCACATTTAAAAATCAAATAATGCCTCATCCATTTTCAAATGCATGGGGATGAAATTCAATAGACAGGATAGAAAAAATGCATGGTACTTTTAGTGCATAATAGAAAGCAATGGTTATATTTTTTGAGTCCTGCCTTTTTGCTGAGCTGGATATAATAACCATATAAATGAATGATATCTAAGTTTTGAAGAGAATAGGAAGAAAATTTTAAGTCTTTATCAATAAAAAGAAAATCGAGCCATTTATTTTTCTTTTACCCACATGATTTATTATAAACTTTAACATAAAAATAATTAAATGTGTTAGAAATATTAGCATTTAAACAAATGAATTTCAATCAATAAGTTGACATAACATTTAAGTCACTCCCATTAAAGTTATTTAAGACTTTTTGGACATTTTTGCCCATTTACTTTTCCTTTTATAATGGTAATAATGTTTATTCTGTTCTCATTCTCTTTTTTTACTTCATTTTCATAAGGTTCCTTCCACATTTCTTGAAATTCCTTAAAATTGTCCATTTAATTTAATTATGTTAATATATCCCAATTTGCATAGTTATTCCAAAACTCTTGGATTTCTAGGCTACTTCCAATGGTCTACCATGTACAGTTATAATCTATTTGTGGTATTTTATGGCAGTGAGCCAGAAACGCTATAGTAACTGTCAGAATTAAAATGAGTATCACACTCACACTGACAAGGCATAGGACAGGCATCTTGTGTGTATGAGAACACTGGCATATGCAAAAAATAGGATCTTTGGATTCTTATTTGGATTCCTAAAGGATGTTATCATGAAAATATAAAGCAAAAAATGACAGGTCACAGAATTATATAATTTGAGAGTTGCAAGGGACTTCAATAGTCCTATAGTCCGACTGGTATATGAAAGGAATCCTCACTAAAACAGTGACTTTGTGTTCATCTAGTCTCTATCTGAAGACCTCAAAGGAAGCAGCTAGGTGGCTCAGTGTATAGAGAGCTGGGCCTGGAGTCAGTAAGATTCATCTTCATGACTTCAAATCCAACCTCAAACACTTACTTAGCCTTATGACCCTGGGAAAGTCACTTAGCCCTGTTTGTCTCCATTTCCTAACATGTAAAATGAACTGGAGAAGGAATTGGCAAACCACTTCAGTATCTTTACCAAGAAAACCTTAAATGGGTCCACAAAACGTTGACACCACTCAACAACTACAACAAAGGAGGGGGATTCCACAACCTCTCTAGACAGCCTGTTCCATTTATTAGACAGGTCTAAACAAAGAATTTTTCCCTGCCATTTTGTAACAATGACATATTGTAGGCACTTAATAATAAGTACTTGTTGACTGACTCATTGTTTCTGCTTCTTTCTGTGGGGACAAACAGAACAAGTCTAATTCTTCATTCTTTGGCAGCACTGAAAATATTTACAGATAGCTATTATACCCCAATTTTCTATATTCAATTCCTTTAATCAACCCTCATAAGATAGACTCAAGGCCCTTTACCAACTTATTTACCCTCTTCCAGATATTAAAAAACCTGTCAATATCCTTAATAAATTGTACATTCCTAACTGAAAATAATACTCTAAATATGGGCATTCAAAGACTAAGTGGGACAAAGGAATCACCACCTTCTATTCTTAGAAGCTATACCTATATTAGTGAAGCCAAAGATTGCATTAGGTTTTTTGGATGCCACATTAAGTTCCTAATTCATATATAGCTTAGAGTTAAAACCTCTGTATCTTTGTCATAGCTCCTGATGTCTATTCAACCTCTCCCATCTTCTCCTCACAAAGAAGGAATTTTGTTTGTTTTTGCCATCCAAATATAAGATTTGGTATTTGTCCCTATTGAATTTTATCTCCTTAGGTTCAGTTCAGTACTCTAAGCTGTCAATATTTTATTTTGTGGGGTAATGAGTGTTAAGTGAGGTTTCCAGGGTCACACAGCTATTAAGTGTCAAGTGTCTGAGGTCAGATTTGAACTCAGGTCCTCCTGAATTGAGGGCCAGTGCTTTATCCACCAAGCCACCAAACTGGCCCCTCAATATTATCTTAGATCATGATTTGCCTTTTGTTTTATTTATTTGCTTTATTTCCCAGCTTTGCAAATTTTATGAAAATGCCTTCTAAACCTTAATCCAACTGAGAAGTGAATATGATAAAAAAACAAAGAAGAAGAAGAAAAACACAAAGATGAGCCATAAATCCTTAGGACATTACAGTGCACTGGAAAACCCTTGCCACAATGACATTAACAATTATGAACTACTATTTGAGTCTGATCATCCAAGTAGCTCTAAATCCATCTAATTATATCTTCATCTTAATCCATATCTCTCCATCTCCATAAGAATACACGATACTTTATCTAAAGCTGAACTGTATTTCTGAAGTGTAAGGGATAACAGGTGGAGAGTTCTACTGTTCCACTGGGAGCAAAGAAGTTCTCTAGCTTAATAGTTGGGCCCCTGTAGAAAACTTATGAAGTGACATAATTAAGAGTTACATAGAATGGGCACAGTTGTATATGAACTAAATTTTTAGAGGAAACATTCAGATTAAATATATATCAGTTTCATTTGGCTGCGTAAGTAGAATTATTACAGTTTTAAAAAATTTTAAACAAATAATAGTACTTTTTTTTTGGTGAGGCAATTGGGGTTAAGTTACTTGCCCAGGGTCACACAGCTAGTAAGTATCAAGTGTCTGAGGCTGGATTTGAACTCAGGTACTCCTGAATCCAAGACTCATGCTTTATCTACAGAACCACCTATCTGCCCAACTAGTACTTTTTAAAAAGAACATTTTGCCACTACCTTTGTTATGCTTTAAGAATACATTCTCCAAATGGATTTGCTGTGTCAAAAATAATTATCATATTTAAAAAATATTTCATACAACTTTCAAAAAACTAGACTATAATTTCCTCAACAGTTACTGTGTACATCTCATTTCCTAAACCTACTAGTAATCAGTTTTCTTATTTTTAATTTCTTTTGCTGATTGGATGGGGGTAAAAGAATGCTAATATGATTATTGGTGAGTTGGAATATTTTAAACTTCTTAATAATCTTTGTGGATTTTTTTGTCTTTTTTATGTAACTTGATGATTCATTTACTCATTAACTTTGTAAATTTTATTTATATGAATAAAATTGCGTTTATTTATATAAATAAAAGTTTGCATTTGCTATGTTTGTTATAAATATTTCCCCAATCTGTTGATTTTTTCTCTTACTGTCTCTTAGAATACTGATTACTAGAGCATGTTCATAAATCAATTTTGGAATCTTTTAATTTTTATATAATTGTTTTGTTCAGTCCATTGACATCAAATATTCTTCTAATTATTTAGACCTGAATTTATTTCAGCAAATCTAGTTTTATTATTTTCCCTATAAAAGAAATGCATACATTTAAATGTCAATTCCTAAGCATCTGATCTATCTCTATCTCTATCTCTATCTCTTTTCTCTATCTCTATCTCTATCTCTATATGTCTAGTTCAGCATTATTAAACTCATTTTTTTCATGATCTTTTTAAAAAATTAAGACAGTTGAATTATTTTCTAGAGGTACTATAAAGTCATCTACAAATAATGATATTTTGACTTCCTAATTTACAGTGTTAATTCTCTAATATAATTTTCCTGTTTCATTGCAATTTTTAATATTGTAAATACTTTGTTAAGTAGAAATAGTAAAAGTGGGCAGTGTTGTTTTGTGCTAACTTTTAGTGAAAATTTCATATAGTGGTGTATTATATTGACAGGTTTAGTGCATTAAGAAAGCATCTATGTTTTTTTAAATGTTTTTTTATGAAGCACAGATGATAGATTTTTATAAAAAGCCTTTTGCCTTTGAAAGGATCGGTTGGTGTTTAACATTTTTCTTGTTTATATCACGTATAATGTTGATAGTTTTAAAGTTAAAGCTTAGAACGAATTGAGGCTGGAAATGAAATGAAGAGACAACCCATTTGAAATTGTGTTGTCAAAAAGAGAGCAGTACATTAGAATTAGAGGAGCTCAGATCCCTGGGAAAATCCCCATTAAAGCTAGGGGAAATGCCACATTTAAAAAAAAAAAAAGGAAAGAAAGAAAGAAAGAGACTCACTTGTAGATTCCTCCACCCAGACAAAGGATGAACAAAAGGGTCACTATAATTTTGCAGAAACTCTGAAGTAGACAAGTGAGAGTAGAAAGAAAATGCGGCATAAAACAGACCTGGAGAAACAGGAGAGAGATTTCAAGCAGACAGGAGGCAAATCAATGCTTCGCATGAGGGTTGGGGCTCCTGTGCCTAGTGATAGGATAAGGGCCTTTGGCAAAGATGGACAAAGGTTAATCCAAAGCCCTGTGGTAAGATGGTACCTGAATCCAATAACTAGAGGGAAGAGCCTCAGACAGAGCTGAAATAAGAAATGCCTGAGAGTCCCCTGGCAAAATGAAAGATCTAGGTGGATCCCAATGTAGAAATAACCTTATTAGCCATGAAAGTTGTTGTTGGTGGTGATGGTGGTGGAGTATTGCAATGGCATTATAGTGAATTTTCTTTAATGAAGAAAAGGTGTTTTTTGTTTGTTTCTTTGTTTCTTTTTTTTTTTGGTGTGTGTGTGTGGCAATGAGGATTATGTGATTTGCCTAGAGTCACACAGCTAGTAAGTGTCAAGTGTCAGATCAGACAGGAACTCAGGTCCTCCTGAATCTAGGGCTGGTGCCCTATCCACTGCGACACCTAGCTGCCAGAAAAAGTTGTTTTGTTTGTTTATTTGTTTGTTTTGTTTTTTAATGGAAGAAAGGGTTATGATGTTTCAGTCATGTCAGATTTCATGATCCCATTTAGGGTTTTCTTGGCAAAGATACCAGAGTGGTTTGCCATTTCCATTTCCAGATTATTTTTCAAATGAGGGAACTAAGATGAAGAGAATTAAGTGACTTGCCTAGGGTCACACAGCTAGTATGTGTCTAAAGTCAGATTTAAACTCAGATTTTCCTGACATCAGGCCCTGTACTCTATCTACTGTGCCATCTAGCTGCTCCTGCACCACTTAGCTATCCTAACTAAAAAGCCGATTTGAACTTTTTGGGTGTTGTTGTTGTTGTTGGTGGTGGTGGTTTTGTATTTCTTCAGTTGAAAACCAAAAGCCTTGTTTAGAATGTAGAGAGAATTTCTTTTTGAAAATGAGAGAATGACCCTACTGATTCAATTGGATTGTTACAATATATATTAGAGGAAAGTAGGCTAGACGCTATTCTTGGCAAATTCTGACATCTATGTAAAAGCTGCAATACCAAAGTAAGGATTATTTAATTATTTAATTTTTTAGTTAGAGATAAATGATTTTTTTTCTTTAAAGTGAACCCATGTCAGACAACCATAAAATATATTTATTTATTATCCAGATAAAGAAGCAAAATTTAATGGAGGTAAGGTTTAATATGTTGGCTGACGAAGGAACACTTTCTGCTTTTTGACCCAGATTTTTCTCTTGACAGTGCATTGAACTCTAAGGATTTGAATGCCATAGAAGTTATTCTATATTTGCTCCTAAAATGGAACAGATACTGTTCAAAGTACTGAATATACCAAGAAAAGGTAGAGACAGTCCTTGCCCTCAAGAAGCTCAGAATCTAATGTGGGAGACAACAAAGCAAACAAAAATATTGAAACAAGCTACATACATGATAAATAGGAAACAATTAATAGAGGGAAATCACTAGAATTAAGAGAGGTTGGGAAAGATTTTCTGTAGAAGATGGGATTTAAATGAAGCCACAGAAGCCAATGGGAAGAAGTGAGGAAGGAGAGTTTTCCAGACAGGGGGGACAACCAATGGAAATACCTGGAGCTGAGAGAGATGGACTGTCTTGTTCATGGAAAAGCAAGGGGGTCAATGTCATTGCATTGAAGGGTTTGTTGTGTAGAGAAAGGTATAAGAAAGGTAGGAGAGGCTAGAATATGAAGGGCTTTAGACACCAAAGAGACATTTTTGTATTTGATCCTGGAGGGTATAGGGAGCCACTGAAGTTTATCAAATAAACCAGTAATGTGGTTAGACCTTTGCTTTAGGAAAATCATTTTAGTGGGTGATTGGAGGATGTACTAGAGTTAGGGAAGGCTTGAGACAGCAGACGTACCAACAGACTATTGCAGTAGTCTAGGTATGAGGTGATGTGTACCTGTGCTAGTGCTGCAGCAGTGTCAGAGAAGAGAAAAAGAGAATTTTGGCAAAGGTGAAGTCAACAGGCCTTGGTAATATATTGGATGGGACATTGTGTAGGGAGAGATCGTGAGGAGTTGAGGATGATACTTAGATTGAAAGCCTAAGGAATTGGTTGGATGTTATTGCCCTGTACAGAAATAGGTATGGTAGGATGATAATCGGCAGAATTTTAATTGGAAATAAAAGCAGTTGGTTAACAGAGACACAAACTTATCCTATTACTGCAACCTCATACCATTTCCTGGGAAGTATATTTTAACATGGGGAAGAAGAGAGTGGGTGGGCTTTTGACATCAAGGAACTTGGACTGTTGAAAGAGAAATTTAAAGAAGTCAATGAAATTTTAGAAAAAAAAATAATAATGGTGTGGTCAAAAGAAGGTGATGTATATAGCATTTGGCAAATGCCCAATTTTATAGATTGAGTGAGCTTAGACTTGATTTTTTTTTCTTCAAAATAAGTTGAGTCAATTGGAGGCTCTTATGGGATAGTGATGACCATTTATCCCTTTTTATTTTTTTTTAAATTTTTTTTTCTTAGTGAGGCAATTGGGGTTCAGTGACTTGCCCAAGATCACACAGCTAGTAAGTGTTAAGTGTCTGAGGCCAGATTTGAACTCAGGTACTCCTGACTCCAGGGCCGGTGCTGAAAAGAATGTTACTAACCAGGAAGAGACATTGAGAAATTTGGGGCAATTGCATTTTATAACGTTTTCTTTCTCTCTGTCTGCTCCTATATAAAATTAATCTCCTCAAATCTTTCTCCCCTGCCAATAGTTTTTTTTTTTTTAAGAGACTTAAATACTTGATTCTCTGAGGCTCTTTTATTAAATAGCTCCTCCCTAACTCAAAAAATAGATTTTATTGTTAGGGAGACATCAAGCTTCAGGAGTATCAAAAATCTTGATTGTAACAGGAATTGAAGATTAAGAGTAAATTGAGGGGGCAGCTAGATGGCGCAGTGGATGGAGCACCGGCCCTGGAGTCGGGAGTTCCTGAGTTCGGGTCCGGCCTCAGACACTTAATACTTAACTAGCTGTGTGACCCTGGGCAGGTCACTTGGCCCCAATTGCCTCACTAAAAAAAAACAAAAACAAAAACAAAACAAAAAAAAAAGAGTAAATTGAGGGGGTCAGCTAGGTGTGCAGTGGATAAAGCACCAGCCCTGGATTCAGGAGGACCTGAGTTCAAATCAGGCCTCAGACACTTGACATTTATTAGCTGTGTGACCCTGGGCAAGTCACTTAACCCTTATTGACTTGAAAAAAGGAAAAAAAAGAAAAGAAAAAAAGAGTAAATTCAGGGCATCTAGGTGGTACAATGGATAGAGGACTGGCCCTGGATTCAGGAGGACCTGAGTTCAAATATGGCCTCAGACACTTGACACTTACTAGTTGTGTGACCCTGGGCAAGTCACTTAACCCCAATTGTCTCACCAAAAAAAAAAAAAAGAGTAAATTGAGATTTTTGTGAAGGAAACTGCTTGACATGAGATTGAGATTTAAGGTAAATATTTTTTTGAAAATTCCTAACTTATTTGCATAATGCCTGAATTAAGCCTTGCTATGAATCACTAAGTATCTAATTCTGGGATAACTTCAAATTACAGATATCTCAATTTCATGTTTCTATATTGTATTAAGGTGTGAAAGGATTATTATATAAAATATCTTATTTGATTCTCACAAAAAGTCTGTGAAGTAGATATTATTATTATCCCCAATTTATAGATGAGGGAAATGTTAAGGAATTTGTGCTGATTAATACAGCTAGTAATTGTTTGAAGTGAAACTTTTACACATACAAAAACACACACACAGAGTATATATAAATGTATATAGATTTCCTTCTCCAGTTCATTTTGTTGATGAGGAAATTGAGGCAAAGAGGTTTAAGTGACTTGTTCAGGGTGAAACAGCAGAAAATTGTCTGGGGCCAATTTTGAACTCAGACGGAAGTCCCAGCATTCTACTGTATGATCTAGCTGCAAATATATGTGTATACATATTTTGTGAATATATGTACATTTATATACATACTTGTTTATATATTTCTATCTAAATATATCTATATCTATACATAATACCCTTGTACTGAAATATTGAAATATCTGATAGCAAGAACTAAACATTTCAGATTAATTTCTTCAGAAATCATTCACAGCAGTACCTCCCGGGTGTCCAGTCATCTGCATTTTTGTTGAGGATAGAATAACATAAACTGCAGACGGCCAGCTGAACATTTATGGTAATTATGTGGCAAATAGTCATGTTTAGCCATCTTTTCCAACTCAAGGGATTAAGAGAAGATTCTCTAGGCTGTGAGATCTGAAAATAATAATCAACATAAAAATGATATTTGAAGTCAGCTTCCCATCTGAAAATTAAGGATTGACTCTAGGAAATATATAGTCATTCAAAGAAGTGGCTGCAGTTTCCTAGTTTTTGATCTTTAGGGCATATGGAACAGCAAGAGATTACTTTTGGGGGAAAAAAAAGAAAGTTGACTAAATTTGCCAAGGGGAGAACTAGGATGTATTGGAAAAACTTGAGGACTCAGGTTTCATATGCTTACCAACAGTGGGAAGGGACATTTTAACATTAGAGCTTTGATTCATTTCTCTTAAGGTTTTGTGTATGCATGGTTATGCTGTAAATAGTTATACATTCTAGGAACTTACAAATCCTGAACCATTTTGTCTAAACTCTAAATTTAATGAAACCAGACAAAAAGCATTGGACCCAGGTAGTATGGTGGTGGTATGTTATAGATTTTCTCCTCTTCTTAACTTTCTGCTCCTAGTATTATGAAAAAAAGACTGGAAACACTAAGAAAGACACAGTCCTTGCCCCCAAGGAGCTCACAATCTAAAGTAGGAGAAAACAAATATTTACAAACTATATACAGGATAAATAGAATTTTCAACTCCTGAGGGCTCTTATATAAATGGCATCACAAGACTGGTTTACTCCAACAACAAAAAAAAGTGAACAATAATGCCTGTTACTATTAAATTCCTAACATAATGTTGGGTAGGTATTATCCTTTTATTTTCTATTTTTAAATTTTCAAAGGTCCTATCTGATATATTTATATTTATTATATGTAATTATATTCTTATACCTCATCCTTTTGGTTTTGAAAAAAATGATATAGTTAACAAGAAAGGACTAGTTCTTTGATAGATGTTTGAAAGTAATTTCCCAATTTTACTTTTCCTGTCTGGTTAATCTTTTTGGAAACAATGACATTTTTCAAAAGTTCTAACTAAGGGAGTAAAATGGCTAGCATATAGGAAGAGGGAACTTCTTTTAGGTGATTGAAAAAGCAACAGAAAAAGGGAAAAGAAAAAGAAAACCAAAGGTGCCATAGTCTTGGAGTACAATAAACAAAGTATCAGAAAACAGTATGGTAGATAATTTAAGGTACACTGTCAGTGTAGAGATGGATGGTTGAAACGTTCCAGTTCTTAATAGCCAGCCATGTGGGCTTAGAAAAAGGTACTTACCCTCTCTATGTATGTTTCCTTATCTCATCAACTGAGGATTGTTGAGAGGAAAAACATTATAAACCTTAAAAGAAATGAGTTATTATCTATTTCACAATATTGTGGTGAAGAAAAAATATTGTAATTTACATAAAATTATTTTAACTTATCATGGTAAACTATTATTATTTTATTGATGCTGGTATTATTATTGCTGTTACTGCTATTGCTTTAGCTATTATTCAGATATATTCTTTGAAGCAGGGAAGTAAATACATTGACAATACATTTTTATATGTTACATAATCATACTTTCATTTTAAAATCTGTTCTGCTAAAATATCTTAATGGCTTATAGAATTGGAACTTGTCCATCTCTTTTAGTGTTTCACCTCAGTGTGGCCACCTGTCATCTTTTCTTGGAATTTAATGTTATAGTAGTGGGATATTATAAAGTAAAAATGGAAAAAATTATGTTTGTAGAAACAAATGTTCTATCCTTAAAATACATTTGGTAAAATATGGTATGTTTGTTCTTAAAACAAGTGTCATTGACCTTGCTTTACAGGTAATATTTAGACACTTGTACCATTTCTTTCATTTGTTTGCTTTGGAGACCAAAAGAACTTGTCATTTCCTTTCAGGAAATTGTTTAATATTACCCACCATTAAGACCCTTCTGTTACAATATTTGCAGGTGGAGATGAGGACTGTTAGGAATTTTTTTCAACACACAGATTGAAAACATTTGTGCACTAATTTAGGGATCATTCATCTTTATTTCTGGACTCACCTATAAGAGCACTGTCCTTTTAAGTGATAAGTTCAAATCAACTCAGGATTGTATTTAAAACGATACACAAAAATGGAAAGAAATGGAAATCCCAATTTGTTTATCAATAAGATTTCTCATTAGGTTCAGCTCATTACTGTAGACCATTTATTTCTATCATCTTTAGTTATACTTCCAGAAATATGTATATATATACATATACATATATATATATATATATATATATATATATATTTGGAAGTGAATATTTACCTCTTCTTTGCAGAGCTGAAGAAATAAGGGAATGGAATGCTGTATATACTTTTAGACTTGAATAATATGTTTTGTTAGGTTTGTTGAACTCTTTTCTCTTTTTTTTTCTTTGTTATTAGATACAATCTATTTGGAAATGTAGATGATGCCAAAATAAAATAAAAAAAAACATTTTACAAATACATAAAATTATGAAGAAAATTATTTTGGGAAGAGAACTTGGGTGGCAAAATAGTAGACTTAAGGTATAGTGACTACATTTGGAATCAGGAATACAAATTGAAATCTTGTTTCAGAAACTAGCTGTACGACTATGGCAAAGTCATTTATTTAACATCCTCGAGTCTCAGTTTTCTCCTCAATGAAGTGAAAATAATAAGAGTACTGATATGCCAGGATTGTTATGAAGATAAAATAATATATTCAATATATTTTGCAAACCTTAAAGTACAATATCAATATTAGTACTTAACATGCTTTTATTCCATCCTTCTTATTTTCATAATTGATCAAATGGGATTCTAAGATACTTTGGAGACTTTTTAAGGAAGGATAATTTTTTTTTACTTTTATTTTTCATTTGAGGAATTCTCTTTTACATTGAGACAATTCAAACTCTCATAGTTGGGAAGGATCCCAGGATCCCTTTTCATTACTTAAAAGTGTCCATTCAGCCACTGCTAGAAAACCACAGGTGAGGGATAATGTCCTGCCACCAAAGGCAAATGGCTCATTCCTTTGAGGACAATTCTTAGCACATTTTTTTGTTACACAAAGTCTCTTAGTACCCATAGTTCGAACTTTTGCAATATGTAGCTAATCAGAATAAGTATAATTCTTCCAAATGATAGCCCTTTAAATATTTTAGATATCTGGCACGCGTCTTTTAATTCACCTCTTCTCCCAATTAAACATTTCAAATTCCTTCCTTCATTCTGCGGTCCCTTCTTCATCCTTGCTGGCCAACTTTCTAAGCACTTCAGTAAAATGAGGTGCCTAAAACTGTACCTAATAATTAAGATGTAGCCTAATCAAGAGAGTTCTACATAATTCTCATTTCCCTCATTTTGCACACTACACCTCCATTTATATAGACTATGATAACATTCAGTTTCTTGGCTATAATGCCACTATAAGATTAAGGAAAGGTTTCTTGTATGAGGGAACACCCTAGCTAAGTCTGGAAGGAACCTTGAGATTCTGTGAAGTGCAGGTGAGGGGGGCGGGCCTTCCAGACATGTGATGACTTATGAGACTACATTGTACTAAAGTGGAGAACTACTATAATGTAATGCTGCCTGTCCTATTAGATATGATTAATGTGTGGATTGTTTTGGCTGACCTTTAAAAAATAGGTTAACTCTTTAAGACTATGAGTTGCAGAGGAGGTACTATACTGGTAAACAGAGCTTCATCACCCCAAAATTCCTTATACTAGTAAAATCGCAGGAACAGTTTCTCCTCTAATTTCTCTCAGTCTATTACTTAAGCTTTCCCATTTGATAGGACCAAGCAGAACTTCACCTTTTCTGGCATAGCTTATCACAATTGAGAGTCAAACAAGGATTTTTTTTAAAAAATGCATATCAAAAGTTTAAGTATTCTGTTTGGTCAGCTGATAAGCACTACTTTCCAAAGTTTGACATATGGAGATACATATTTCCAATCCTGAAACTTCAAATTATTTATTTTTTCAAAAGTCAAGTTTTTGTGTTTGAAAATGTTTGAATGCAAAAGAAAATGCATGTCTACCAAATTACAGATAAATATTTATAATACAATTTGATATAATTACATGTCTCCTTTGGGAGAACATGTGTATGCTACAAAAGTGTGTCAGTAATCATTTTCAGTGTTCTGATTATACCCTTCATGATATTTCTTCTAATTCAGAGACCAGACTTTTTTTTTTTTTGGTAATTGGTTCCTCTTTACCAATCCAGATGTTTTGTTTTTATAATTTATGCATTCCTGTTGACTTTTTAGTAATGGGATTAATTCGTTTCATTCTCAACCTCTTAGTTCAGCTGTGTGTTTCTATATATTCTACAGAGATTGTGGAAAACCTTACTCCCATCATCGGTCCTGATTCACCACACAAATCATTCATATTACTCCTTCCAGTGTAGTTTTGCCTAAAGAGTGCTGATTTAAATCTTTCTTTTGCTGTTCAAATGAGAAAAAAAATTAAAAAGAGCTTAGCAAAGTACATGACACATAGTAGGTTCTTATATAAATGTTTGTTCCCTTTCCTATACACCATTTATGGGACCTTGGGAAAATGACCTAACCTTTCTTTACCTGAATCCTCCTCATGAAATGAGGGACTTGGAATAGATGCACTCTAAGGTCCCTTGAGTTCAAATATCAATATCCTTAATAAATTAATTAGAGAATTACATTAGATGAAAATAAAAATATAGAATCCCTTATTATTGAGAACATCTTTAAAGAGATATTATAAATATGACATGGTATCCACCACAATAATTACAGCATCTAGAAGTCAGGAAGACTTGAGAATGAAGCCTGCTTTGGAAACGTACTACTTGTATGATCCAGGGAAAGTTACTTTAAGTCTCTTAGCCTCAATTTCCTCGTATGTACTTCTTTTACTTCACATGTTTGTTGTGAAGACCAAATGAGATAACATACATGTAGCGCATTGCAAATTTTAAAGGCCAACATAAATTTCATCCACCTTTAAAATGTATGAGAAAACAAGTAAAATTTTTCCCATCTTGAAGAAATATTACAAAGTTAAAAGAAACTTAGGCTGGGTTACTTCTAAGAAAGACTGTAGCCTTTGGTCACATCAAATCACATGCTTAGATGTCGAGGGGAACAATGTTTTGAAAGCCTTTCTCTTTTTATCCAATCACCAGTAGCAGAGGAAATAAGAGGTAAAGTACTTAGAGGCTTGAGGGGAGGTGGAATCCCTGCCCCCATGCCGAGTCATTGGTTCATACGGTAATTTGTCTCATTGCTACCCCAAAATATTTTGGGGACATCAGCTTTTTTCCCTTCTTTCCACCAAAGAGTAATCTATTCTCTGCTAGTTCATCATGAGAAACATGGGAAATCAGCTAATGATCCCCTTACAAAGCTCCCACCCTATCTTCCATGTCTCCCTGAACCTCTTCTTTGCAAATCTATCTCAGGGCTTCTCAATTAATAATAATAATCCTAAGATCAACAATTCTGGGTAAAATTCACCTTCAGTCAAACACTTGCTTCAGTCCATCAAGTCACAATGGTGATATTTCAAGAGAGGGGTTACAATTATGTGTTGCTCTCAATGCACTGATTCATCACTTACTTGTGCAGTCAAGATCTCTTACAGTAAAATATAAGGGTTGTGAGATTTAAAATTGGATACTAGAGCATTAGCCTCCCCTTTTAACTGTTTCCCCTATTTATCTCCCAGACTAGTAAATGGAAGAAGCCTCTGGTCTCTAGTTAGAGCTTTTATTGTTTGGAAATTACAAGGTGATGTTGATTAGAGGGATAGGAAAGTAGAAACACAAAACAAATAGTCTAAAGTCTAGGCTTAGTCTATATTCCGTATAAAACTCACCAAAAGCCCAAGGCCACCTTTGGGAGGGAGAGCCGTGTCAAACACGTGCTGTTATGGCGAGCCTGGCCAAGTCGAACTCCAGTCAGCGTCTGTGTGTGCCGCGCAGCCAGTGAACAAGGAGAGCCAAAAAGAGAGAATATCACTTCCATTCTCTCCTTGCCTTTTAAGCTCGCACCCCAGAAGTGGAGTGCTTAGCAGCTGGACTGGCGTGCGTAGCCCATGCACGGCCGTCAGTCTCCTCCCTGAAAGGGTGGTCCTTCAAAAACTGGCATCTTTCCGTATTCACTAACCGACTGCTAAAAACTTTTTACCACAACTTACTTGTGCAGTCAGGATCTCTTACAGTAAAATATAAGGGTATAGATGTTAAATTTGGAAGCAATGTTAGCAATTAATTACTATAGGCATCTAGCGTTAAATATGAGAAAAATGAAGGTCAGGAAGATGACATCCCTGAGGTCACACAGGTACAAAAGAAGAACTGAAATTGTAGCTTGTCTTCTAACTCCAAATTTAGTGCTCTTTCTACTGGATCACAACTGATTCTTCAAATTTAAGGAAATGAGTATATAGGAACAGGGAAAGAAATATAATGAACTCTGGCTTGCCTTCCAGTGATAGAAAACCTACTAACTATATGAAAGGAGAGGCTGCTATTTAGGACAAAGAAAAGGCACCAAATTCTAATGTTCTAAGATCTGAAAACTAACAAAAGCTCATTATATAAAAAATATCATCATTTTAATGTGTAGGACCTCCTCAGATTAATGAAATAATTTCCTAAAGTTCTTCTGTTTTCAAGATGGTGGAGGAAAGGCAGTAAATTGCTGAGCTCTCCCCAAAACCCTTCCAAATACCTTCAAATAATGCCATGAAAAATCCTGGAGCAGCAGAACCCACAAGAAAGACAGGATGAAATACGTTTCCAGCCAAAGACAACTTAGAAGATCAGCAGGAACAGTCTGTTTTACTGAAGCAAGAGTGTAGCACAGCCCAGGACAGGCCTTACCAGCACAGACCCAGCCCCAGTGCAGATCCAGCCTCAGCCCCAGCAAACCAGGAGCAGATCTTATGAGTCTCTGAATCAGCAGCTTTAGCAAATGCTTCTGGAAGTCAGCCCACTGAAGTAAAGGGAATCAAACAATTTGCCAGAAGGAGATTACAGGGATCTCTTTGCTAGCACCAAGGGAGGACTCTGTCCTTCCTGTCTTGGGTGGTGATCCCACATGGAGGAGGAGTACAAGCACACCAGACCTTTTTGCCACAGTGGAGTGGGATTCTAGTCATAGTTCCAGGGCAAAAAAGCAGGCCTGTTGCTTGTAGACCAGAGCATGGGCCAGGAGAGTAGCAAATATACCTCTCCTTGAATCATACCGCCTTGGAAGAACTTAAAACTTACAAATACTTAGAAGTATCTTTGAAAACAGCTGCACAACCCCCCTGACTACAGTGTGCCCTCCACCCTGGCAGCAGTGCCCCACTTTAACAAAGAGTTAAAAGTCAAGAAATAAGCTGGGAAAATGAACAGAAAAAATGCTGAGCAAAGAAAGTTTCTATGGCAACAGGGAAGATCAAAAAACATCTCCAGAAGACAATAAAGTCAAAGCTCCTACATCCAAAGCTTCCAAAAAAATATGAGTTGATCTCAGGCCATAGACATTCTCAAAAAGGTCTTTGAAAATAGAGTAAGAGAAGTGGAGGAAAAATAGAAAGAGAAATGAGAGTAATGCAAGAAAGTCATGGGGAAAATGTCAACAGATTGGTAAAGCAGACACAAATAATACTAAAGAAAATAAGACCTTGGAAAACAGACTAGGCCAAATGGTAAAAGAGGTACAAAAAGCCATTGAGGAACAGAATACCTTGAAAAACCAAATTGGACAAATAAAAAGGAGGTATAAAAGTTCTCTGAAGAAAAAAAACTCCTTAAAAATTAGAATTTAGCAAGATAGAAGACAATGTGAAATATCTCACTGGTTAAACAACTGACCTGGAAAACAGATCAAGGAGAGTTAATTTGAAAACTTTTGGACTACCTGAAAACTATTATTAAAAAAGAGTTAGACATTATCTTCCAAGAAATTATTAGGGAAAATTGCTCTGCTGTTTCAGAACCAAAAGATAAAATAGAAATTGAAAGAACCCACCAATCACCTCCATGAATATTATATCCAAATTCCAGAGCTCCCAGAACAAGGAGAAAATATTGCAAGCATCCAGAAAGAAACAATTCAAGTTCTATGCAGCTACAGTCAGGATAACACAAGATTTAGCAGCTTCTATCTTAAGGGATGAAAGGGCTTGAAATATGATATTCAGGAGGGCAAAGGAATTGGGACAACCAATAATCAACTACCCAGCAAAACTTTGTATTATGTTTCAGGGGAAAAAATGTGATTTCAATGAAAGGGAAGACTTTCAGGTATTCTTTATAAAAAGAACTGAGCTGAACAGAAAATTTGACTTTCATATACAAGACCCTAGAGAAGAATAAAAAGGTAAACAGGAAAAAGAAATCAGAAGGGATATTAAAACTTTAAAATGTTTACATTCCTACATGGGAAGGAGATACCTGTAACTCATAAGTACTTTCTCATTATTAGGGCAGTTCAATGTAGTATATTTAGACAGAGGGTACAGGTATGAGTTGAATATGAAGGAATGATATCTTTAAAAAATAAAATTAAAGGGGGAGAGAGGAATGTACCAAGAGAAAGGGAAAGGGAGAGGTGGAATGGGACAAAGTGTGCCACATAAAAGAAGTAAGGAAAAGCTTATACAGTGGAGGGAAAGATGGAGAGGTGCTGGGGAGTGAGTGAACCTTACTCTCATCAGAATTGACTCAAAGAGGGAATAAAACACATTCAATTGGGAATAGCAATCCATCTTACCCTGCAGGAAATTAGTAGGGGAAGGGGATAAGCAGGGTTGGGGTTGATAGAAGGGAGGGGTGATTGGGGAAGGGGCCAATCAGAAGTAAAACACTTTTGAGGAGGGGCAGGGTAAAGGAGATAGAGACTAGAGTACATGTTATGGGGAGAAAGAACGGGTGGTTTCTGAATACAAATTGAAATATAATTCTTTCAGCTTCTTTTTCTTAGGTATTTTTTGCCTGTTTTCTTTCACAACCTGACTAATATGGAAATGTTTTCTATGACTACACATGTATAATTTATATTGAATAGCTTTTGTTTTAAAGGAGAAGTGGGGAAGGAGGGAGGAAGAGAATTTGGAACACAAATTTTTTAAATTGATGTTAAAATTGGTTTAACATGTAGTTGGGGAAAATAAAATTCTATATACAAAAGCATAAAAGTGCTAAAGTTTAATTTAATTAAAAAAAAGTTCTTCCCTTTTCATTTTATTTTACCCCCATCCAATCTTTAATAATGCTAACAAGATAATCTTTCATCTTTGATTATGTTATACCATTTGTTTTAAAATATACAAAGACTTCTCCTTGCCATCAGGTAAAGTACAAATATTTTTGATTGTCATTCAATTCTTTCCACAAGCTGGTAGTGCTCTAACTTTCAGTCTCATTTCTTATTAATTGGCTCCACTCATTATGTTTCAGGTAAATTCAATCATATTCTCTGCTCCCTAGATATATGCAGAGTAACATTTACCAACAACAATATGGTATTTATGGCAGTATTGAACATCCAAGAAGCATTACCCACAAATGTTTATTTGACGGTAAAGCATAAAGGATCTTTTGCCTCCTCTGTGAGTTTGGACCACTCATTTAATCTTTCTGGGTCCTTTTCTCAATTGATAAATGACAGAGTTGTTCAAGATAACCTCTGAGTTCCCTTCCAGCTATACATCCATGATCCCATAAATGGTTGTTTAGTGTGTAGACAAATACTGGTGGTTGCAAACTCCTCCCAATACCGATCCCATTCTGAATAAGCATTACTCATAGCAGTTTCTAAATTCCCAATGTTTACAAACCCTTGTTTCTACCTTAGCCCCTTCTACAAAAAATGAAACTGAATTATGTGGTATATATGGGATCATTGAACTAGATGAGTACATTTCCTTTGTGCTTATCTAAATACAGTCCTTAGTCCTTTCATACAAACTAAGAAAAACACATTCCTTGCTTAAATAAGACAAAAGTTCAACATAAAATATCATATGCCATACTACTGGAGGCATCCCTCCGGGTTTTCTTAAAGCTGCCTAATTACAATATCATCGTTTGTTTGCAAGAATATCATGAAGAACTTTGTTAATGACTCCTAGAAATAAAAAAAAAACACTATTGTGTGATATTTCCCTGATCTAAGGCTTTTGTTTTTGTTTTTGGACAATGTTGTGAGAGCCTCCTCAAAAATAACAACTCTGATTATTGTGGAACAACTTTTACTTTAAAGTATGTTCACCTTTTGATAAATTTTTTCAAGTGCTTGAAGACCATGTTTAATAATTCTACTTGAATTTGCTAGCCATATATGCCACATCTAGTGATTTATAGTTTACAGAAAATATGGTTTTTATCTTTTTGGAAATCAGGACATCTGCCCAACTAGAGTTCCCTAGCAACTCTCTCATTGTCAGTTATTTCACAAAAGTCTGTGTTAGTGGTTATACAATATCATCTACAAGTCAATTTAGTACCCATAAATGCCATTTATCAAAGCCTCATACCTAATCTCAATAAATGAACAATTCACTTTCTTGCTCAGTTATCTATGATTTCACCTTCTTCTATTTTTTCAATTTGAAATTCATTCTTTTCTACTGACAATAACTCATATTCATGTAGAACCCCTCTTGGTAATATCTGAGGGAGGGGCCTTTGTCATCCTTCACAGAAGGGGAGGATGTACACTTACTGCTACCTGTCTACCTGTCAGTACCCTGCAGATATAGTAAAGGGGGTTCCTTACCTCTCGGGTTCATTCTTCCTTCTAGCTCTAAAGGAAGGCTATCTGACCTTTAGATGGTCAGTGGGATCTACCTCCTGTAACACAATACATGAGTTCATGGGTTTTTAAACAAGTCTGTGTCTGGGATGGAGCCTCCTCCTATGTGTCATTTCTTTGGAAGAGGGTCTTATGAATTCTTCAAAGGAATTGGGTTTGCTCTATCTCATGCAGTAGAATATTGTCTACTGGAGCAATTTCAGTGGAAATAATAGCAGAGAAAGACTAGCCAAAAAGGAGAGAGAAGGAGAGAGATAGAAAGAGGCAAAGGGACAGGAAAAGATAGAGGCAGTGAGACAGAGACAGAAAGAAATAGAGACAGAGAAACAGAGGTAGAGACAGAAAGACCAGGACAGAGATACTAAGAGAGAAGTAGGCGGAGATACAAAGATAGATGCAAAAGAGAAAGATACATTCATATAGAGACAGAGAGGGATGGAAAAAGAGTGAGACAGAGTAACAGAGGTAGAAATATAAAGACAGATGAAGAGAGGCAGAGAGATTAAGATTAAAACAGAAACAGAGGAAGAGTTACAGAGAGACAGACAAAAAGCTACATTTTCCTTTAAAATATCAAAGATCTTTTCTATCCTCTGGATTTAAAAAAGATAATCTTTTCCAAAGTAGAGATTTCCTTAGCACTGGGTTTGAATCCTGGCTCTGACATTCATTAATAATTATCTTGGGTGTGCTACTTATGTTCAGAACAGATATCGCTTTAGTTCTGATCATTGGTTTAGGTATCTGATTTGTGCCCCACATTGTTAACTATTAAGGACCCAGGCACAATATGTTCCTCTTCTTCAAAGTTCCTGTCACCTTCACATCATCGCATTCTTTGTTGTTCATTGTTTCCTCAACCTTTGAAATATGAAATTGTGAGGAAAGCAATTCCAGAATAAATCAGATATTTGACTTTTGCCATAATGAGATTCTCAGTCTCTTGCTAAGATATCTGATATCCCATATCACCATTATATTTTACCTTTTTGTCAATTTTGTAATTTATATTAGGAAAATACCAATTTCCTTTATCTCTCCATGTAGTTTGTAATTCAGTGGCATGCACATTCTTTTTAGGCTCACCTGTTTGTCCTCTATTATACTTTTATGCTAAGTATCATATTTCCATAGAAGTATAGATTTCCATGACATAATTTCTTATTCTCCCCATTCTTTTTTCTCCATGTATTTTGAATCAATGATACAATGGAAATAAATCAGTTATTTAAAAGAAAAAAGATATACACTTCTGTGCTTATTTTAGTAACATTTTTCCTATTTGATTGGAACTTACTAGCTTGTGTGACCCTAAACAAGTCACTTAAATTCTGTTAGCCTCAGTTTCTTCAAGTGTATAGTGGAAATAATAATAACACAGGATAGTTGTGAGGTATTTGTAGGATAAAAAGAGAGTGTACATATACACACACAGGAGTATCTATGTGTCAGTGTATGCATATATTTGTAATAATAAATTTAAACATATTTAATTAAAAATTAGGGTCATTCTTCTGTGTGAGAGAACCAGCATTTTCCCGAGTCACCTCCATCTAATTGCTGTCAGCTTCCATGAGTCTAAGTTCTTCTCCTTTTCTTCATCCTCCTCCCCACTTCCACTTCCCACATTCAACATGAGGAAGGATCAGGACAAAATTTTACCACTGACTGAATTGACCCTGATTTCCCTGGCAGCTTCCTAGAAATCTAAGTGGGGCTTAAAACATCCATACCATGAGCATTCTGTTCGTCACAGATGTGCTGGTTGCTTTTTGCCTTACCTTAATGAACTACTACCCAGATACATTTCCAGGTAGAGACAGGCATCCTTGTTGCATATCTTTGTTATATCAGAGCAATGTAAACTTTCTTTGTCAAAAACTCAATGATTTACACATTGAATGTGAAATGAGGGTGATGGCATTAAAAGTGTGCCTCTCACCTGGGTATAAAAGCATGAGGGTGAAGATTTGAGACAGTTCTTGTCAAAATTTACACATAAAATATCTTAAGTAGGAATTCCTTACAAATACACTTTTGGTAGAGGTGTGAATTGGTGTAACTATTCTGGAAAGGAAGTTTGAATTATTGGAAAAAATAGTCATGCCTTTTGATCCAGAAAGCCCTTTGCCAGGTAAGGAAGATCCCATATACACCAACATATGTATATCAGCATTTTTTTCATAATAGCAGAGAAATATAAAAAATAGGGTTCCATCTATTGGGTCATGGCCAAAATATATGGTAGATATAGGAAATGAGATATTATTGCTTCTTAAGAAAATAAAAAATGAATAATTCAGAGAAACATGGGAAGACATAAAACTGTTGTGGAAAGAAGTGAGCAGAGTAGAGAAAGCAATAAACAGAAACACTATAACAATATAAACAGAAAGAAAAATGGTAATAGAAAAGGAAACTAAATGGTGTGTTATTATAATAATTGGACTTAGAGAAGATTGGACTTTAGAGAAGATTTGAGAAAATGTACCTCTCTCCTTTTATTCTAGAAGTCAGGGTGTATGGGTAGGGAATATTATATTTTAATGTGTTAATTAGCTTTGCTGAATCATTTTTTCCTCCTCTTTTAAAAATCTTTGTTATTAGAGAAACATTCCTTAGTATTTGAGGAGCATGTTCAGAAAGGAAGTGGGTCATACAGCTAAATAGTGTCCTTAATAGAGCTCTTGATTTGAAATCAGAAAGTCTTGGGCTTGAATTTAGCCTCAGATACTTACTTTCTGTATGACCCCGGACAAATCAAGAAACTTCTGTCAGCCTCAATTTGCTCATCTGTAAAATATAGTAACAATAGCACCTTTCTTACAAAGATGTTGTATGTGTTGCTTGTGATGACGTACACACATACACGTAGGTATATATACATATTTATGTCCATATATAAACTTCAATGTACTAGGCAATTATTATTGTTATTTTTATTAATTATTATTATTGTTTTATGTGAGCCAGCTGGGTGGTGCAATGGATAGAGTGTTGGGCCTAGAGTCAAGAAGACCTGAGTTCAAATCTGGTCTCAGATACTTAGTAGCTGTGTGATCCTGGGCAAACCACTTAACATCATTTGCCTTAGTTTCCTCATCTATAAAATTAGCTGAAGAAGGAAATGGAACATCACTATAATATCTTTTCCAAGAAAGTCCCAAATGGGTCACAGAGTTGGACATGACTGAAACAACTGAACAACAAAAAAACATTATTTAATGTAAAAAATAAGGACTATATGTATGTATGTGTGTGTGTGTGTGTGTGTATATATATATATATATATAAAAGAAATGAAGGACTGGCTGAGAATTCTGTCAAAAAGAGAGTGATGGGAGCAACTAAGTGGCACAGTGGATAAAGCACCAACCCTGGATTCAGGAGGACCTGAGTTCAAATCCAGCCTCTGGAAAAAAAAAGACAGTGATGGTATCTAAGGCCAGCTCTCATTATGTCAAACTATCAAGAAATCCATGAAGTCAAATAACACACACACACACACACACACACACACACACACACACACACACAATCAAGTTGGGAGATGGAGGGGAGGAAAAAACTTCAGTAGAAAAAAATGCACAAAATACTTGCAGGATATTGAAGAAATGTATAGATTACAATATGCCCTAATACAGTGAAAATGAGTATTTTTTCTAGAAAATGGGAATAATATTATAGTAATTATAACTAGACTTCAAAAATAAGAATGGAAAACTAAAAACAAAAAACAAAAACAAACATTAAACAAAAGGGAAAAAATCAGAGTGGTTGAGAAGCTTAATAAAGAAAAAAACTTAATCTCTGGAAGAATAATTTGAAAAGATAAATGAGAAGTAAAGATTTTGAATGGGAGTTGTGAAGCTTGTGAAGCTCCCAATTGATAGTTTTCCTGGAAAATAATATAGACATAGGTAACTCTGGTTTGTTCCTGCTACTGACAGCTCTCTTAATCTCAGTTATTAGAGATTATGAAAGAAGGTGCTTACTCAGCTCATAAGGATGTAGGTATCAAATATAGGACAAGAATACCCATTGATAGTTCTAGTTCTGATCCTGAATTAGTGGAATACCAAGATCTTTCCTTGTTCAATTTTTTCTCTGTGGAGTCACCGCTTAGGTAGCCCACATGGAGTCGAGAATTCTTCAGGTTTGATAAGGCTGTGGGTTGTATCAGTGGATGCCTTTTACATACTATTGGGGCTGTTAGACACCTGTGACATATGCAAAACCTTCTGTTGAACATAATATAAGTGAAAGAAATAAACTTTACATAGTAACTATCTATGGTATCATCTAATTTGCACGATTTATAATCCTACAGTATTTGCTTCATGGCCTAGGATTTCGATCTTGAAATCATGAGTCACAGGACCTGCCCAAACTCAGGTAGTGGATACGGGTGAGGTCATGGCCTGCCATGATTAAATTAATAAATTGCTTATCTTCTTTGACCTAGTTATACAACTACAGGGATGAGACCTAAAAAAGGCTATTGACATCAAGAAAAGATCAATGCATGAAAAAATAAAAATGGTGAGCAGCATTAGGTGTAAACTTTAAAAACAAACAAATATATAAACAACCCACTGAACAATGTGGTAGCTTAACAAAGAATGAAATATGGCTATGATATAACATCGTTGGCCCTATAAAATATGAATACAAAATTTACAGGTAAATATGGAAACACTTGTATAAAAGTAGGTTTAAGGAGGTTTCTTTAATACCACAACATGATGTGAAGAAATTATTTTATCAACTTGAAAGAATTATATGGCCCTGGACATTGGTTGAAGGCCATTGACACTATACAGGAAACATCTTTTGATTTGAGGAAGAAATCACGACCTATATAAAAACTGAAAGCAATTTAGTACTTAGAGAGCCATGAGCCAGTCAATGAAGAGGAGTCTCATCACTGAGAGAAAATCACTGGGGGTAGGGAGTAAGATAGCCCCCACACACCATTGCTCATAGCAATTTGAATCAGAGGTAGTCACCCAGCAAGGGAAAATGCATTCAGCAGAGAGCAGAGATGTACACTCTAGAGAGATATGGAGAGAGACAGTCAATTGAGAGAAGAAACAGCTTCTAGGAGAAGAACCACATGCAGCAGAGAAGTGAGCCAGCTATGGACTCAGGTGAAGGCTAGCCCTGACAATTGATGCCTGGGGGACTGAGCCAAATGAATGTGGGACAAAAGAGTTCCAAGCCTTGCAGTTCATGTGCATTATCTTAGCACATGTTTCCTTGTGCATATGCCTGAGTAGCAGTGTAGTCTAAATTTGTGCCTACTCTTTCCATGGATACCATATATTGTTGGGGGAGTTTGTACCCTAGATTTAATTGAGGAAAGGATACGTTATTATTCTTATTTTGCATAATAGTAAATGAATTTGCTAAGAGCAAATTCCATTTTCTGGCTGATTTATAATGAGGATATTGGAGACCCATTTTGAACTGTAGTAGTCAGAATAGGCATCTATAGGATACTCTAAAACCAGAAGAAGCAGATGCCCTCTAAAAAGATTCCATGTGGGGGAGTAACTCAGGATTACATGTATATGGACTAAGGCAAAATGAAGAACCACCCCCCCCCGCCATGTTCAATTTCCAATGTACATAAAAGGAACAAAGGGTTAAATCTAATAAACAATGTTGTTTTTGGAGTCAAAACATTCATCTATCTATCAATTATAAAAATAGAAATTGACATGAAAATTGTTATTAAGTAATTTTACTTTTTTTACATTCTGAGATATGCTTGAGGGAAAGAGGTTATTATTTGACTATTTGTTGAGAAACATGCTATGTCTAAAATATATTTAAAGGAAAATAATTAAAAAGAGGGAAAAAAAGAATACCTTCCTGAAATTTTGTGTCAATTTCCTTTAGGTGGAGTGGTGTGTCTAAATCACTCTTTAAGATATTGTAAATATGGGGCAGCTAGGTGGTGCAGTGGGTAGAGCACCGGCCCTGGAATCAGGAGTACCTGAGTTCAAATCTGGCCTCAGACACTTAACACTTACTAGCTGTGTGACCCTGGGCAAGTCACTTAACCCCAATTGCCTAACTAAAAAAAAAAATTGTAAATGTGTGTGTGTACAAATCTTAAGAGTATATCTGTATATAGACATATATGTATATATGCATATATTTATATACATATATGGGTATATGTATATAAACATACATATATGTATATATATATGTATGTGTGTGTGTGTGTGTGTATTTGGGATTTTTTGTTTGTTTTTGGTTTGGTTTTGGTTTGGTTTTTGCAGGGCAATGGGGTTTAAGTGACTTGCCCAGAGTCATACAGGTAGTAAGTGTCAAGTGTCTGAGACTGGATTTGAACTCGGGTCCTCCTGAATCCAGGGCCGGTGCTTTATCCACTGTGCCACCTAGCTGTCCCCTATATACATATGTTATATGTACAAATATAACCTACCATGACAATCTAGAAAACAGAAATATATTATTTCTAAAGTTTCTGATTCTTTGTATTGGGGTCACACAGAAAATAAGCTTTTATTTCCTTGTCAAAATTCCATTAGTCCTGGATGATTTCATATAATCTCAAATGAATCATATAAATAAATCTTTTTTTCCCTCATGCCCTTTGTCTTTAGGACCAATTTGCTGTCATTCTTGATGTAGAATTTATCAGCAATTCTTGATTATATGAGTAATAATGTCTAAAGAAGTCCTAGTTTTAAAGTTTTTCCCCTCCTTTTGGAAGTGCTTTGCAATAAGGTCTCATTAAATGTCAACTTTATAAAAAGCATTCTCTTAATTAGTCTTGTCTTGCATATCCGCTTATATTTAAAACAAATTATAAATGATTTTTTTTAAATGAAAGAATTCATTGTCATGCTGGGATGTGTTCAGACGGGGAAAAAAACTTTAAACACAATTCATCATTATTTATTAAATGCTTACTTTTACTGGAGATATAAATCAGTAGTAGACACTTAAATATTTTAAGTGATGGAGATATAAAGAAAACAAAACTGACCCTGTCTTTAATTAGGTTGCACCCTACTGGGAGGTTTAACATGCATACCAAAAAATATATAGTACAAATAAATTGAGGTGAAATAGAATACTAACAACCAGGGGTAGGTGAAGGGGGACAGGGGAGGAGATTAAAGAAGGCTTCACAGAGAAAATATCATATGAGCTGAGCTTTGAAGGTAGTCAAAGATCATGAAAGGCAGAGATAAAGAGGGTGTGTGTTTTAGTTCCTGCCTTTAACAGATGGTGCTTTCTATGTTTTTATGTGATTGTCTGATCATTCTCAGATAGAGAAGAAATATTTTTATTTTCTACTGTTGGTATTTAAAGGTTTGGGAAAGAAAGAAGGGAAAGAGAAGGGGAAAAAAAGTCAAAGCAAGGGCAACAATTAGTTCTCAACTGTATATATGCCAAGGCCCAGGAAAGAAAAAATCTAAACTGTTTACTTGCTATTTACATTGAATTAGGGAGGAGAATTATAGGCTCAAAAGCCCTCAGAAGTCAAGGGCAACTAGGAGATCTTATAGATGAAACTACTTTAACAGGAATCCCTGCTATCAAATTTCCACAAATAGAAGTTATCAGACCTCCATTTGATCGCTTCCAGTGATGAAAAGCCCACTCCTTTCTAAAACAGACCCTTGGCCAGTTGTAATTTCTTTATGCCTAAATCTGTTCTGCAAATTATAGCTACTGTGCCTAATTCTTCCCTTTAGTTGTTCAGTTGTGTCTGACTCCTCATGACTCCATTTGCAGTTTTCTTGGCGAAAATATTGGAGTGATTGGTCTTTTCCTTCTGCAGTTCATTTTACAGATGAGGAAACTGAGTCAAATAGGGTTATGGGACTTATCCAGTGTCACACAGGTAGCAAGTCTGAGGCCAGATTTGAACTCAAGAAGTTGAGTCTTCCTGACTCCAGGCCCAGCACTCTATCCACGGAGTCATCTAGCCAACCCTCTAAGAGAACAAGTCTAATTCCTCTTTGACAAGAGATCCCTTAATAAACTTGGAGGTTAATAATGTGTCCTTCACAGACCTCTTTTCTAGAATAAATATACCATTTCCTTGTATGGCAAAAAAATCTTCATTCTTCACCATGCGTGTTGCTCTCTTCTGGACATTTTGAATCTTATCGGTATTTTTCTCCCTATGGGGTCCTCCCAAAATGAATATAAACTCCAGATGTAGTTTAATAGGAAAGAGTGTAAAGGGACACATGCTTAGGCCTCATGTATATCTCTATCTATTGGCATTTAGCCTTTGCCTATCCTTCAAGGTGGTAAGTCATTTAAGAGGCTTTTCCTCCTTACTTTTGCCAAACTTCAGCTAAAAGTTCCCCTTCATTTCTTTATTCCATCAATCTACTTTGTTTTAATTGTCTTATGCTTTTATAGTTTGATTTGTATTATAGCTATCTTTCTATAGGTAGACTGTAATTTCTGAGAGAAGGGAAGTTTTTCCTTTTTCTCTAACTCTGTATAACTTGAAGCAAGTACAATGTCTTACAAATAATTGACATTTAATAAACATTTATTTTTTAACATTTTAATGTCAGTGAAATATATTTTATTATTAGCATAGCATAATTTTGTAACATCATAATTGTTATGTTGTTTAGCCTCACAAGTTAAAAAATTACTGATATGAAGCTCTTATATGTGACCCCGTGTTTATATGTGGACCCTTGGTTCATACAACTTCCTAAACTATGAAACCAATATCAAAAGAAAATATACATTAGAAATATACCTACTTATTAAGTTCTAGTAAATAATTGTCATGGACTTTCATAATTTAAAAAAATATTATCTTTGTAAATACAGTATAGAAGTGTAAGTTCAGGGACATTTCCCACATTTTATGAATGCTTTAAAACTTTGAACAGTACTTTTTCCCCTTTTTTTCTTCAGATATAATAATAAACTTGGCATTCTATGAAGACTTATCTTTTTATTGCATAACAACTGATATTTCAAAACAAAACAAAACAGAATATTGAGTCAATGCAATGGCTATGTAGTGAGATTTTACTTTTGTTAAGCCATTGTAATGGTATTTGGGGGAAGTTTGATGGAGCAGTGGATAGAGCAATAGGTCTGGAGTCAGGAAGACCTGAGTCCAAATTCAGTCTCAGACACTTACTAGCTATGTGACCCTGAACAAGTCACTTAACCTTATTTACTTCAGTTTCCTCATTTGTAAAGTGAGCTTGAAAAGAAAATGACAGACAACTACAGTATCTGTGCAAGAAAACCCCAAATGGGGTCATGAAGAATCAGACATGAATAGACAGCAACAACAATTATATTTATTTCAATTCTTTAAATGTATTTAGTGAAAGGCAAATTGTAATAGTCTTATATGGGCCTCACATTCCATAAAATGAAGTGTTTTGATTAGATGAGGCCTCTCTAAGATCTGTTCCAGCAAGACCTAAAAATTTGATGCAATTTCTTTTCCTGATGATTAGGGAGTGCTTCATAATTAGAAAGTATTTTATTGCTTTACTTGATCTCAGAGACTATTTCCAACTCTTAATCCTATACAGTGGAGCCAGGGAACCTAACCAACTTTGCTGGACCTTGGCTTTATTGGTTTTACTGGTTGTGTATTGGAAGTTGTAATTGGAGGGGAGAGGGAACTATAGAATCCACTCATCTCATTTATGTGGAAATGCCCCTTTTCACAAAGAAGTTTGCAATGTTTATTTGAGGGCTTTTATTCTGAACTACTAGCTACTCTAATAGATGAGTATGTAATTTAATTTGGCCCTTATTAGTGAAGAGTATGCTAAAGTTGAGGCAGAGTGTCCACTCCCTCTCTTTCCAGCTCACCTAGTATAAGTCATTGCCCAGCTGTTCTCATGGGAAAGTTTGTGGGCCAACTCAGAAAGCTCAGCTGCCACCCCCCTCACTCAAAAGGTCCCTCAGCATGTTAACAATGGAATCATGAGACTCCTTCTCTATGTTCATCTCTTTATCACTAGAACCATCTAGAGAGTTCCCTGAGACCAAATGCATATTCTTTATCAACCTTCAGATTGGCTCTTATCCAGTAGATATACTTGCCATGTAACACAACCTGAACAGCAACAACAAGCTGTCAACAGGCCCTTTTATAGTTCAAACAACTAACAGTGTCAGGAAAGTAGTCCCATCAATTCCCAGTTCTTGTCCCCAGAAAATAGGACTAAGAGTTATGAGGAGAGGATACTTCAGCTGAACTTAGAAGCTGGAAGCATATAAATACTCCAAAACCATATTACTATTGAATTCTTCACTAATAACCATTATTATAAACCAAAGGATTTATAGAGCACTTGCCATCAAGTGAACACATGAGACCAGAATGGAACAGGCCCAGCATAAACAGTATTATGACATAATCAGAATACATTGGTGACCCTGGAGTAGCAGAGACATGAGTTTCCTTGTACACATATGTCCTGGTCGTACATAGTGCCTTTGTATGTGTCCGTGTCCATATTAACTCTAGCTGCACTAGCTCTCTAAGTATGGATCCTTCAATGAATAGCTGTAGCCATAAATATTCATTACATGTTTTCTCCTCCACACATATCCCCTTGGTATCCAGATTTGTGTCAGGATGTGCCCTAGACTTATGGACAAAATGATTCATTGCTGTCTTTCTTAGCAAGTCATTTTATTAAATGTCTCTTAAGTATATTACCAGAATAACTAGTGGAAGTCACCAAATTGTTAGTGGTTCATGAATTATGACTTCTCAGTGAATTCAGAACTGGAGTATCTTGAATCCAGGGTAGCTTGTTTGGAGGGACATATGTTTTAGTAATAGATTCCTCCATTTCTATACTAAGGACCCCCAGGCCCAATGATAGACCAAAAATTATCAATTTTTGGAGGGGAGCAGGGCAATGAGGGTTAAGTGACTTGCCCAGGGTCACACAGCTAGTAAGTGTCAATTGCCTGAGGCCGTATTTGAACTCAGGTCCTACTGAATTCAGGGCTGGTGCTTTATCCACTGCACCACCTAGCTGCCCCCAAATTATTAATTCTTAAAGGAAACTATAGTCTCTAGTGAGAAGAATGAAATCCATTTTAAATGCATACATTCTTTAAATTCCAACAAATCAGAAAAACTAATGATTTTTAAGGAGGCTCTGAAGATTTTTGAATGTAAAATGTGACCCAGCCAAACACACACACACACACATATATTTTCCCAAAGCCTATTGTTATGCACTGGTCAAAAGCTGGATGAAATATGGCTGAATTCCATGGTAAATCAGGTAAACAAAGAATAAATATAATTTTGTATGGTAATTTGTCATATGTCAGTAATCAATGTATTTCTTTTACAAATAATTAAAGTCAATAAATTGTCAGTAAGGTAGGTCCAATAATTTTAATAATGAAAGTTGGTGGGAACCTATTCATTAAAATCTTTGGTAAGAATCTTGTGTTCAGGTGCCTCTGATAAAATCTTCATAAGTACACGTCTCTGTTAGACATCTGTGTATGTGCCTGTGTATTAATCACCTGCCGTTTCTTGTATATAGCCTACGTTAAGAACTTTTTCCCCCTGCAGTCTATTTTAATTATGAGAATAATCTTTTAGTCCAACAGGCTCTCCCTGTAAAATGTCTTTTAAGCGACACTGTTATCTTTATCAGAATGAAGAACTAAAACCAGAGCTATTATCACAAGGTTTCAGAAACATTGACAGTTGGTAACTAGAGGGAGATTATATTAATTTGCTTTCCGTAGGCTTTTGACATAACTATTTCTTTAGCATTTTTCTTCTTATTAAAAGTAAGGGAAGGCAAAGCAGGATAATAGAACATTCATTAGTTT
The DNA here is from genome assembly GCF_019393635.1 of Dromiciops gliroides. NCBI lineage: Eukaryota > Metazoa > Chordata > Mammalia > Microbiotheria > Microbiotheriidae > Dromiciops > Dromiciops gliroides. Next base: position 112,050,246 of record NC_057863.1, on the reverse strand, counting down.
CCTCTCCAAGGCCAATGTCAAAGGCTCCTATGGTAATTTCTACAGATTTTTAAAACTGGCAGACTTTACCTGAATTCTTCTCGATAATATCAACCCCTCCACTGCAGAGCAATTTCAATTTACTAAATTGTATTTCACGGAGAATATCTTCTAGATAGTGTTCCCCAGAGCACCCCAATAAGCTTTAGTTAAGAGTTTCTTAATATCTTTAATTAAAGTTGGTATTCTGGCAAAAATCTGGGGATGAGTGATAATGTGTGTACTTCGGTGCCTGTAGAGATGGGCAAATAAAAGTGCAGGATTTTCATTTACGAACCCCAAACAATACAAAAATTGTATAAATTATGTTATTTTAATAGAGTTTCAAAACTGCTTTTAAAAATGTGTATATGATAACAAATAGATAAACTATTATTTTTAATTAGGTAGGGTAAAAAGACTAAAAACTGTAATTTAAAATTCTAAATGTGGGTTTTAATCTGTTCCCCCAGTTTTGGGGGAAACTGACTAAAATCACTGATAAAACGAGTTTGGTTTTTAAGGTTTTATTGAAAGATAGAAAGAGAAAGATCGAGAACAGAATTCCTACAGCCTGGCAATCTTATCTTTCCTCAATTTCCCTGTGAAGACCTCCAGAGTCTCTCTCCCCCAACACGGTGAAGTCAGGAACCAAAAAGAGGGAGAACTCCTCTCCCAGTGTCCGCTTCCTACTTCGTGTGTTCCTCCCAGAAATGGGAGGCTTCTCAAGTTGATTGGCTGGTAGCCTTGATAGAAAGTACCCATGAGTAAATGTCACCTCCTGATGCCAAGGAAAAGCCGCAAGGCCTTGCCCTCAGAGGCATTCTCCTCATGGTGGAGTTTTCCTATAGTAAGTCTCCAGCAGGTGGCATCATTCCAATCATTACAGTCTCCCCTTTTGTTTCATTTGAAAAACGAATGAGTTTGCTCAATGAAACAGGCAAAAGTAATATCCTATGCTAACTAACAAAATGTTAATAGCAATATAGAAAATGGAGAGAGGAAAGTTTTGTCTGGAGGGGCGGTCCCTCATGAACCGGCGCTTTGACATTGGTCTTGCAAAGGGAGGGTCTCTGCAGAGAGTACATGTTACAGATGGTGTATATTATAACAGAAGGAGAAATCAAAACCAACAAAACAAAACTGTTCATATAAAGTCTCTGAGTTCTCTTGTCTTCTTGGAGTGGTAAGATGTCATCACGGGAAAGCTGGACTCTGGACTGGAAAGCTGGATTCTCTTCTTTAACTGTTTGAATTTCTGGATTTTTTTTACTAATCCTTAGCATAGCATTGTCAAAGATCAAATTAATACCTTCCATTACATTGCCCTCCTTTACATAATAGAGGGTTGAGGTAGTTATGCAATCTATAATACTTCTTACCACCATGTGTCTGGATCAAAGCCAAATTTAGTAATGTGTTCATGACACCTGAAAATGTCATGGAAAGGTTATCATACCACATCTCATGGTTTTGAGACAGCCAGTGATTGTGCTAGGCCACAGGTGATTAGAATGAGTGAGAGAAAAAGAAAAGTTCAGTTAAACTAGGTTATTTTAGGAGGAAGAGAAGACAAAACTGGACTGTGTCTAGCAATTGTGCTCTACATAGTTGCCATCATAAGCAAACCATGGACTTATGTATACCTGTCTCTCCTCTTGTTGCATGTATATTCTCTCCAGGGCCTGCATCAAGCTTACTATAAGTTAGTCTCTGAAATGATAAGTTTCCATAATTCATAAATCTTATATTAATTTCACCAAAGACAGTATGATGGTAAAAATGCATGTTATGTCGCATAACTGAGGATATACTTGTAATATATACAATAATTCCAAACCATACCCAGAGTATAATGACATATAAATGATAAATGAATGTAAATAGCTGATTATATTATACATTATTACATAATCTTCTTTTAGCAAGTAAACTACATCATCTTATACATGAATTCTCTATCTAGTATAACAGTAACAGATACTTAAAGTGATGATCAATTTATCAAAAAGAAATAAGGCCTTCAATCAGCAAGAATCAATATTAAATATGTTCATTGATAGATCAAGCAATAAGTTTCAATAATCCTCTTTTTCTTTTTCTTTCTTTCTTTCTTTCTTTTTTTTTGGTTAGGCAATTGGGGTTAAGTGACTTGCCCAGGGTCACACAGCTAGTAAGTGTCAAGCATCTGAGGCTGGATTTGAACTCAGGTATTCCTGATTCCAGGGGCAGTGCTCTATCCACTGTACCTTCTACCTGCCCTGTCTATCACACAAATGTGGTTTTGACACTTAATTAGATCAGGGATCTTATAAGAAAGGATCACCATCATCACCAGTATTATTCAATATTGTACTTGAAATTCTGCTGTCGGGTCGACTGTTCTGTGGAAAGATGCACCTAGTCTTCTGAAAATAGACCTTGTCCTTAAGAAAAACTCCACCAAGACTTAATAAGTTCCAACTAAAATCCCACCCTTCTACAGGAAGCCTTCCTCAATCCCTCTTAATCCCCGTGACCTCTCTATTAAATATTGCTTTTTATCATATATAATATCATAAATTTCTCATATATACATATATATAAACAAAGAGAGAGAAGTGAAGAGAGATATTGTGTTGTATATATGTATTTGCATGTATTTTGCTTATTAGATATTCAGCTCCTTGATGGAATGGACTGTTTTCTGCCTCTTTTTATATCCCCAGCACTTAGCACAATGCCTAGCATATAGTAGGCATTTAACAATTTTTTGTTGATTGTGTGAGATTTAAAATTGGATATAAGAGCATTAAACTCCCCTTTAACCTTTCCCTTATTTATCTCCCAGATCAGTAAGTTAAAGAAGCCTCTGATCTTTAGTTAGAGCTTTTATTGTTTGGAAATTACAAGGTGATGTTGATTAGAAAGACAGGAAAGTAGAAAATACAAACAAGTAGTCTTAAATCTAAGCTTAGTCTATATTCCGTATAAAACTCACCAAAAACTGGTATAGGGCTCACCAAAAACCCAAGACCACCTCTGAAGCTGAGAGCCGCGTCAAGCATGTGCTGTTATGGTGAACCGGGCCGAGTCACACTTCAGTCAGCGTCTGTGTGTACAGCGCAAACAGCGGACAAGGAGAGCCAACAAAAGACCTCAGTTCCGTTCTCTCCTTGCCTTTTAAGCTAGCACCCTGGAAGTGGAGTGCTTAGCAGATGGAGGTGAAGTGTGTAGCCCATGCATGGCTCCTCCCCAAAGGATGGTCCTTCAAAAACTGGCGTACTTTTTACCACAATTGATTGATCTTTAATGTCATTTGTAAAGGGAACTTCCAGATGAGGAAACTCTTTAAGCAATGAAACTTTCAACACATGCTCTGCAACTTATCCTCTTAGAGGGAGAATTGCCTAGAACATTGAGTGGTTATGTGACTTCCCCAAAGTCACAGAATTAATCAGAAATGGGATTTGAACCCAAGTTGCTTCCTGGCTCTGAGGCCTTGTCCCTATTCATTACTTCATGATGACTAATTGAACTAGGTAAATTATTTAAATGTTTCCACATGTGAGGAACTCATGATTTAAAAGGAGTCTCAAGAATATCTCTAAATGTGAAATATAACTTATTGAAGTAAAATTATATTATGAAAAGGCTGATATACCCTAGTGACCTGAGACAACTTGACTGTACATTCTGACTTGTCCAACAAGTAAATGGGGCCAAAGTGGGAGGGGGTGAGGAGGGCAAGAACATATGGATGCTGATAATAATGACAATTATATATAATGGATTTAAGAATTTTTGCTATTTTTTTTTTATATTGACAGGCAGCATCCTTCAAGATTTGAATCCAAACTAGTTTTCAGGGAAAAATCTACTACTATTTTTCTTTGCTCTATCCATACTGAACTAATTTACATTTCTGCTGAAATTTCAAAACTCTCTCTGTTCATAAACATCACTTTCAAATGTGGTGATGGTTTCCATAATATTATATTTTTGATATATTTAGGATGATCCTATTAGATAATTATGTAAAACAGTTTACAAGCCTTAAATCCATTACTTAAATGGTTGCTTTCATTATCATGCTGGTGCTCCTTCTTCCTAGAATATTTATCCCTGCCTGAATTCATCCTGTTCAAGTTCTTGACACATTGAAGTACAAACACAAATGTCATACTTTCCATCAAGCCTTCCCCAGTCATAAAATTATCTGCTATGCTTATGAACTTACAGAGGGCTTTCTTTGAACTTCACTGATTAACCTAACTTTTCTATACTTCATCAGAGTTATTGTTTATGTGTATAATCTCTTTTATAAGATTATAATTTCTTCAAGGACAAAAAACTAACTTTTATCTAAATTCTTCTTAATACATATTCTGATGCCCTATTTATAATTGCTAAGCAAATATTCTTTGGGTGAATAAATGAATCTCTGTCACTCCCATTGTGTATGTGAAATATGAGAATATTTATCAGACATTTTCAGAACAAAACAGCAACTGTAACTTTTCTTAAGTAAAAAAACAACTCACAAATAGCTAATTTTTTTGACAGCTAATGTTTTATGACATTTTTCTTTATACACAATTTCCCTGGATTAGCCAGGGTCAATCTTTAGATCCCAAAGGTCCTAAAGAAAAATATTGGCTCCTTGAACCAATCCAGTAAAATCTTGCCTCAAGAAAAATATCATGGAAATCATGAATTGAATTAAATTTAACAGGTTCCAGGTTGATCCCATTAGCCTTTTCTTGATGACAAGGGCATTCAATTTCCCAGTGTTTGGTTTACTTAAGTATATACCAAGTTTACTTAAGTATATACCACCCCTTCCCCCATTACTATCCTATTGAAAATAGTAGGCTAGGGTCACTTCATGAAGAATCTCAAAATCTTGACTTTGTCACATGGAAGCTTTTAATGTTAACTCTCAGCTTCTTCTAATTAAGCAACTGAAATTACAGGACTGTGTCCCTCAGGAGGCTAATGTCTTTTGCACATGACAATTTATGCCATGGGAAATGAAGCAAGATAGGTGGTCAAATAGTTGCAGCTCCTACCTGGATCATGAAATTGCTTTGAGATAGCCTCCTGCCCTTGGTTGTATTTGATGGATTATCCATTCAGTATTTCAGGGCTTTCTTCATCTATAATTGACCAAAGAAATGATGAGCTACAGATGGTAGAGGATTTTTATGGCCCTGAGGAGAGATGCAACAGTTTATTTGCTTTTGCACAGGCAAGCAGTTAAGTGTCACAAGAAACCTGTAAAAATAACTTCTGTGCAGTTATCACAATTTATCTATTGAAAAGTTAGGGACAAAATTGATCCCAAAGACCGTTTTAGGTTGACGAATCAGAGAGATATGCATAACAAGGCAGTTAGAATATTAGAGATGTTGTAAAGGTGACAGTTTCTGACTGATCTCTGTGCCCCAGAGCCTTAGAGATTGCTAAGAGGAAGCATGTTGACCTCTTCGTATTGAAAGTAATTTAGTTTCTAAATTCAATTTAGGGATGCTGAAGGATTCAAACCTCTCATTTTTATATTAGAGGTAGGAAATAGACTTCCTGAAAAATCACTTTTACCCAATTCTTTCAAATACAAGTGAAAATAAGAAGAAGGCTTTTAGTTTCAGAGCTAATACACCTGATTCTGAATCAACACCTGACTGGTCAAAACCTAATTACCTTTTATAAAGAGAAATCAAATTAGCATCTTTATCCTCTTAGTAGGTTGTCATTATTTTAAGAATCTTTTCAAAGTTCGGAAAACATAGGCTAGCAAGAGATACTAACCAGCACTGGGACTAAAATAGCTGGAGGTGTAGGGCAGAGGAGAGTGTTGACATAGAAAGGGGATTCAACAAATTGAATGCAAATCAGGCATGTTGTTTGCAGCGGGGAGGAAACGACATGCCATGGGAAAGGCTGTAAGCACAAAAAATGTTACAAAGTACAGAAATAAGGAAGAAATTAGAAAATGTTATAAAAAATAGAAGTCTTAATGAATTTATTGCAATAAGTGACTGCATGCAATTATTTGAATGCAATTCTTCTCTCTTTATCAAGTTACTCAGTTGGTAAGTGGGTTTAGGTTCCTGAGGACACTTAGACTACAGACTTGTTAGAAAATTGAAAAAAAAAGACAACTCATTTTGTATCCATCCTATGCAAAGAAGCTGTTATTGAACCAGAATAATTATGACATTTCATCTGAGTTGTTTTCAGTAATAGTTACATGAGGTATTGATCTGTCCAAATTTACATAATTTCCTATTGGAGTAATAGGAAGTATGTGACAAAATGGTTGTGGTCAAGGGTCTCTTGGTATGGCTGTTAAACACACCCATCTACACATATAAGTACATATAAACATGGGTGTAAATATGCACATATATGTAAAATGTATGGCTGTACATACATACATGTACATATATACACACGTATATGTATCTCTCTCTACATATATATAGATACACACGTACAGGTATATCTGTATCTCCTTGATGCAACATAAAGGTAGTCCCTATAGGAAATCAATCTTTGCCTTCTACCCAATGGCATTACATTTTAACATTACACATTTTGACTTTGTTAGGTATATAAATATGCTCCCATAGAAATCAATCAACTAATCAGTCAATAACCAAAGAATTATTAAAAAGGTTTCTATATTCTAGGTGATGGTGATACAAAGATAAAAATAAAACTTTGTTCTTAAACAACTTATATTTATTGGAAAAGACAATATGTACCCATATATGTGGTGGAGTTTTGTTTCTTTTGCCGGGGTGGGGGGGTTGTGTGGGGCAATGAGGGTTAAGTGACTTGCCCAGGGTCACACAGCTAGTAAATGTCAAGGGTCTGAGGCTGAATTTGAACTCAGGTCCTCCTGAATCCAGGGCCGGTGCTTTATCCACTGAGCCACCTAGCTGCCCCCCACACATATATGTGTTTTTTCAGGAAAACACTAGTTATTGGCAAAGATCATAAAGAGCTTCATGTAGGACATGGTACCTAGGTTAAGTTTAAAAACACAAACAAACAAGGAATTCTAAGTAGTGGAGGTGAGGAAGGAGAGCACTGTAAGTATAGAGGAAAGTCAATATCATGACAGAGAGAAGGGAGGCAGAATGTTTGTATTAGGAAAACTCACATATTCATAATAGACATATGTAGCTACACTCTCATAAATACTCATACACCAATAGGTTTACATATTTTGCACAGTCTAAGGCAGATCCTTGTATATTTACACAGAAAATTATCCATACTCTCTGAATGCCAAATTCTAAAGGGTAGGATTGTACTCTGGTTAAATAGTTCATGGAATGATTGATAAGTGAGAAGGAAAATGGTGTGGTTAAGTAGTAAAATATAAGAACTAAGTGAGAGTATGGATTGGTACTTGGTTGAAAACAAAAGGATTTGAGAGAACAAAAGAAGTATATTAGTTAACAGCAAATACTGTAAATAATAAAAACAGTTATCAGTGATGTTCCTGTGGTGTTGATATTATGTGACTATGTAGACTGAAATGTAAAATTCAAAAAACTAGTAGGTAAGTGAGTGAAGTTCAGTGGTCAATATAAAAATGAATAAAGACAAGGTCTTTGCTGTCAAAGAGCTTTCAATCAGGGCAGCTAGGTGGTGCAGTGGATAGAGCACCAGCTCTGGAGTCAGGAGTACCTGAGTTCAAATCCAGCTTCAGACACTTAACACTTACTAGCTGTGTGACCCTGGGCAAGTCACTTAACCCCAATTGCCTCAGCAAAAAATAAAAATAAATAAATAAAAGAGGGAGCTTTCTGTCTACTAGTAGGTAATAGATAAAATGCCCAGAATAGAGTGAGTTGAGAACATAAGAAAAGAATGAAGAAAAGGGGAGGGGGAGAGCATGTCCTTGGTGAACATTAGAGGTAAATGATGAAAAATTATCGGTGTTAATTCATCTCTTGCCATCTAGAGCACAACCAGTCAGTTGGCTTAAATTCCAATACCATTGCTATTAAATACCACCTTGAGAAAATATCTACATCTCTCTGGGCATCAATCCCCTTATCTTTAAAAAAAAAGTAGTTAAGCTAGATTAATTCTTGTCTAGTTTAGGTTTTTTCTTCTTAAAATACAAACTCATCTGGCTTTTGAGGCCCTTCATAACCTGGCCCCTTCTAACCATTTTAGACTTCTTAACCTTTTTTGTTGTTTTGTTTTGTTTTGATTTTAGACTTCTTACACATTACTTCCCTCCATATACAGCTAACTGAGCATTTTCTCTGGCTGTCCTCCTTGTATGGAAATTTCTCCCTTCTCATCTGTCTCCTAGTTTCCTTCAAAGCTCAGGTAAAACTTCACCTGACTTTCCTAATCCTCTTTAATCTTAGTTGTTGTCTCTCCTATTAGACTGAAATCCCTCAGAGCAGGAACTGTCTTTTGCCTTTCTTTGCATCCCCAGCACAGCACAGTGTATGACACATAGAAGGTGCTTATCCAAAGCTAATTGACTGACTCTTCTGAATCCATAGTTACATAGTATATCATTATGCTTAGTAATAGGAATATGTATTGATAGCCAAGTTCTGTGATGTCATATCAAACCTTTTGATTAACTATTGCTAGTTATAATTTTACCACTGAGCTAAATATGAAGGACCATCATCTTGATAGGGTCAAATTCTTAAAGGAAAACCACGGGGAAAACATATTTTTCCCATCTGGGTGAGTAATACAGAACAAGTACTTTTATGGTCCTAGTAGAACAAAGCAAATGCTAAAGGCAGGAGATAAAACTGGGAAAATTTAAAACTGGTAAGGACATTTGACCTGTTAACCAAAAGAGTGACAGACCAAGATATATATAGCTATTAAGTTGGATGCTGCTTCATTGGGCTAAAAAGCAGGTGTAGAATTCATCCTATTTAAGAGTCTATTATCAGACAGAAACATGGGGAGGAAAAGGAAGAGAATAAGGATGCATATAGTGCCTACTTAATGCTAGACACTGTACAAAGAGGTTTTTTAAAATGACTTAGTCAATCCTCTCACCAATCCTGTTAGGTTGATACTATTATCCCTACTTTACAGTTAAGGAAACTGAGGCAAATAGAATTTAAGTGATTTACAAGGTTTATCAGTGGGGTACAAGGATCCTTACAGTTTAATTACTTGGAAATAGAAAGCTTTGGAGCTATCTTTTGGGTGTGAAGGTTTGACATTTTTTTTTTAGTGAGGCAATTGGGGTTAAGTGACTTGCTCAGGGTCCCACAGCTAGCAAGTGTTAAGTGTCTGAGGCCATATTTGAACTCAGGTACTCCTGACTCCAGGGCCGGTGCTCTATCCACTGCTCCACCTAGCAGCCCCAAAGGTTTGACATTTAAGATTAGTGGTCATGATTTTCAAAAAAGGAAAAGGGCATCCATGAAACATTTAAGATTAGAAGAGAGCAAGAGGAAGATCAGAAGGTGATAAAAACAAGCCAGGCATTTCTGTTATCACTGTGTTAAATTTAATATCACTTAAAAGAGTACATTAACTTAAATTCATAATTTCGTATACAACCTCTCTTCTGTTGTCCTTTGTATATGGAAATGCTTATTTGTAAAGTTTATAGTTTAAAAGGAAAATGCTTTAGAGAAAAAAAAATGATGGAAGAAGAGTTTTATCTTTTCAACTGGGTCTAACTTTTTTTTTTTTTTTAGTGAGGCAATTGGGGTTAAGTGACTTGCCCAGGGTCACACAGCTAGTAAGTATTAAGTGTCTGAGGCTGGATTTGAACTCAGGTACTCCTGACTTCAGGGCTGGTGCTCTATCCACTTCGCCACCTAGCTGCCCCGGGTCTAACTTTTAATAACCAGTAATTGCATACTACTTATTACCAAATGATGCTGCCCTATGTTGATCATTACATTATCACTATTTAAAGAATCCCCTCCTTTCTCTGAATATTTTTCTTTCTAAATCTGATCTGTATGGATTGATCTTCCTCTTGGTCTTTGGACCACAACTCATAAATTCCAACTGTTAATATGATATTCCAGAGGGCAAAGAAATTGGGTTTACAACCAAAAATCACCTATCCAGCAAAACTGAGTATAAAATCTCAGGGGAAAAATGGGATTTCAATAAAAAAGAGGACTTTCAGATATTCATGATGAAAAGACCTGAACTGAATAGAAAAATTGACTTTCAAATGCGAGACCCTAGAGAAGTCTAAAAATATAAACAGGAATAAGAATTCATGAAAGATGTTAAGAAGTTAAACTCTTTACATTTCTACATGGGAAGATGGTATGTCTAAACCATAAGAGTCTTCTAATTATTAGGGCAGATGATAGGAATAAATTTAGACAGAGGGGCACAGGTGGGAAGTAATTATGAAGGGATGGCACCCGTAAAGCATTTATTTTTTGTTTCTCTTTGCTGTTTTTTTTTTTTTTGAGGGGGGGAGTTGCAGTTGGGGTTGGTGAGTGCCTTGTGTCTGAGGCTGGATTTAAGCTCAGGTCTACCTTGCTCCAGGGTGGTTGCTTTGTCCACTATGTCATCTAGCTTCCCCATGATGGCATCTTTGGAGTAAAATTGAAGGGAGAGAGGAATACACTGGGGGAGAGGATAGGGGATTGGTAGAATGGGTGAAATTTCACATGAAAAAAGCAGGAAAGGGTAGATGGAGTTGGGGGAGAAATGAAGGAAGAGTGGGGTAGTGAAGGAGCCTTACAGACATCATAGTTGCCTCAAAGACCTTAATCTCATCAGAGATGGCTCAGGAAGGGAATACTATACACATCCAATTGGGTGGAGTAATCTAACACTGCAGGAAGTAGGAGGGGAAGAGGATAAGGAAGGAGGGGTCAAAGTAGGTAGGGTAGAGTGGGGGAGGGGGCAGTCAGAAGAAAAAAACTTTTGAGGAACACTAGGGTAAAAGAAGATAGAAAATAAATACAATGGGGAGGGAAAGGGATGGAGGGAAATAGTTATGATGATTGATTAATGATTGATCAATGATAAAGGCCAAATGTATGGTACTTACCTTGTTGGGCTATTGTGAAGAAAATTCTTTGTCAAGTTTAAAGTACTATACAAAAGTTATCTATTACTCTTTTTGCAATAATCAACCTCATGGTTTTATTTTAAGGAAATCTCTCTTTAAAGTACTATATAATTGTAGTTTAGTATAAAAAAATATGAGCAGGATACTATAAGAAAAACCTGGATGGACCTGCATAAGCTGATGAAAAGTGAAATCTCCTATATACAAAATAATAGTATTATTGTGGGATGATCTGCTGTGAATGACTCAGTTATTTTCATCAATGCAATGATCCAAGACAACTCCAAAGGTCTTATGAAAAATGCAATCCATCCACAGAGAGAGAGAGAGCAGATGGCATTTAAATACAGATTGAAAGATAATTCTTTTTTGTTAGTTACTTTATAGGAAACAAACAAAAAAATATATGATAAACAGGATGCTATCAGAAAAACCTGGAAAGACCTACATGAACTGAAGGAGAGTGAAATGTACTGTATACAAAATAACAGCAATAGTGTAAGATTATATGCTGTGAAGGACTTTTTTTTTCATCAATGAAATGATCCAATATAACTCTGAAGGACTTATGAAAATTGCAATCCATGTACAAAGAAAGAACTGATGGTATCTGAAAACAGATTGAATTATAATTTTTTTGATAGTTCCTTAATCTGAAGTTTTGTTTTTGTCTGTTTTCTTTTACAACCTGGCTAATGTGCAGATGTTTTGCATGATTACTCATGTATAACTTATGTTAAATTGTTGAATTCTTGGTGGAGGGGCTGGGGAGGGAGGGAGAAGAGAAGTTGTAACACAACGTTTTAAAAAATTGATGCCAAAATTTGTTTTTATGTGTAATTTGTAAATTAAAATTCTAAACACAAAAAATAAATTCCTACTGTTTTCTTGACTTGCTGCTAATTTAGTAATCATTGATCAAAGCATACCTGGTTTTGCTCTATTGGCTATGTTATACCTACTGTTTTGTTTTTTTTCTTTTTAAAAAAATATTGGTCTGTAGCATTTAAATTAATAACATTGCTTCTATTTTGTCTTGATTTTTAAACTACTTCTCATACTCTGTGAACAGACTCACAACTGTTAATCATAGTAATATCATATGATGGTAGGAAATAATAAAATGATAACTGATAATCTCGGCCCCATCTGGTCTCCCAACCCTGCCCTAGGTAGAAAGTGGCAGGATACTTGTAGTCAGTCACACAATGCATACAGTGACTGAGATGAGCTTGATTTGAGATGAGATGATTTGGAAAAAGGTTCTGAGGAACTATCACTCTGCTATTTAGTACTTGTGTGAATTTAAGCAAATCACTTACTGTCTCTGACCTCAGCTTCTTTGTAAATTGAGAGGATTAGAATTAATGTACCTCCAAGATCTTAATCTATAACTCTATTGCCTCTTGTTTTATTGATTTAGTTGATAATATTGTTCCCTATAAATACAGACACAGATGCTGCTGAAGTGGTTAGAAGTACCTACAAATAGTTTGGTCTGTTGAGTGGCATGAACATTTGCTAAAAACTTGGTAAGTAGAATGTAAGCTCCTTGAAGGCAGCAAATGTGTGTGTAAATACACACACACACATATATGCACATATGTATATATTTATGCATATGTATAAATATGTGTGTATTTATTACATATACACATACATACATGTATTGTGTATATATGTGTGTGCATATGTATGTATGTATGTATTTATTACACATACATATGTATACATGTATTGTATGTATTTATATGTGTGTGTTTGTATGTATGTATGTGTGTGTATATGTTCTTTTTATAATCCTAGCACAGGACATGAAATATTTTAAAACATTTTTAAAAATGCTTGTTGAATTGAAAATTACACTATTAGTTTCCACTTTCATAGGTGACAAAGAGGTCAACTTTAGCTCAACTCATGTCTGGATTATTTCAAATTCCCAATTTCAAATTAGTATGAAGTTAATTAGATTTATTTTTATTTATTGGGAACTATATCAGCTTGGTGCTTTGTACTTTGGATATCACTGATCAGATTTTCACAGTTGTTTTATCCCATCTGTCCCTGAGAAGATTTTTTGGGGGACAAGAGAAACCTTTAATAGTGTATACCTAAGGTCTCCATTAGTTCTATAAACTTTTCTCCTTACCTATTCCCTGGTGAATGATTCTTTACAAGTTGACTGAGCAATTCTGGAAAGGTCATTTTCAGTGACCATGGAAACCTTTGTGTAAATGTGGTTTGAAAACAGCAGATTTCTTCTCCCTCTTATAATTTCAGCATATGTGTCAATCTTCTCAGTACAGGATGATCCTTGCTACCTGTAAAAGCAATATAAAAGTCCCATAGGGAGGGTGTAAACAGAATGAGCGCTTTTCTTCCTCTTTTTCTTTTTTTTTATCTTGTGAGATTATAGATATAAGTCTTTTAGTAGAAATAACCCTGTCTTACAGTGAAGTAGAAAAGTAGAAGCTCAAAAACTTAGCAGCTTTGGGAACAATTACACAAGTATTTGAAGGCCAGCCTGGACAACTGATGAGTCATTGCACTTTATCTCTAGTCATCACAGTTTTATACTATCCTAACAACTCTTTCAGAATCTTTAGGATATTATTTTTCTTATTCTTCAAGCCTCTTTTCTTCAAATAGTATTTCCTTAGTGTTTACCTAGGTGTACTAGTGTGATATGTTTTTCAAAATAATTTAAATAAGCATGACTTTTGACACCTGATCTCTGACCCCAAGTAGTTTGAAACCTAAAATGGACATGATCACAGAAATATAAACTGTTGTTACGAGTCAGTCAGCAATATTTATTAAACACACACTAGTTGCCATGAACTGTGCTTAGTAGCAAGGATATACAAAGAAAAGCAAAAAATGTGATATGCAAAACATCAAAACCAAAATAAAACCAACCAAACAAAAAAAACAAGACAGTGCCTTGTATACAAAGAGTTCATTTCTAATGGGGGAGGGAGATTACATACAAACAACTATACATATGAGAGATACACAGGAAAAAAGAAAGGCACTGGCAAAGGAAAACTTAAAACTACAATGTTTAGAAAAAATTAAATTAAATATTAAAATCCTCAAGTACTTCCTTTCCTTTCTCCCTCAGCCAACCCTAACCTGCCATTCTTAATTTCTACCTCAAAGACAGACATTTCTAATTGTCCTTTTAATCTCAAAATCTCCCTCACTTCTCAAGACATTGTGTTGACTATCACTTCACCTTGATCTCTGTGTCTGTCTTCTTCTTTCCATTCTTTCTACAAATAGGCTCAGGTGTCTACAAAACAATGCAAAGCATAAAACAAAACAAAACAACAAACCCTTCCCTTGATTCTACTATCTCCTCAAACTATTATCCTAGAAATTACTCTTCCTATTCACCATTAGCAGAGTGGTGGCACAGTAGATAGATCACTGGTCCTGAAGTTGGGAGGACCTTAGTTCAAACCTCACTTCAGATACCTACTAGCTGTATGAGCCTGGGCAAGTTACTTAATCTCAATAGCCTAGGGTCATCTCCATCATCCTGATAAATGTCTTGCCACTGAACTCAGATGGCTCTAAAGGTGAACTTGCAGAGTCCTTCACTTAAATCCAATTCATCACAAGTCATTACATCACCCCAGTGTCATGGTCCTCTTAAAGAACAAAGGACTAACAATAACAACAAACTTTTAAGAAATACATAATGTATTCTAATATTCCAATCCCTTGAAAAATAGCTTCCATTTCCACCGTTCTACAATAACTGTCAGTCAGTGCTTACTATGTGCCAGCAACTGTGATAAGTGCTGGTCTTATGAAAGGAGACAAAAGACATTCCCTGCCCTCCTATTCACAATTTAATGAGTCTAGTCTTACCAATGTTAATTCTAAATTTACAAATCTGATATCATTTTCTTACTGTGCTTCCCCACTGTAAGTTTCAGTAACATTTGAACATGTTATTTACTCCTTCATTCCTTTTTGTTTTGTATTTTTAATTTGAATGTTGGTGGTGTTTTTAGCTTTTTTTTTTTTTCAGAAACAAACATTTATTTTATTTTCCAGTTACATGTAAGGATAGTTTTCAACATTCATTTTCATAAGATTTAGAGCCCCAAATTTTTCCCTTCCATCCTATTCCCTTCCCCATGATACTTATTCTATTATCCATCTTCTTTCATCCTATCACTCTTCAAAAGGGATTTGCTTCTGTCTGTCCCCCCCCCTTTCTGCCCTTCCTTCTTTTGCCCCCTCTCTCTTTATCCTCTTCCCCTCCTATTTTCCTGCAGAGTTAGAGAGATTACTCCACCCAATTGAGTATGTACATTATGCCCTCCTTGAGCCAATTCTAATGAGATTGAGGTCTTTGAGCCAATTCTTATGACTGTTAGGCTCATTTACTGCCCAGATTAAATAGATTACTCTACCCAGTTGGGTGTGTGTGTTAGTCCCCCCTTGAGGAAACTCTGATGAGTTTAAGGTCTTTGAGCCTTTTCTATGAGTGTAAAATTCATTTACTGGCCTGTTCCTCCCCCATCTCTTCCCACACTCCATAAGCCTTTGTTTGTTTCTTTCATGTAGGATTTCAGCACTGCCCTTCCCCCTTCCCCAGTTAATTCCCTTCACTCCTCAATTTAACCCTAAAGCTGTCATCAGCTAGCTAAGTGACAGAATGGACAAAGCATCACCCCTGGACCCAGGGGGTTCCCAGCCAAAACCCGGCCTCAGACACAAGACAGTCGCCCACTGTATGACCCCAGGTATGTCACCAGCTCCAATTTTTTATGGTTCTCTAGGATCTTGTATTTGAAAGTCAAATTTTCCATTCAGTTCAGGTCTTTTCATCATAAATATCTGAAATTCTTCTTTTTTCCTTAAAATCCCATTTTTTCTGCTAAAAGATTATGCTGAGTTTTGCTGGGTAGGTGATTCTTGGTTGTAATCCCATTTCCTCTGCCCTCTGGAATATCATATTCCATGCCCTCTGCTCCTTTAAGGTAGAAGCTGCTAGATCTTGCTTTATCTTTATTGGAGTTCCACAGTATTTGAATTCCTTTTTTCTAGCTGTTTGCAATATTTTCTCCTTGACCTGAGAGCTCTTGAATTTGGCTATAATATTCTTAGGAGTTTTCCTTTTGGGATCTCTTTCTGGAGGTTATCAGTGGATTCTTTCAATTTCTATTTTAGCTTCTTCTAGAATTTCAGGGCAATTTTCCCTGAGAATATCTTGGAACATGATATCTAAGCTCTTTCCTTGATCATGGTTTTCAGGCAGACTAATAATTTTCAAATTATCTCTCCTGGACCTATTTCCTAGGTCAGCAGTTTTTCCCAGAAGATATTTCACATTGCCCTCTTTTTATTCATTTGGATTTGCTGTATTGTGTCTTGGTTTCTCATAAAGTCACTGGCTTCCTTTTGTTCAATCCTCATTCTTAGGCAATTATTTTCATCAGAGAGCTTTTGTACCTCCTTTTGCATTTGGCCAATTTGACTTTTCAAGTTGTTGACTTTTTTCTCATGTCTTTCCTGCATCACCCTCATTTCCCTTTCCATTTTTTCCTCTACCTCTCTAACTTTATCTTCAAATTCCTTTTTAAGCACCTCTATGGCCTGAGACCAATTCATATTTTTCTTGGAATCTTTAGATATAGGGGCTCTGATGTTGACATCTTCCTCTGAGTGTGCCCCTTGGTCTTCCTTGTTACTGAAGAAACTTTCTATGGTCCTCACCTTTCTCTGTCAGCTCATCTTGCCTTTCTTTTACTTGACTTTTAGCTCCTTAAAGTGGGGCACTGTTTCCAGGCTGCAGTATCCCAAGCTTAAGAAATCCCAGGTGTTATGATTTAAGGAGGCTCAGGTTTTTCACTCACCTGACCTGTTCCTTGGTCTGTAGATGACCTCAGACCAACTTGCTAATCGACCAGCTCGGTGTGTTGTGGTTGTCAGCTCTGATGAGCCTGTGCCCCTCCCCCACATGGGCCACTGCTACTCAAGCCTACCTCCTGGTTCTCAGCAGGGGTATAAAATCCAAGTTCTGCCTTAGCACCAGCATAGACCCCTGTAGTCTCCCCCCTGCCCAGGGCTCAGGCCACTCACCAGACCGTGAGCATAGTTCCAGACAACACTAGCACTTCAGCTGATTCAGAGGCTCTGAGGGTCTCCTTCTCTGGTGTTGCCTTCCTGGGACTGGATCTGTGTCAGAGTGACTGTGGGGTTGGGATTGACTCCTATATTAGCACAGCAACTCCTTTCTTCTGATGTTCCAAGTTGTTCTTGGTTAGAAGATGATTTCAGCACATTCTTTTGTGAGTTTTGCTACTCCAGGCATTTTCCTATGGCATAATTTGAGTGTCTTTTTTTTTTTTTTACTCCTTCATTCTTGAAAAACTCTTTTCATGTGGCTTCTGTGACTATTTTTTTTCCTGAATCTCTTTCCTTGTAACAAATCATTTCTTCACTCTATCATTCATTAATTTATTTTAACAATTTATTATTTTTAATATTTAACATTATTATTTTTTTAATTTTGAGTTTCACATTCTTTCCTTCCCTCCTTTCTGTTCTAATGGCCATGAAGGTGGCTGAAGAAGGTTCTATAGAGTGCTTAGATTCTGGTCAGACATCAAAGATGCAAAAGTCATCCAGTGCATCTAAGGCTATTGTCACTCATTCTTACTTTTGACTTGACACTTGACTTATATGACTGGGGAAGAATGAGTGAGACTGACAAATTTGTGCAAGTGTGCCTCACAAAAAAGGCATTGTGTGTGTGTGTGTGTGTGTTTGTGACACACAGACATAGAGGAGAAAGAAGAGAGAGAGAGAGAGAGAGAGAGAGAGAGAGAGAGAGAGAGAGAGAGAGAGAGAGAGAGAGAGAGAAAATTATATTTCAATTTGCATTCAGATTTCACTGGTTCTCAAGATTGATAGTATGTTTTTATGATGAGGTTCTTTGTGTGTGTATGATTCCCTCTTTGAATCAATTCATATGAGATTAAAGTTCAAGCTCTATCTACTACACCCCCATTTTCCTCTCCAATATAAAAGCTCTTACTTGTATAGCTCTTTTATTTATTTATTTATTTGTTTGTTTGTCTATCTATCTATCTATCTATCTATCTATCTATCTATCTATCTATCTATCTATCTATCTATCTATCTATCTATTTATTTGGTGAAGTAATTGGGGTTAAGTGACTTGCCCAGGGTCACACGGCTAGTAAGTGTTAAGTGTCTGAGGTCGGATTTGAACTCAGGTCCTCCTGACTCCAGGGCTGGTGCTCTATCCACTGTGCTACCTAACTGCCCCATATAAGCTCTTTTATTGTGAAAAAACTCCAAATTCTACCTTTCCTTTCCCCCTTCCCCATGCATCCTTATTTCTCACCCCTTCATTTTTTTTGAAATTATTCCCTCTATGCAACATGGACTACTTACACTAATAATAATAAAATTCTATTGAGTCCCAATGATTTTTCTGTCATATTTATTTATTTTTTAAAGTTTTTCTTGGGTCTTGTGGTTGAATGTCAAATTTTCTTTTCAGCTCTGCTCTTTTCATTAGGGATTCTTGAAATTTCCTTATTTCATTAAACATCCATTTTTTTCCCCCTCCTGACAGTTAATAATCAGTTTTCCTGGGGAGGTTATTCTTATCTGTAATTATAGATCTCTTGCCTTCTAGAATACCACATTTCAAATACTCTGCACCTTTAACATGTGGCTCCACAATATCTGAACTGTTTTGTTCTGCTTAATTGCAATATTTTCTCCTTGACATTGGCGCTCTGTAATTTTGCTATAATATTCCTGGGATTTTTCATTTTGATATCTCTTTCAAGCCCTGATTGGTATCAACTTCTATATTCTCTAGATTTAAGATCTCAGGGTAGATTTTGCTTATTATTTCTCGAAATATGATATATAGGTTGTTCCTTTAATTTTGACTTTTAGATAGACCAATAATTTTAAGTTATCTCTCCTCAATTTATTTTCTAGGCCAGTTAATTTTGTGATGAGATGTTCAACATTTTCTTCTATTTTCATTCTTTTTACTTTGTTTTTGTTTCTTGATGTCTCATGAAATCACTATCTTCCAATTGCCCAATTCTAATTTTTAAGTAATCATTTCTGTAGTGAGCTTTTGTATCTCTTTTTTACATTTGACCAATTCTGTTTCTTAAGAAATTATTTTCTTTGATAAATTTGTTTGCCTCTTTTGCCAAGCTATTAATTCTCTCTCTCTCTCTCTCTCTCTCTCTCTTTTTTAGTGAGGCAATTAGGATTAAGTGACTTGCCCAGGGTCACACAGCTAGTAAGTATTAAGTGTCTGAGGCCGGATTTGAACTCAGGTACTCCTGACTCCAGGGCTGGTGCTCTATCCACTGCGCCACCTAGCTGCCCCTATTAATTCTCTTTTAATAATTTTCTCAGGGGCAGCTAGGTGGCGCAGTGGATAAAGCACCGGCCCTGGAGTCAGGAGTACCTGAATTCAAATCCGGCCTCAGACACTTAACACTTACTAGCTGTGTGACCCTGGGCAAGTCACTTAATCTCAATTGCCTCACCAAAATAATAATAATAATAATAATAATAATAATAATAATAATAATAATAATAATAATAATAATTTTCTCAAATAAGTATCATTTATTTTCTAATTTTTTCCTCTACCAATCTTATTTCTTTCTGCAACTCATTAAGGAATTCTTACTGGACTTTTCTCCAATAAGCATTTTTCTTTGTGGCTTTGGTTATAGCTATTTTCAGTTATTGTTTTCTTCTCAGTTTATGTCTTTGTTTTTCAAGCATGTTGTAGCTTTTTATGGTTCATAACTTCTTTTGCTGTCTGATTATTTTTCTATCTTATTTCTTTACTCTGAACTTAATGTAAAAGTTGGACTCTGCTACTCTGGGAGTAGGGAGGTACAGTCCCAAGTTTCGGGCTTGTTCATGCTGCTCTTTTCAAAGTTAGATATGTGGGTCTCCAAGTTTTCAGTGCTTTCTAGGTGGTGTGATCTTGGTGAAAAGTATGGCCATTGCTTTCCAGAACCAAGCAATGGTCTTTACCCAGGAAGGCCCCCTGATCCCTTGCAGCCACAAATACTAGCACTCCTCTTAGCACAGGAGCTGTTACCAGGTGCCTCACTCTCCTACAGCAACAAGTTCTAACACTTCTATCTGTGTTGGAACTGTTACCAGTTTCTCTGCTCTCCTCTAATCATAAGTGCTAGTTTCCCTATCTACCCTGAAACTGTGACCCATGGACAGCAAGGTGGCACAGTGGATAAAGCACTGGCCCTGGATTCAGGAGGACTTGAGTTCAAATCCACCCTCAGATAGTTAACACTTACTAGCTGTGTGACCCTGGGCATGTCACTTAACCCTCATTGCCCCACAAAAAAAAAAGAACTGAAGAACTGTGACACAGAACTATGTATGGGCAATAGAGTTCAGTATGTGCTATGAGCTCTCTTGAAACCTCTGCTGCCATAATTCTTGCACTAGCCTTTCTGGGCAACCATTCGTATTGCTGCTGAACTCCAGGATAGCTCCTACAACAAGTAATAGATCTCTCCTGCCAACCTCCTAAGTTATTTTGGGGTGGAGAAATGTCTCATCTTCTTTCCTCCTTCCTTCCTTCCTTCCTTCCTTCCTTCCTTCCTTCCTTCCTTCCTTCCTTCCTTCCTTCCTTCCTTCCTTCCTTCCTTCCTTCCTTCCTTCCTTCCTTTCTTTCTTTCCTTTTAACATGCGGTCATATAAATATTGAATATCAGTGTTATAAGCTAACTCAAAAACTACCTTTTTCAACTCATAGTTTGCAAGGATCCCTTCTAACACATCAGTGTCATATGATCATCCAAGCCTGCTTATGAACCCCCAGTGAGGGGGAACAAACTCCCTGACCAACATACTCTACTTTGAAAACCTCTAATAATTTGGTAGTTTATCCTTATATGAAGATGAAATGTCCACACATTGCCCCTAGTTTAACTCTTTCATAGAACTACCTATTTATTCCTCTCTATTATACTGCTACATGATCATACATTCTTCTTCCCTCACTATGTCACTCTTTTTGTTGAAGCTCTTTATCCCTTCTTGCCTGATATTTCTGCTCTCTAGAATCTCTTTCATATATATATATATATATATATATATATATATATATAAACACTTATTTTACTATGTTATACTGTTATATATTTGATTAAACTTATCTAGACATATTCATTAACTGTTCCATGAACCAATGTCTGTCTCTGTAATTTACTTTCTCTATATCTCTGACCTCCTTTTTGAAGACAGAAACTGTTTCACTTTTGCTTTTTTTATCACCAGTATGCAATAGTGTTCCAGATACTTAGTAGAAATGAAATAAATGATAATTGATTAATAAGAACTTTTTAATAGAGCATTCCTTTATACTTTTTACATTCAAACTCATATTATAGTTACATATGCACATGTTTTACTTACACCCTCTTCACTCCAGTTAAATTGTGAACTCAATGAAGGCAGAAACTATGGTTATCATCAGTACCTAATAGTGCCTTAGATACTGTAAGCATTAATACATCAATTAATCGAATAGAATTGAGCTTTAATCAGATTCTTCATCTGCAAAATTGGAAAATAATGCCTATTTCTACCTATATCACAAGTCAATAACTTAAGTGAAGACCCATTAAGATCTTCAGGTGAAGGATACTTGTTAGACATTGAATGAGTCTCATAAACACACTGTACTTAGGTTCCCTCATCTGTAAAATTAAGCTTTTTGAACAAATAACCTTAAAATTATTTTCCTATTCTATAATTCCATGATTCTATGCATCAGACATCTCTATTTTTTTCTCTTTCATACTATCTTTCTTTACTATCTGATGCTTTTAATAAGTAATTTCTCCATATTTCTACTTGCAAAGTAGAATCAGGTATGCTCATTGGATAAATAAGGTTCCATTTGCCACATACAGAATCTTAAGACCCATTTCTTTTTTGAAGCAGAATTCTGTATCTCAAAAAGAAGCCCAGCAGGTGGCCTGACAGAATAAGTTAGTCCCAGTTTAGACATTTCCCAACATTCTCCAGTTCTGGATTTTGAACTGGAGGCCAATCTGAAATTTTAATTCTATTTTAGATTCAAAACTTTTAAAAAACAATTTCAGTGAGCTAAGTATATTTCTTCAAAATAAAATTTCTCCCCAAGTGGCCCTTCTTTAAAAATAAATGAAAGACAGAGACAGAGACAAAGACAGTGATACAGTGAAAGAGGTAGAGACAGAGGGAGTTGACTAGATAGGAGATGCTTGTTTTATTTTGGTTTTGGTTTTACTTATTTTAATACTATGAAAATATGTGAATTTGTAAGTTTGGGTAATTTCTCCAGGACATACTTTGCCATCCCTCTACAGCTTTGTACATATTCTATGAAAATTACTTCTGCCTGAAAACAACAGAACAAAAATTACTAACCATTTTTAGGAGCCTATAACAACTTCACCAGGCTGAACTTCAGACAACATACCGACATTTCTTACTTAGTAGGATTCAACAACACTATCATTCTGATATTGACTTTAACAATTAATGGAACCACAGCTAGGTGACGTAGGAGCAACTAGGTGATACAGTTGATAAATCACTGGCCCTGGATTTAGGAGGACCTGAGTTCAAATCCAGCTTTGGACACTTGACATTTACTAGCTGTGTGATCCTTGGCAAATCACTTAACACTCATTGCCCTGCAAACAAACAAACACACAAACAAAAAACAAACCAAAAAAAAAACAAATTAATGCCAATATTCATGTCATAAGGCAACATCTGCATTCAACAGTTATCCAGAATCTTTTTGTAGGATTTTAACTTGCTGTGTTACAAAACCTAAAGCTTTTCAAAATAATCCGAGCTAATAAGTAGTTTATATTTTTGTGTAATTCTCCAAGGCCTATGTCTAAATTTGTTTTTACATAATTGAATTATTTTTTTATTCTTTTGAGTAACATTATTTTAAAAAATATTTATAGAACAGATTTCTTGAAAACACCATGAACTTTTTTTATTTTGCTAAAGGGAAATGATGGTACTTATACCTATATTATTGTCTAATGACTCTTTTGAAGCTGAAAAAAAATATTGCCTGGGAGTTAATTCCATTCACTCCATAAATCACCACTACAATTAGTTGGATATATGATGGAGTTTCCTATTTGATATAGTTAGATACCATGGATAGTATAAATAGCTCAGCTCTCCAAAAACACTAAATTTTTACTCTTCCCTCATAAACCCTGACCCATGGTCCATTTTTGGATTGGGCTTCAAACCTTTCTGTCATTCTCCCAGGTAACATGTGACACAGTGAAATTACATTTTTGTTGGGTCTTTACAACTTCCTTTTGGGAAAAATTGTAAAGGTCAGATAACATGTAATTCCTGGAAGATAATTTAGTCATTGGTTCTGCTTAACATTTAAATACAGAGTCTCTGATGTCCTTGCATCTTGAATCAAGATTTAATTTATGAAGGGAACAGAAATTTCACTTATTCGTTACAATTTCAATAAAAGTTTTTAAGATCCAGACATATTGTGAATATTTATTTTAATCATTTGAATATCTCAATTTATGCAACTATATGAAAGTGAACAATTTTTATTGCAATATTCAGTAACTCTACAGGGACCAGAAAAAAAAAAACACTGATTAGAATAATGGAGTAAAATTTTTATGATTTTAAAGATACAAAAGTAAGTCAAATGGATGACACCAATTTTATAATGGGAGATCACAATATATTCTTTCATATTTTGATAGGCAAAATATGAAAAGGAAAAGCTATTATTGCGTATAAATTATTTTAAATTATGGTGCAATCAAATTCAGAATTGGAAGAGTGAAATAATTTGTTTTTAAACTGAGAGATTGGAAAATTGGAATAGAAATTAAACAACATTAAATATATGTGTGTTTGTGTGTATGAACATAAACATATAGGGGTACATATGTTTAATAGATAATTTTAATCTTTAAAAGCTGTATGATAGATAATAATTATGTAGTGTTACCTAATAACTTGTGATTTATTTCAGGATATAACAAGATGAGATTTTGTTAGTTTTGCTGAAAGTGCACTAGTAAAATCAAAATGTTCCTATTTGTGAAACATAGGATCATGGACATGGAATTGGAAAAAATTGTAAAGGTCATGTAAAACAACCCCTTCATTTTATAGTTGAGAAAACTGAGTTTCTCCAGAAAATGAAATTTTTTACTCATTGTAGAACTGAGATTCAAATCAAGGTTCCTTGATTGTAGATTCATCATTCTTTTAACTATACTACACTTCTTTCAAGTTTATCATTTTGAGCTCATTATATCAAGCCTCACAGTACTACAAAGTAATTTCAATGAAATATTTTGCAATGAAAACAGATTAATATATCTACTCACACTGGACAACCAAGGGGGATAAAAAATCCATGCAGCCCAAATAATTCCAAATAGCAATCATAGTTTAAATCTGGCTAGTCACTCTTTCAATTTGAGCCATAAAGAAGACTATCTTGAGATTAGCTAGTTGTAAATTACATTGAAAACCTTGGGGAAGTAACTATACTTTCAAAGATTCCAAAATGATCATTGTCAAAAACAACAGGAAACAAACACTATTTGCCACCAATATTTTCCTGTTGGTGAAGTATTTCTGTAAGTTATGGAATGGTAAAATCTCTAAAACAATTACAAAGAACACAAATGGTAATTAAAAGGGTAGAATAAATAGATTACACTATAAACAGGATTGAGACATCTAAATAATCTTCATGCTTGGACATACTTTTCAATGTTTATTTGCCAATTTCTTCTATTTCTACTTCATAATTGAAATGGATTATTAAGGTACAGTAAGTTTGATTTGAGAAATTCTATCAATTCCTTCTCTACTTCTTCAATCTCTGCAGCAGACATTGGTGAATATGTTATAATTAACCAGTGTCTGTATGTGTGTTTGCATGTGTGTGTGTGTGTGTGTGTGTGAGATCATGAATCCTGCAAAAGAAGATGTGCAAACATCCCATGAAATTCTTGTTTTATTTGGAAATAAAATAAGCCAATTCCTCTATTTGCCTATTCTATTTTTTTTTGGAGGGGCAATGAGGGTTAAGTGACCTGCCCAGGGTCACACAGCTATTGTCAAGTGTCTGAGACTGAATTTGAACTCAGGTGCTCCTGAATCCAGGGCCAGTGCTTTATCCACTGTGCCACCTAGCTGTCCTGTATTTGCCTATTCTAGAGTCAGAAGATACTTATGGTCAGCATCAAATATCTTGGGAAATACAACTGAATACAACTTAGCAAACAGAAAACATTGAGTAACATATGTGACAATTATTTCATTGTAAGCTTTGAATAGTCACACAAATAATGTGTTAAACCATGGGCAAAAATCTCAGAAAGCAAAGCTCAAACTCAATATTAATTAGAAGATATAAATCTAAAATTAAAATAGTTCTAACATGAGATATTCATGGAAAAAGGCAAAAAATAAAAATATTAATTCTGTTTATCACTATTTCTTAAAAATAATAATTGATATAAACCTGTAATCACAAGGAAGTCAAAAGGGGCCAGGAGTCAATTTGTTCAACAAACCTCATTAAGCAAGGAAATGCATCTAAGGATAAGAATTGTTTACATATATAAACTAATTTGTAAAACATATATAATATACTGGAGAATCATGAGTTATATCTTCTCAGAAATAAAAATAGAGTAGTAGAAGGGAAACTGTGCAGAAAACTTTATATTAAATAGGTAGGTAGAAGTTATTTAGATAGATAGATAGAATTTCTTTTTTTGTTTTGTTTTTGGTGGGACAATGAGTGTTGAGTGACTTGCCCAGGGTCACACAACTATAAAGTGTCAAGTGTCTGAGGCTGCATTTGACCTCAGGTCCTCCTGAATCCAGGGCCAATGCTTTATCCATTCTGCCACTTAGCTGCCCCAGTAGATAGAATTTCTATTAGTTTCTTACTAAACCATATGAACCCAAGGATGTTTATATATTAAACTGAAATTTTGATAATAGGTAGAGAATGAAACAAATTTGCCAATGTTCCTATAATTATCTCCTATCTTCTTCCTGCACACACTGTATCATGTGCTATATATAAATTTAAAAATATATATAATATATATTATATAATATATATTATATAAAATATATAATAATTCAATTTGAGCCATAAAGAAGACTATCTTGAGATTAGCTAGTTGTAAATTACATTGAAATAATAAAACAAAAATCTGAACATGCTAAAGTACATACAGGAAAAAATCAACACTGTAAGTGACATAATTCCAAATGTATTAAGGAATTTCAATCTATTTTAAAGAGGGAAAGAGCAAAATAATGGAGAAAAATGACAAACAGTATCTTATTTTAAAAGGAAGGGGCAAGATATCAAGAATATTACAGCATCTATTTGCTCAAATACCAGTTTTCTCATTTTCATAAAATATTCATAAGAATAATCTACATATCCACCATTGAGGTACTTTATGAGACAATGGAAAGGAAAAAGAGAAGCCTTTGCAAATGATTTTGAATATCATGCAATATCTTCACCTTTACAAAATTGAGGCAAATAGGTAAATATAAGCTTTTTAACTGTTTATTTTTTATCTTTAAAAAAATTACTATAATAAAAGATGATCACAAGGCCCTCCTTGAAAAATGTTTTTCATATACATATATAATCTCAAAAAACTTCTCAATTGATATGTTCAGGGACAAGTTTACTTAATGATATCTAACTAGAAGTATAAAGTGAGGGGAGAAAACTGAGAGCAGTAAGACCACCAACGAAGATATGAAGTCAGCCAAAGAGGAATGGAGGGGCATATGGTGGACATGGGAATTCTAACAGCATTATATAAACAATAGCACAAGATCAAGAATATCATTAAATAAATCATGTAAAGAAAAAAGACAATGATGTCTTTTATATATTTACAGTAAGGTTAAGATGATAATGATGACAATGATGAAGACAACAACAACAACAACAATAACTCATGTTTCTATAGTGCTTTAAATTTGCAAAAAATTTGAGGTTCATTATCTCATTTATTTTTCATAATGATGCTGTGAAGTAGGTAATGTTATTATCCCCATTTGATAAATTAACAAACTGAGGCTAAGCAGTTAAACAACTTATCCAGGATTACAGATTCATTAAATGTCTGAACCAGAATTTATATTCAAGGCTTCCTGAATTTCATGTGTCAAGTACTCCAAATGTACCCCATAATGATATTGACAGATCACACCTATACAATAACATTAAAAAACCCCTAATCTTGCCTTAGAAACTTTTTACTGAGGTATGATTTTTGTGATAGTGTTATTTGGAATGTCCACTTTTGGTTTCCACAAATCAATAAGTTCTCTCCATTATACTGTCAAAAGTAAAATACTCACCTCATCAGTGGAAGAATATAAATATAATACCAGGGAAATTGTTTGAATGATGGAATGGAGAGATGGTATTGAGTACTTTTACTTGAGGTTTCTTTTTTTTTTTTTTTTGGTGGGGCAATGGGGATTAAGTGACTTGCCCAGGGTCACACAGCTAGCAAGTGTCAAGTGTGTAAGTCCAGATTTGAACTCAGGTCCACCTGAATCCAGGGTCAGTGCTTAATCCACTGTGCCACCTAGCTGCCCCTATTGGAGGTTTCTTGGCACTTTTATGTCTGGTCTATTTAACACTGGAATTTTCCTTTGACCTCTACTTGAACATTATAGATGTCATTTGTTCATATCATTTTGGTGTTTACTAATTTCTTAGTACAAAAATACTTTTTTCTAAATAGTTAAAAAAATTATCTAAAATATTAAATCTCAGTATGTAGGGCTATTGACAACAGATGGCTTTTAAAACAGAAAAATTACACTTATTTTTGGTGATAGTGGTGATGGTGCTCTAATAGGGATTTAAAGTTAAACTGTTGGTCTCTTTATGGGTTATTCTTTGCTAAAGCTTAGTAACTGTCATGGGTACCTAGTCAAGCAGAGTGATTCCCTGGAGCTACCATCTGGTTGCCTAATGGTGAAATTTTCAGAGAATGTCACATTTCCTTTACAATCAAAAATAGGTATAGGGCCAAAAGGTTTGACTTGTGAAAATTAACAAAAAACAAAAAGAGTTTCTTACTTTTTGTTTGTTCTTTTTTATAGAATAAATGAAATTATTTTCTCTTGCAGTACAGAATTGTGACTCCAATAGGGAGCAGACTTCTAACAAAAAATAAACAAATGAATGAATGAACAAATAAGTAATTGAATGAATGAGTAAATGTAGAGCTAAGTAGATAGATAGATAGAATAAATAGAAAGTTGCAAACAGATACCATATTCCTGTCCATTACTTCAGCACCTGTATTTAGGTAATGTTATACTAACTTACTGAAATAT